>NW_026861730.1:0-381303 GCF_026571515.1 Ruditapes philippinarum | reverse complement strand
ATTTACATTTATCAGTAAAACAAAAAGCATTTTTTCTAAAAATGTTTGATAAGCCTTCCGTGCTCTGCCTTGCGCCCTGTCCTGTTTTTTTGTTGGGATCCTCCTGGGCTCCTTGTCGCTGGTTCTTGTTGCTGGGTCATGTGGAAGTTGCGTTCAATGAACGCCACCTTTCCTTGTTGATCTTGTTTATCATAGTTTGTAAGTAAAATACCTATAATAATTAAAAATGTACTGTTTATATATATACCTGATTATTGTAGTTCCATTAAACTACTACATGTTGCGTTTGAATTGTGAAAGTATATAATTTAATAGACGCATTCTGAAAAAAACTCGTCAAAATTAAGTAACCAGAGTTAAGCAATGTACTTCCCTGACATGAATCATTGGTTAATGAATACAAATATTATTCAAGTTATTTGCAAAAAGCGCTATGTTTAAAATAAAATGATGATAGTTAAACATCTTGTTACTTGTTACATTTTAGAAACGCATCTAGTTCATATCTACGGTGTTTGTGAAGAGCACATTATTTGAAAAGACTAATATAATTCAAAATGTGTATTTACACACTTGAGTGATCGTATTTTAATAAATAATAACAGAGCATAATATTTACAAAAAAGTAAAGTTTTGTTTAATTTTGCACCAGCTTGCTTTTGTCGCCAAATCCAGAAAATCTATGAGACAAATATAGAAATGTAGAATAAAGTTGCTATGGACGTCCGTCAAATAAGAATAAGTAAGATTTCAAAATGATGTGCAGGCAAAACAAATGTCAAAGTATTGTTATATTGTAAAAGCTATTTCGACCTTTGTGGTGCCATATAATTGTTATAAAATGTAATATAAGCATCATATTTAAGAGTAAAGCAAATTTTAAGAAATATCATATTAAAGTAGTGTCAAAAGAGTTAATACCAAATGAGATTTTATGCCATTAACCAACGTCTAGGTACATAAAATCTAATAATTCAGAATAAAATAAAAGGTTCACACTGACTTAAAACATCCAGACATAAAGATGCCAAAGTGTAGATTATTTGTTTTCACACAATTACCATTGTTTAAATTTCCAATGAGAATAAATGATAAGATTAGGTAATCCATACACACATTGGCCATGTTATGAAACGTGTACGTCTGTTATAGACACGACTGTCATCACACGATTCTTTGGTTAATTTGTACCATTGTGTTATTTACAGTTTATCTGTTTTCCCTGGAGAATTTCATATTTGATTATTATCAAAATACTTTCACCTTACAACAATAAGGTCAATAACAATGAGAGAAAATCTATCCGAATATATACAATATTATTAGTAAGTTCTTTTTCTCGTAAGTGCATTTGCTAATGGTTTCGAGAAAATAATTAATTTACGGAAACAAATATTTATATAACTATGAGTGGATATATGTAACTTGATTTTGCCCTGTCTAGTCAATGGTGAACACTGAATGTTTTAAATTAAGAACCGGAAATGTCAACCTGGTAATGATATCTTCTAATTTAATTTGCTATTTGCACATTTTCATTAAAAATCTACAAAAAGGAAATTCCTCGAGTGCAAAGAAAACAAACAAAACATTTACTTTATATTTGTGTTTGTGGACATTTTATGAAAACATGTTTCCTATTTATGATGTTCTACATATTATATGTTATTTGGGTTTTTGAGTGATATGTGGATAAATTACCTGCCATATTTTATTATATCCACATTTATCACTCCAAAACCCAATTAATAATTTTATTAAAATAAATTAATAATTAATAAAATTAATAAAATGATTGCTGTTTCAAATGAAACGTCGAAATAATATAAGGGTACCCTAAAGGGAAATTTAATGTGAAACTAAATGTAACCGAATGAACAGCATGAAAAAAAAGAAAGAAAAACAAACAGCCCCCCCCCCCCCAAAAAAAAAAAAAACAACAACAGCAACAAAAACAAAACAAAAACAAAATACGGCAACAATAACTGTAACTATGGTTTCTCTGTTACAGTATGTGTTCTCTGTCATTGTGTTCCTAGAACTAGACAACATGTTCAAAAGAGCTAGAACATTTCTGTAAATACCAAGGATATTGATTACAACTAGTAATTTGGTTTTAGCTTTGAATTAAACAAGTTTAGCAAGCAGTCACAATTAAAATTAAAGGAAACACCTGATGCCAATGTTACAACAGAATTAGTATTAGAGATGTATTGACCTATCTATCTTGTACGTTCCTGGGAAAACATCTATAAAGGAAACATTTAATTGTAATTCATGAACTAAATATTCTTCAAACACTATTTATTGGATCTTGTATTAGGAGCTTTTATTTTTTCGATATAAATAAACAGAAATAAGGCTCGTTCATCCTTAAGCTAGCTAACATTTCTGTGAGCTCGAGAGTTTCATGCATGTCTAGTTCATTTTGTTTAAACGTTTTCTATCGTTTTACTTTACATTCTTTGCATGTACATACGTCAAAATTGTTTACTTATTTTTGAAGACGGCTTATTTCATGTAACATGTTTCTAATGAGGTGCGTTCATTTCATGTACACGTTTCCTGTGAGATCCGTTTATATCATTAACCCCTTTTTGATGGCGGCTTATTTCATGTTTATGTTGGTAATGAGGTCTTTTCGTTTCATGTACATGTTTCCTGGAAGAACCGCTCATATCGTTTACCCTTTTTTGATGATAGTTTATTTCATGTTTATGTTTCTAATGAGATCCGTTCATTTCATGTGTACGTTTCCTGTGAGATCCGTTCATTTCATATAATGCACGTTTTCTGTTAGACACGGTTAAGTTCTGCACAAGGGGAATATATGATGGGGTCGATTTTAAAGAACGTTAAAATTTAATATTTCTTGACATTTGTCATACTTAACACATCTTGTATTCCTCTTAATTGAATAAATTTATTAAACTTTATTAATGATTTAAACTCTGGTATTAAGTGTATTTTACAGATGTTCGTGTTGAAAATATTAAACAACAAGAACAAATAAATCCCACCCCACAAAAAAGAAAAAGAAAACACATGAGGGTTACCTCTCTCTTCATACACAACGACACACTTTACATTAATGTTACTTACCTAAAACTTCTATGTATTTAAGCTAAAAGTTACAATTATGTGTTTACTATATTGGTCAATTTTAATATGGTCAGCGACCGTAAATAAAGTACCTGCAATTAAGGAAATGAAAAATGTCACATAAAACGTATTCAAACGTGTATTATATTATTTTATACTTCAATAGTAGGCTGATTTGATCACAAGATTATTTTTGAACTTATATTGATAATCGACATATATCATTTTCAAATTATAGAAAAATTATAGACTCTATATGAACTAAATCAATTTGCAAAGTCTCTTAATTGCCTTTTTTCTTGTCTTGTCATCATTAGAAATCATAAATTTCACTGTCTATAATAATAATATAAAATAAAACAAATATATGATAGAACATGACATAGACTTATTAATTATCAACATAAAACATGATCGCGTCTGTATAATTACAAGTATGTTGTCAATAAACCTTTCATTGCCTCCTAGAATCTAGCTTAGACTAGTTCAGACCAGTTTTATGCGATATTTTTACTGAATGCCTTTAGATTCAACAGAGTAATATGAAGATTAATATCCAAATATTATTTTCTGTTGACATGAATACATATAAAATAGACAAAGTGTTTACCTATTTGCCATATTTATTAAACAGATTCATCTTAGTGTTTTTTTTAGTTTTTTTTTGCTGATACCTTTGTTAGATAGTATTGTTACTCGACAAAAAAGTCAATCATTGGAGCTTGTATTTTTGCAACATAGCAAATATTTCAAGTAGAATTTATTTTTATTATCAACTCTACAATGTCATTAAGAGACATTGAATAAATCAAAACTAAAGATAAACAACAGCACACTCAGAGGGATATTGTGTTTGTGATGCTATTAATACTTGCGTCACCTAATAAAATATGACTTATTAATTAAAAACAAAAACACATCAAATAACATATACGAATTCTATTGTCATGGTAAAAGATCGTGATTTTCATGTATATGTCAGTTATGACTTCATCACCATATAACTACAATACATCACGCGCTTACGTTTTCAAAGTTTGGCAAACTCGAAAAATTAATCTGTAGAGAAAACATCACAATTATTTACTGCTTCCTTTGTCATACACTGCTCCATTTTTAGTTAGAAAGGTCGTAATTAAAGTGACACTATGTGAATATGTAGTGCTTTACTGGAAAAAGAGTCAAACAGCATCATATTTGAGCAATATCATCGCTAAATAGTAAATCACATTAATAGTATTCTGGAAAAACAACCATTTTGAAATTCACGAGCTTATAGATGAATAAACAAACACCCGAATAAATAAATATATAATACTAAAATATCACAAACAAGAAGCATCTGTAGTGTTTGAAATGTTCATGTGAAATTTGGGGTTATTCTAAATCTAAGGAAATTGAAAGAATACATTTAAAATTTTGTAAAAGGTTGTTAAAAGTTAGATTGAATACATGTAATACTAGTGTATATGGTGAACTTGGAAGGTATCCATTATATATTCATGGTAGAACTTCCGGTTCCGGTTGCAGACGGCATGCAAAAATAAACAAATAAACAATCAAAAACTGTAGTCCTGCCAATCAGAGAAAGGTTCTAAAAGTAACGTACACATGATTACTGACTCCATGCCTATGTTATTGAGTAAAGATAATTGTGCTACAAACTGTAACAAAGAAAAATCTACGTGATCAAATCACCCCACCCACTCGCGCTGGAAGAACGCTAATGGTACATCGAGTACCTAAATATTAAATACACTAACACACGAAAAAGATGATATGTTGGGTAATAGAAGACTATTTAAACCTCCGAAGTTTATGCTATTTTGTGTTGCCCCACAACTGTTTGAAATATGTATATAACAAAGTTTGGCAAATGGAAACGCGGCTACTAAAATACGCACCCACGTCGCGCTGAAAAACGTCGGAAAGTTGTACATAACTAAAATGTAATTGCCTGCACAGATCTATATTACATCAGAGATTCGAAGGATTAGAAGGAATACTATTGGGAAAAGGAATGTAGCCAGTGTCCTACGCATAAATAGACAACAAGCATTGGCAAAACAGTCAGCACAAGACGGCCAGTTAACTTTATAGATTGTTGAAAAGGGCGGTAACTAGTTTGGAACTTCATGCTGCAAAATTGAAGCGTTCGTCGCTTGTACAAACATTATTAGAAGATTTACACTACGGTCATGTTAAGGTTGACCCACTGAAAAATAAGGAAGACATAAAGGAAACTTGTGCAAGTTATTTGGTTATGAACACAGAAGAAAGTGAACTTTTTACTATACTTCAAAACTTGAATTAACAACAATCATAAGTCTGCCGTCTACTCTAATGCCATAAAACCTTGTTCTACCGACACATCACCTGAAAATCAAGTACTATAAAAATTAAAGTGACATTGTTGAAATTGGGCAACGAAAATACTGCGGACAAATACTGAATATGCCCAAAGTTTGAGAAATGTGACTGTTACCGTAACCTATGATATTATTGAACACAAGGGCACTTAAACGATATTTTCATATCCAAAGGACAGCCCTTCTTCCTACCTAACGCTAAGGGCGCCCCCTTCAGTATTTATTTCAGATAATGCAACTATGAAACAGACGAGACTATCAGCATTGTGCAATGTGTGCGACGCCAAATAGTGGCGAATGAAAGTATGTCAGTGTTCTGAACTGCCGCTGGGCCACGGTTGCAACCAGACTACCAGGTATCACTTATGTATAAATACACAACACGAAATAACCATGTAAGTGTGTTCGCAACAAGATTTCATAAAATACTTGAAAAAACACCTTACAATACAGTCTATGACAATGAAAAGGAAAAGTAGAATCAAAATCCAACACAGTTATTACATTGAAATAACAGTCAGATCTAAATCAACACGTGTAGAACATTGAAAGAAAAATTTGTGAATTAAAGTCTACACAAACAGCTGCAGAACTACTACTTACCAAAATAATGAAAATTTAGAAATTGGTACTTGTGAAAATTCTCGACCTAGTCGTTCCAAGTGAAACAACACCTGCAGAAATAGGATTACCCAAAATGACATTCAAATTTTACGTAAACGAACTTGAAAAACAGACGTGAATTGCATAACATCAAGATAAAATTTTTGAAAAACAATTGAAAGTTCAGTATGAAAATAGAGAAAAGTCAAAAAATAGTCAGTTTTGATCAATGAACTACGAAAGAAAAAGCAAAGAACAGTAAACGATATAATTGAAATGGAACTTGAAAAACAAAGGAGAAACAAGCGATATCAGTAAACTATGTAATGAATCACAGACTGAAAAGAAAACTGAATAGATGAGATTGAATCAAATAACGATCATGTCAGAAGCAGAATATCTTTCCCATACTGAACTGAATTATGATGGAAAAACGATTTAAGCAGAAATGTGACGACATAGTTGAACAAGATAATTGATTAGAAACACTGAAGTGTCAAATTAAAAAGCTGGATGAGAAATGTTAATATAAAACTCTCGTTAAGTGCTGATAATGCCACTCAACCGTGGGAAACTGTCGCTGTAAACAATAACAAATCAAGCACAACACAAACAATGAAAAAGTCACGAAAGCAACAGAGACTCTTGAGCAAAATCCACATACAAATACAGACAAGAACAAAACAATCAAGCATAGACGGGAAATCAAATCATAGCCAGATAGCATTAATAGAGACAAACGACCATAATATGAAAAGAGATACTCATGATCAGTCAAAAGTAACACCCCATAACAAACACATGTTAATGGTAGGAACTTCAACATTAATATCTCAGTGCAAAGTAACATGGCGTGCTGTTGGAGAAAATCTGTATTAAAAACAACAGATATTCTGAAGACACAAAAGATGTATAAAGGAGGAGGAATCACCTCGACATGCTGCCTACCCTATAACCTTAATGACCTGAAAAAAATAAATGGACGAACAAGTCCGAAATAATGGAAGACCTAATCGATACCTAACAAATACTATGGCAATAAGCCTATTGCATATCTCTACACTACCAAGAAGAAGGGACATCAACTGAAGGCCGCAACAAGTTCGCGCTTTAGACAGCTCTCAAGTATTCAGAAATGTACATTTTCAGTGACAACTGTAACCTTACATATAGGACGACCCCCTAATGAATACTGTGTAATAAGAACATCTATCAAGCGTGGCAACAGAGAAACCTTAAGCAAGAAAACCTAGGGAGTGACTTTGCTGAACTGGTATTAAGAGGACAGTAATAGCCTATATATGATCAATTATAATAATTTCTAATACATGTGTATTACATAATATTGTTGTAATATTATCAACCTTAATAAGTAAAAATTTGTAAATGGTAATTAGATCATAATATGTGTTTTGTAATATCTGCAACTGTCATCAGATACTGTTTGCTCTAAGCATACTTTTTAGTAATATAAAAATATACTGTTTTCTTCTCCCTATATCTTAACGAAAAAAATAATAATAAACTTTAATTAATATAAATTAATATAGATTAGTATTTTGATTTTTAAAATCATTATTTAAAAATGCTATCAGATCCAATTTATAATATCCGCTCTATGTAAGCGTCAATTTTAACAAGTTATAATGTACATTTCGGTTGTTCAATTTTATTGCTATATGTATTATATTATTCAGTATTACAATAATTATATATATATATATATTACTTATATTTTATTATATATATTTCTATCTATTATTATGATATTAATTATCATGTTTATATGTAACATTAGGAGATTAATATTCTTCCGTGCATATATTGTCTTATAATATTATACCTCAATCTATATATTTTACATTGAGAATTTATATGATTTTTATATTATGATAATATCATTATTTTATCTCTTTCTCTATGTATTCTTGTACTACTAGTATTGTTTTGTTTACGTTTTCAATATTTGTTACTATATATGTTTATTTTATTATATGAATTTAATTATTTGTATTCTTGAATGTTATATTTTTCTACAATATTATATTCTACATGTTATATATATAATATTTAAAGTATAATTATTTAATATCCTCTTATTCATATTATATCATAAATATTATTTATATAATAAAATGGTATTTCTTTATTATATATTTATCTTCATTCTTTAATATATCCACAATAAAAATTTATTCTCTGTGTCTGTATGAATTATTTACTTATATTCCTGTATAATTCTCTAGCATTACATTACTTCTGATATATATATCTATATATATATAATATATATATATAACATTATTTCATATATAATATTTTGATCTTTATATTTTTTTCATTTTATCATTATATTATCTATATATACTCTTCATATGTATGTATTAATACTATATTATATATCATTATTCTATTATATAAAATATATATAGTCCATATAGTAATTTAGATAATATTTCTTTGTATTACAATTTTCTAATATATCTTATTTGAAATATATATTATCTAATTTATCACATTTGCTCTCTCTCTATTATATTTGATTATCTTGTATTTCTATAATAAATATCAAATTATATTTTTAATATTAGAGTAAGGAATTCAATTAATTACCAACGCAAACTTAGTTACTTAAATGTGCCGTGACTTTGAGATTAGGGGGAAACCAATTTTTCATATAATGGAAAAGTGTTGTGAAATATTTTGTGTTTATGGGGATGACGTCTATTTATAAGTTTGTATTTCAAGTAGAGAACCATATCCATTTTTAATTGATCATGCTAATATTTGAAATTAATTATACTGATTCAAAATTCTATAATTACTTATTTTTATATATTTTGTATATATATTTATTTTTTTATATATATTTATATCTCTTATATATTACAATTATACCTTTATTTTTATATTAAATTCTCTTTCCTCTATTGAATATACAAAATTTAATTATTATTTGACATTTTTTTTTTAGTTTTTTTTTTTTTTTTTTATTGATTTTTTTTTTTTTTTTTTTTTTTTATTTTTCTTATTCTTTTATTTTTTTTTCTAGTTTTTTTTTTTTTTTTTTTTTTTTTTCTGTAATGTTTTTTTTTTTTTTTTTTTTTTTTTTTTTGTTATGGGATTGCTTTCTCTTGATGACTCTTTTGGTCCGTATTGTATGTATGTATTTGTAGTTTCTGGTTTTGGTGCTTTTGGTGGACTAGGGGGTGCCTTGTGATCCTTCAAAGAATTTTGATCAAATGGTAACTAATCTTAATGACATTTTGTATACTGCCTGTAACAAATCAATGAAGAAAAAGTTAAAAGTTAAGAAAACTAGACCGTCCAGTCAAAAAAGAAATGGTTTGATAGTGACCTTAGTATGATGCGTAAAGAATTACTACGCAGAAGTTCACTGTATTCTAGAAACCCGTATGACAATATTTTAAAAGGATCATTCTATAAAGTATAGAAAAATTTATAAACGTTGTTGTAAGCAAAAGATGAATACTTTTAAAAAGGGTATTATTTTCTAGATTAGATAGTATGTTAGGTAATAATCCATCTGAATATTGGGAATTAGTTAAAGATCTTAAGGAGGAAGGCCTAGCAAAATGATCCTGCTAATAAGATATCGGCAGACGGATGGATAAAACATTTTACAAATCTTTTTTGTGTAAAGAAGGAGTTTGAACATATTGACAAGAAATATGCTGATTTACTACAAATTGTTGAAAAAATGAAAACCTTCAATGAGCTAGACTTTGCAATTTCTGAAAAAGAAATATCCAAAGCCATTTCTTCATTGAAAAACAAAAAATCTGCTGGTCTTGACTCCATTACTAATGAAATGATTAAAGCTAGCCAAAGTTTTCTTTTGTCAAGTTTTAAAAAATTGTTTAATTGTATACTTTCAAGCGGTGTTTATCCATCTTCATGGAAAGTTGGTTATATTAAAGCAATTCATAAAGGTGGTGATACTAATGACCCCAACTGCTATAGGGGTATATCTGTTATGCCATGTCTATCAAAGGTATTTAATTGTATAATGAATAATAGATTACAAAATTTATAGATAATGGAATTATTAATGAAGCACAGATTGGGTTTCACCCAATTCCAGAACATCTGATCACATGTTTGTAGTGAAAACATTAATAGATAAAATTTTCAGCAAGGGAGCTAAATATATACATGCTTTGTTGATTTTGCAAAGGCATTTGATAATGTTATTCACTCCTTCTTTTGTATAAACTATGTAATACTGGTATATCTGGACCTTTTTTCAACGTTGTAAAAAACATGTATTGCTCAAATGTGATGCACATAAAAGATGGTAATAAGTTAACAGAAACATTCTTCCCCAGATGGGGGTGCGTCAAGGGGACAATCTAGCCCAAATCTTTTTAAGATGTTATTAATGACTTGCCAGCTGTATTTGATAGTAGTGATGACCAAGTGTGTCTAAATGATGTAAAATTAGTTGTTTGTTGTATGCAGATGATTTGTTATTGTTGTCAACTTCACAAAAAGGTTTACAGAATTTTTTGAATAAGTTATCAACATTTTGGACATAATGGTCTTATAGTAAATCTTAAAAAGACAAGTATTTTGACCTTTTGTAAAAGTGGAAGGCTTTCTAGTGAGAAATTCTACTTTAAGGGAACTGAAGTTAATCATGTTAAAAAGTTATAAATATCTCGGAATTATTTTTGCATCATCTGGTACTTTCAGTTACTGCCAAGATGATCTTTATAAAAGAGCACTGAAAGCAAGTTTTAAGATTAGTAAGGTTTTTGGTCAGCTACACCAAAATGTTGACACTATCATCCATCTTTTTGATCATACTATTTAACCCATTCTTCTGTATGGTAGTGAGATTTGGGGTATACAAATATTAGTAGTTCTATTGTTAAAAAAAACAGATTATGTGTTGTTGAAATCCTTTGGAAATATGTCCTGTCATAAGATGCATGTGAAATTTTTAAAATATATTCTGGGTGTACACAAAAAAAACATCAAATGAGGCAGTATGCGGTGAACTAGGACGGTATCCACTATTTATTGATGTAATATGTAGTTATGTTAAGTTTTATCAAAGACTGCTAAGTGGAAATGTTAGCAAATTACTATCTGCTGCCTTTATTGAAAGTCAAACATTATTTACGGCATAATAAAGTTTGCTGGGTTTCTTGTGTACAAATTGTTTTAAGCATTTAGGTATATCTGATGCTGGTTAACCAATAAGAACTTAGTAAATGTTATTAAACTCAAGTTAGTGAAATGTACCAAACCAACTGGTGTTTGAATATCTCAGGTACTGAAGGGAAACTTAGAACATACTCTTTGTTTAAACAAAGGTTTTTGTAGAGAAGTGTACTTTAGACATATTAAGGACAAAGATATAAGAACTTCTTCACCAAGTTTAGAGTAAGTGCACACAGATTGAATATAGAAACAGGCAGATATAAAAAGATCCAGTAAATCAAAGATATTGTAACTGTTGCTCTTCCAATCTTGTAGAAGATGAAATTCATTTTTCCATGTGTTGTACAAAATTTGATAGTTATAGAGAACTACTATTTAGACAAATTGAAATATCAAATAAGAACTTTTGTATGTTGAATAATAAGCAGAAATTTGTTTGGTTAATGTCCTCTGAAGACCCTAGAGTCTTGAATGTCTTTTCTAAATACCTACTCGAAATTTATAATAAAAGAAATCTTATGTTAGGTAGTACTATTAGTAATAAAAATTTGTCAGACCATTGAATGTATAGTATTGTACTTGAATATCGAATGAGTAATTAGTGTTTTTTTTTTTGTTGATTGTTTTTGATTTTTTAATACTGTTTTATTTATTTACTTCTTATTTTAACATTACTATGCCTGTGTTATTTGTTTTTCCAATAATACGAATTAAGCTTTAGTTACTTTATTGTCTTCATTTCTACCATACAATACACAATTTGTTGGTTGATATATTTTGTTTCATGCCTTATGTTTTATGCTTGTGATTATATATGTCATATAGTATGACCCTTGATTGGTGAAATTATTCTAGATATGTAAGAATTATTAAATTCTGGTTAAAACTTGTAAATACAGACAATATAATATTAAAAACAGTTTATACTCAAGCACTTGAAGATAGCAATAAGGGGCAGACAAATTGGGTTTCTAATGTTAAAAATATTTTAAATAACTATGGATTTTCATACATTTTTGATAATTGTAACAA
This sequence comes from Ruditapes philippinarum, assembly GCF_026571515.1. Classification (NCBI taxonomy): domain Eukaryota; kingdom Metazoa; phylum Mollusca; class Bivalvia; order Venerida; family Veneridae; genus Ruditapes; species Ruditapes philippinarum. The sequence goes on along the minus strand of NW_026861730.1, from coordinate 369,007 downwards.
TATAGACAAGGTTATGTTTTTATCAGAATTTAAATGTCGCCTTATTGATTCCTTCAAGCAAGAATGGTTCAGTAATCTTGAAAAAAGTCCTGTTTTATGTATATATAGAAATGTTAAATCTTGTTTTGAATATGAATGTTATCTTAATATACTACCTAGGTGTTTCAGATTTTATTTTTTGTAGATTAAGAATGAATGGTCTTCCGCTTAGAATTCAAACAGGTAGATTTAGTAGAAATAGAATTCCTCGCGAAGAAAGATATTGTTTGTGTTGCAATAATTTAGATATTGAAGATGAATACCATTTTATTTGTATATGTAAATGCTATGACGTTATAAGAAAACAGCACTTAAAAACTTACTATTACAGAAATCCATCAGTATACAAATTTACTCAACTGTTAAACTCAAAAAATAAAAATGAGCTTGTACGTTTATCAAAATTTGTTAAAGAAGCTCTTTCCATTAGGTATACACTTTTAACTAATAATGTCTGAATTGAATCAATGTTCATTCTCCAAATGATTTGTTTCCATTCCAAAAATATTCATAATTAATCTTATTTATTTATAAAAGTATACAGTAAATGCACATCTTTTTTCATAGCTATATGCATGTTGTTTATTTGTTTATTAGTTAATCTACTTATATTTTATTATGAAACTATTGAATACGTAAAATGTGATATCCAGATTATGTTTGTAAATTTTCATGCAGCAAAAATATATGTGAATATAATGTATTGTAGATGATGTACTTTGTATAAGTCTTAATAAAATTTCTGTTCTGTTCTTTGAAATTATCTTTATTATTTGTCCATGGAAAAAGATTGCAGTATTTCAAACGAATCGTAACACATATACTTTGGCAAACTGTTAATCAGTCTAGTAAATTGACTGTTTAAAAAAATGATTTAAACACTAAGCTGGTTACAATTAATTAGTAGGTATTTACAAAATTAAATTGGTCGCGCGGCCGCGCCACACCTGACCAATTTAATTTTGTAAATACCTACTAATAAACTTTAACCTATACTTAAAAAAGATATTCAGCCAAAGTAAAACTGGTTAACTTGCATATGTTATTTTTAAGTTTTCGAAACATATATAAATGTGAACAATGCTTGCATAACAATTACATTATAATTTCTTGTAGCTATGAAGGAAGAAACAACACCATTTTATAAACATAGAAATTAAATTATAAGCAAATTAATAATGTCCTTTCAAAGTAGGACAATTTTACACTATTTATTTACATGTTTTTACGTTTGACTTTATAACTTTTGTAATCATATGCAATATTGGCAGCATTATTAACAGAATCACATATGTAATATTGCAAACAGGAATAAACGGATAATGGAAAGTATAAAAGCAGCTACTAATATACATTTTATTTTTAATTTCATTACAGTTCATTTTTAGAATGGCAATAACTATCCTTTACATTTTATTTACATTTTACTTTGGAATGGCCAACAAGATTCCCAGATCTCAGTTTGTAATTTTAAAATGACCAATTAAAATTCACGTTATTATCAGTTCCTCACTGTACAGGAATGCAAACTGACTTTATACGGCCTTTCACCGAATAAGAGTCTAATAAAAAACGGCAAAAACATGGCATGAAGACTAGGTTTAATTCAGCTGTAAATGCAAACAATTGTCCACCCAATGTCCACACCAACATTTGAACATGTATAATGATAACATTTCTTAATGTAGTAACATCCATGGCCCATTGATTACGTACCCAGTAATAATAATAATAATAATTTTATTATTACTATTATCATAATTTTGAGAGCCAAATCTTATAAGCATACTAAACTTATGCGTTTTAATTATTACAAAGCCTCTGTCTGATCGGTAATGTTGCTTGCGAGTTAATTTTTCATTTTTTAATTACAATACGAATAGCCTTTACAGTCTTTTTACACATCTGTACAAACTATATTGGACAATTACGTCAATCGCCTTTAACTGATGAATTACACCGACTCAACGACTCTAGCATATTCACTTCAAATAGTTTACATTAAATGCCAAAGTTAATATAAAGAACTATTTCATGTATATATTTATTATATAGCACTGCTTAAATCGGACCACTTTAAGTTATAAAAAATGCTTTGAACTATTTGAACTAAGATAAAGGACGTTTGTACATTTCTAGAAAGAAACAAAATTAAGGTACTAAAGCCTTGTGTTTTTTCTTTCCCTAAGATGACGAAACAACTCTAACGAAGATTAATGGCTTCAAACACCGACATAACATATCCGATTACCGTCACGGTAATGAGGCGTCGCGTGACATATTGTACTGTATAGTCCTGTATAAACAAGATTGATTCTTCATTAAAACTTACCGTATGACGGCCAAGTGACAAGATGTTTATTTAGGGTTACATATAACGCTGACATCAATATAAATAAATGTATATGCTGCTTTTAATACAAGATAAGAAATCGGTATTTGGAAATACATGCTAATAAATAATAAATAATAAACTATAGAATGATAGACAAATCAATCCACAAAAAAATATTTATCATTTGAAACTTAAAACGTGATCAAAAATTCATTTTCATTTAAATGAAGAACGAGAAAAAGATTAAATACCTATATATAGGAAACTTAACAAGCTATCAAATTCAGTAATACAAAATTATATAATAGTCTAAAAAATAAACCGTTGACCAACAAGACAAGTTGATATAAATTTAGGTCAACTTGATGAATATAAAAACAAGAGATAATCGATTCTAACAGGTGTATTTATATACGCTAAATGAAAGCTGAGATATTTTTATTCTTGTAAGATACTTCCTTAAAGTATTGGGTATTATATCAAGATAATTTTCATATATATATATAAGAATCTTTAACATGATTATACAGATACAAAACAGAACTGTTCTCTTTACCAGAAAGCCGACTTTGTAAAAAACAGTAAATTACCATTTGCTTTTATAACGGTACAAGTATTGTTTTTTACGGAATCTGGAAAATCCCAGATATCATAAAACCATGATTACATCACAACAATTTCAGATTAGATAACCAATTTTTCCTACCATTATTACAGTCTTCGGAAGCAATGTCATAAACCTTTTTAAAGGGACTCCATTGAGTTTTTTTTGACATGATTGGATTGAAAATATATTTTCCAGATAAATGTACAATTTGATGTAGGTTTAGACCACTAATGTTTATGCAAAATTTCAGATCATTCACGCACTTTGTTTTTCCAGAATAATCATTCATATTGTAAAAATATGACCCAAAATGAAAAGAGTTTGAACACTTTTCACTCAAATCGGTCTAAGAAAAGCATAAAAATACGCTTTTAAATTTATTTCAAAGTATATTTCTTAACTATCTTTTGCATATATTTCTGTTTAAAGTGCCCCAGCTCATTTATGTAAGAAAATGTTATGTTTTTAGGCTTTTAAACCTCAGTTGAGTCCCTTTAAGAATGATGTTATCTGTCTCAATCAATTTAAACCAAAATCGTATAATCTTAACATATCTTGAAATATATCAAGGATAACTTGCATGTTCACAGTATACAGCAACATAACATGCATTAACTTTTACATTTATATCTTTAAAACCTGTAAATTTTAATATACGTACACTTCTACATTTAAGTGTAAATATGTGCATATAAGTGCAAATTTGTTCATATTTATGTAAGTGCGCACTTGAATATGTTGCGTAATGTAGACCTTTTAATGTTAAATGTTTATTCAATCTTGTTTTTGTTAATTTTATCTGGTACATGTAAATGTTGCCTTGTGCATTTTAAAGTAGACTTGTCCATTTTAATGTAGATTTATGCATGTTAATTTTAACTTTAATATATTTGTTTAGTATTGTACATGTTAAACGTGTGTGATGTAAACTAGTACACGTAAGCCTAGATTTGTCCATGATAATGCAAACTTGTACATGTTATACACTTGTTTATCTTGACTTACACATTGAATTATGAACTTGAACATGCAAGTTTAGACTTGGTCCTGTAAATGAAGACATACAAGCTCATAGAACCTTCAATGTGACACTTCCGTGCCAGTCGATGACCAGCGGCGTATGGTCCCAAGGTAGAAGAATGCGTTTGCCCTAAACGAAAAAGCAATAGGCGAAACTAAATCAAATGAAATTTTGAAGTAGATCAGAGGTTATTAAGTTCATGTTAGTGTATATTGTTGTTAATATAGACCTGTACGTGATAATGTAGTCTTATACAGGTTAATATAAACAATAAACATATTTATCTAAGCGTTATAATTTTCTGTTTATTAGATTCTCGTATTTTGCTCACTTTTAGCAATTGTATTTTGAACATTTATTTGTCGTACCGGAACTGTTTTGCAAATTGTGTGTTTTAATTACATGAAATGCATATTGTATCTACTTTGTAAAAAAATATTTTTAAACTATAAGTGCTGCCACAAAATGATAAATTATTTTTTGGCACACTGTTTATGTTTTAACGATTATTTTCACTTCATTAATCGTTCATCTCCTACGGCTTAGATATTGTTCAATTGTAAAAGCGTCATTAGTTTAACGAATAATAAATAAACTTCACTAATTATAATTCTCCAGAGCTCTGCTGAAATTTTGTAATTACGACAATGAATCAGTCATATTTTTGTTACATTTTCCTAAAGCGATACTTTGCTGAAATGTTTAACACCAAGATTCAATTTAAACACTATGAAAATACCCTACTCTCGCCTACTTAAATGATGTCCCCTATATGAATTTGTCTCTTATATAAATTAACGTCATCAATGATTTATGTAATAATGTGGATATTTTATCAGGAAAGGCTGTAAAGTGCTTACAGATATAAAAGTACCGTATATCAAACTATTATGTATAGTTTATTCTAGATGCGTTTAAAAAATTGTAAATAAGTACAAATTGCTTCACATTTTAATTGCAGTATTTTTAATGCAAGTTTTGGTATTTTAAGTGAATAAATGTCAACGATATATAGATTGTATTTCTGATGATAATTGTAACAAGTGGTTACATTGTTGATATGTTTTTTTAATTATGCTTTACGCATTTTCGGTTGGACTAAAGATCTACATTGTAAAATGATTCAAAATTAATACGATTATCTGATTCATAACAACTCCAATAATAAAATGTTTCTGAGTAATACACAATTTAACAATTTCAAAAAATGATAATTATAATAAATAAAAAAGAATTATAAATGACTTTAAAAAAGAACGTTTATAGTTATGGTTTTAGATATTTAACAGATGTGAACTCGTCAATATGTGATATATGGGTATATAGAATGTTTATTAACATACGTATCTTTTCTTTAGTTGAAGCATTTATGATGTTTGTCTATTCCAGGGTCTTATATTTATAAACATTATGTTACTGAGATACTGAACGTAATGAACTTACTTTACAACAAGAATTAGACAAACGAATTGACGTTATGTGCTTTAATGTACCTAATTACATGTGTGATATAGACAAAACAAGGAAAAAGAAAAAAATCAGTGATTGAAGTCTTAATTTTGACATTTTAGTAACTTTTATTGCAATACTCCTTTAAGATGCAAGAATGACATTACGTTGAAAAAATGTTTATCTTAATGAGTAAAATCTTTTCATGTGTGTGTCTTTACTTGTAACAACAAAACAAACATAACCAATAAAGGATTGTCTAGATCATTTGGCTTCACTGAGTTGTTGTATTTCAGTGCATCTGTCTTTACACTCATAATAACAGCAATGGTATAAGATATGTTTTCATCAGACATAACATTTTGTGACATGGAAGAATTAATGGAAGCAAGCGATGCTGGACATAAATGAGATCGAAAAACAAATTTAACATTTAGTCTACATGGTCTACATGCAATTCTTCAAAAGACGGGTGTTGTAAGGTTTTCACGTCCATCCTCATAATGATTGTAAGAAAAAGTCGCAAAGAATTTTCTGTAGCTGTTATTCTATTTGTCAAGTGATTTAGCATATATTTTCACTTGTAAAGATTTATAATAGTACACTTTGAAACTAAAAAAAAATAAGGAAAATATCTTCGGTTTTGAGTTAGTGTGTAGATAGATATTTAAAAGTATGTATGACAATGAAAATAAACAAAATATTATTTATTGCTAGCAAATAATTAGATTCAACTAATTGTGTAATACAAAAATGTTATTTCTAATGAGGTTTTAAGTTGGGTTACTTGGCAATTTCATGTGTAATTATATATAATAATTTCCGATTCCCATTTCATGTTTCCTATAGATATTGATTAAATATAATTAAAATAATATTGATTCATTAGTAAAAAAGTATCTATTTCACGGAAATACTAATGTCATTGTACGTGTTAATTTGTCTTGTACAGGTGGATGTAGACTTAGGCATGTTAATGTATAAATAAATATAAATTATTTATTTAATCCGTATAATTTTCTGTATATTAGATTATTTGCACATTATTGTTCACCTTTAGCAATTGCATATTGAACATTTATTTGTCGCATATTTGCTTTACCAGAACTTACTTTTGTCCAAATACATGCTCAACACATTTATTTACCAATCAATTCTTCACTATAAGTATTTTAATCTGACGCGTTAACAATCAGTGGAAAATTGCTGCCACAAATTTGCATATTGAACATTTATTTGCTTTACCTTAGAACTGACTGTTGTATAGATATAATGTTTTCTATAGTTGGAGTATGTATGATGTTTGTCTACTCCCTGGTCTAATGTCTTTAAACATTACATAACTGAGATGCTGAAAGCAGTGAACTAGCTTTACGTCAAGCATTGATATGATATGCTTTAATCTGTCTAATTACAAGTGTGATATAGACAAGACAAGAAAAATATAAAAAGACCTCTGACTGAAGTCTTAATTTTGACATTTTAGTGACTAATTTAGCAATACTCATTAAAGATGCAAGAATGACATAACTTTCCACGTGTTTGTCTGTACTTCTAACATCGAAAACAAATATAACCAATGAAGGATTGACAAGATCATTGTGGTATAAATAAGCTAATACATCTATCTTTACACTTAAATGAACAGCAGTGGTATAACATATGTTTTCATTAGACGTAAAATTTTGTGATATGGAAGAATTAATGGAAACACGCGATGCTAAAAAATACAAGGGATATTAATGAGATTGAAAAACAAATTTAACATTTAGTATACATGCAATACTTCAAAAGTCGGTTGTTGTTAGGTTTTAACGTCCTTCTCCATAATGATTGTAACAAAAAAAAAAAAACATTTTATGTTGTTGTTATTCTTTTTGTCAAGTGATTTAGCATACATTTTATAATGTTAAGATTTTTGATGGTTTATTTTGATACTAATCTTGCTTAAAGGAAAATGTCTCCGATAAAGTATTTTTCACAGTGAAAATAAACAAAAAAATATTTATTGCTAGCAATGGTGTAAATTAAATATATATTTTAAAAATCCCCGTGGCTATCATGTCAAACAATTTTTATGTGTTTTTTTTTCAGGAGCGAATTGTAACAACAAATGCATCTATTGTTTAACCCACTAGATCTATAGATTACAGGAAAACAGTATCAAAGTATTTATCCGCGGTGACAAGGTTTAGTATAATTTTGCGCGTGTGTCCACCGCTTTATCGAAAATTTACAAAGACAATTCTTACATTTTTTGTACTACTTTTTTACAGTATGATAAATGTCTACGAAAAAAATCACATGTTTGTTAAAAAAGTATGTATATGTATAAATGGAAAAATACTGTTTTTTGAGTGATCCGGAACTAGTTATATGACGTTGTTTGAAATGTAGGTTTAAATATTTTCAAATAATTATTAAAAGTAAAAGCACGGTTAAGTAAGAAACAACTCTTGAATAATGTCTCCTTAGTAGGAAAATACATTTCAAATAAATACTTATCAAGTCTATAAACGAATCACCTTAACTGGAGCAGTGTGAATTCTTTACATATGATTTTAAACAATTAAAATGTATCAAATAAAACTTAAATTGTCTACAACTTGGATAAAATTTGGAAAAAAAATAAAAAAAAAACATCATATATTTCCATACTTGGGTTCCTGGGTTTGAATCAACAGGATGTATTATCACAGTACTAACAATTCAAAATCGTAACATTAAAGGAGAGAAAATACAAAAGCAAAATATTTAGGATCTGAACTAAGACAAAACTAACGCTAAATGTAAAGCCTGTAAAATAAAACAAGTCCAAACAAGTAAGAAACAACGTAATAATGTAATCTCACATTTTGGAATATTTGCAAAGCATGTTCTATGTAGGTGAGATATGTGCATATAACAAACAGTGTTAAATATGTCTATTAAATTAATAAAATATAAAATATCGACCTAAAACGGTAAGGTAAAACTCCAAATTTCATTGAAAAAAATTTATGATGTATTGATTACACGGTCTCAATATTTGGACACAAGATACGTTTCTCCCCATAAACACAAACATTTCAATGTTCTTAGTTTTTATTCATATGGGACTAATGTGCAAGAATTGAAATGAAAAGACAAATATCTTTTTAACATGTAAATATTTAGAAATAAACCTATATCATATTCGTTTTTAAAGAATAACCACTTCGCAGAAAAACCTATGTCTGTAATCACATTGCCTATCAAATAATTCAAATGACTTTCTATCACCTGAATCTTTTGTTTCAATACAATAATTATCAGTTTGACTCTCCACCGCTGGTCGTCCTTCCATTCAGAGGTTTCCCCCATTTAACACATCTATTGTTTCCCCTGACAACCACTCAAATTTATTTGAACCAACTGCCGACTGTTTACCTCCAATCCAGTATTTAGTATCGTCTGTAAACAACAGAAGAAGAAGAACAACAACAACCAAAATTTATGTACAAAATGTGGACAATATATGTATATATGGACAATCACTTTTGCATAGCTGTAAAACCATTGTTTTAGAGGTGTAAACAAATGACTATAAGTTTTGCTATCTTAGAAAACGAAGATTCAAATGAATATTTTTCTAATAGCTGATAAATGTTACTTCAGTGTTTCTCTTCTTCTTGTTTTTTAATATGCCATTTGATATTTTTAAGACGTACGTTTATGTTTGTAATAATTCTAAAATACTAGCTAATAATAATCAAGTTAGCAGACCCGAATAAAATGTAAAGAAGTCTAGGCAAGGGTGAATACTGAACGTCTTAAATTAAGAACCGGTATTGATATCTTCTTATTTAATTTGCTATTTGCTCATTTTCATTAAAAAAGAGAAAAGGGGAAATTCCTCGAGAGCGAAGAAAACAAACAAAATCTTTAATTATATTTGATGTTTTCATATTTCCTTGATCAACTAAGTGGAATTATTATACAAGCATATTCGACCAGTACGTTAAGTCCTGGATCAATTATTTGAGTTGAATGGACATATGTTAGACGATAGAAAATGACGACATAGATTCTTGCCTGTATATAACATAATATAAAGTATTTAAACTTCACGAACATGTTATAAACATATCGTTTATCATGTCAATTGTATTTTATTTTATTTTATTTATGTTCATCTGTTTTTTGCAAAATGCATTTAAGAGGGAATGTTGAAGAGTGTTGAATTAAAGAATCTTTATACAAAGCTTTTCTGGGCGTTTTCGGACAGTTACATATTAATGATGTTCTACACATTATATGTTAGTGGGTTTTTTGAGTGAGAAATGTGGATATATTACCTGCCAATATTATAATATATCCACATATATCATTCAAAAATCCAAATAATTTTTACTACCCTTCCCCTGCCGAGTAATGCGATTTAAAAATTAAATCATTGCTTTTCAAAAGAAACGTCAAAATAAGATTCTCCTTAGGGTACCCCTTCACCGCAAGTATTACGTTATGATCTACATGGAGTATTTGCTTGTGTACCTAACAAATATAAACAAAAGAAAAGGAGTAGTCTGTCGAAGGCAGTTTTTTGTTGTGATTTAAAACAAGCTTTGAGGAGGTCATATTTGTTTTTAAAAATCATGAGAATATTTATCAGTACTCTATTTTGGTAAATATTTTTATTTGACAGTTAAAAAATGCTTGTGTATCAGCATTTAAGCTGCGCAACATGGAACCGTATGCCCATCGTCAAAGCGCATGTGGTTTACAAGGTGGGTTACCCAAAGGGAAAATATAAATTCGAAATGTAACTGAGGTATAAATAAAGAAGAACTATTATCCGAAACTAAATGTAACCGAATGAACAGCATGGAAAAGTACACACAAAAAAGAAGGAAAGAAAAGAAAAAAAAACAAAAAACAAAAATAACAACAACACCAGCAACAACACCCCCCACAAACACAAAATAAAAGAATATGATAAAAATTAAACAAAAACGAAAAACACCCCAACAAGTGTTACTATGGTTTCTTTGTCATTGTGTACTTAGTACTAGACGAATTGTTGTAAATACCAACGATATTGATTACAACTAGTATTTTGGTTTCAGCTTTAAATTAATCAAGTTTCGCAAGCAGTCACAATTAAATTTAAAGGAAACACCTGATGCCAATGTTACAATAGAATTAGTATTAGAGATGCATTGGAATTTTTATCTTATTCTTTCCTGGGAAAACACCTATAAAGGAAACATTTAATTGTAATTCATGAAGTAAATATTCTTCAAACACTATTTTTCTTAGATCTTGTATAAGGAACTTTCATTTTGTCGATACGTAAGAAATAAGGCCTATTCATCCTGGCTAACGTTTCTATGAGCTTTTGAACGTTTCCTATGAGGCCCATTCTTTGCAAATATATTATATAACGTGACATAGACTTATTAATTATTTCCATAAAACATGATCCCGTATGTTTAATTACAAGGATGTCATGTGTGGGCAATAAACCTTTCACTGACTCAAAGAATCAAGCTTAGACTAGTTCAGTCTGCTTTTTTGTGATATTTTTTATCTGAATGTCTTTAGATTCAACAGTATTATGTGAAATGTAATATACAAATATTAATTTCCGTTGATATTAATTTATATAAAAAAGTATAGAGATTTCTTTTACCTTATTGCCTTATTTATTGTGAAACAGATTCATTACAATGTTTTATTAGAAAGAAAGAATCATTACACGACAAAAACAGTAAATCATTGGTGCCCATTTATTAATCTTGCAAGTATAAGCACACATCATCATTATCATCTGTTTATTATATTTAAGAAACTTTTCAAAATTGTTTAACAAAATCTACTTCAGGTAAAGGCTAAAATAATCAATGTTTTTTTAACCATTAACCTATTAAATTAACATAATAGATCAATTAGCATGCTTGCATAAAAATTGCGAACGCAGATACCTATTGATTTATTGCATGTTTTTTATATCCGTACCACATGGCGCAATGTAAAAAAATACCTTAATGCAATGACTGCCCCTGTAGTTTTATTATCAAAACATATTTCACTGGCAGGTGTGGCACAAGCAATGATTTCTATGCAAGTGGCAAAACGGGGATTTAGACTAATACTTTTATGCAAGAATAGCGCGAATGCCCCTTTTTTTACCGCATTAACATCTGCAGAAGCCCACGGGCTGATTAAATCCCTCGCTCTGCGGACTCGGACATTAAATGCGTTCTCGTGTACTGCAGATGTTAATACGCGACAAAAGGTGCAAAGGCCATGTATTATCTTTCTGACTAATGTTAGGCATTTTTGTTAAAACAGTGACTAATTTCTTCACCAGTATATATGTAAATAATATTTCACCTTGGTGTAGTTAGAGCGAAGACTATGTTTAATAAACAGTGTTATACATTTAAAACTAATCCAGGTCATGAATAGAGATTAAACCTACGTGATTTATACTTATCATAACAGAAAGTGCATAAAATTATGGCAACATCACTTCCAGTGACGTTAGATTAGAATGTCTACTTGCTTGAAACTGAAATCGCTGAAAAAGATCAATTACATTGTTGGCATTTTCTTCTAGGATTGTGAGTACCTTTTCAAACGATTTATTTGTCAAAACGATTGCCTGAAAAATATAGCGCAATAGTATGGTTTTTGAGTACATATATAAATATAATAATGTTTTGTCTCCATTTGGTATAACTTATGTTGACATCTATCAAATAGAGAAAAACAGAATCCTTAAAGAAAGCCCAACACGGCAAAATTGTAAAATGTTGCAGGCTCGGTTTGATCAAACCTTCATTATCGCATGATAATGTAGGTTTGAATAAGATATTTGTGACAAAACTTTTAAGTTTTAATCTGTGTATTTAAATGTAACATCAGTTACTTAAACATTTATTATAGAAATACTTAAACATTTATTATAGACATATATCAAACGGACATCATAACGGCCTTTAAAATTTGTTCCGCTACTTCTTTTTAGAAAAACATAATAAACATAACATATCGTTCTCAGAATCAAAGTATTTATGTTACACAAGTGGTAAATTGATTAGTTTACATAATATCCGTTTGCTTTATAAACACTTTTCAATGTTATTGTGCAAAATTACATTATAAGTTTTCTTTTGTTGTACATAAATATAACATAATTGCCCCTTTTCATATAACTTTTATGAAAACGAAGGTTTCATGACCAAAACAAAGGTTTTAATTTCTTTGCAGATAAACTCTTCAATATGGGAAAAAGTAAAGCAGAAATCCTATCGTCAACGTCTAAAAGAGAAAAACAATGAAGAATATCTTAGGAACGTAAGAGAATACGCCGTAACTCTGTACCTGTATTTGAACTATCGAACAGAGACAAGAAATGAAGAAATGAGCAAAATAAAGGTTAATTAATTTTACCAACGCAAGCGTGAAAAGCGACAACGGTACGCGGCACCCCAAGAACATGACACAAATGGGTATGATAATCTCCCAAATGACAGTTCAGAAAGATGTCGTCTAAGTGTTGCAACCCATTCTCAAAGAAATAGATGCCAATATTACAATTATATACACTTTTGGAGGGATCAGCCACCAGTTAATACCTAAATAAACATATATTTGATTTTCTATCTTACACTGAACAGCGGTATAGTACCAAGATTATATGGGATTATTTTGAAGCCGGTCACGGCAAAAGGCCGTGCGATGGTTTAGGTAGGTCTTGCAAGAGACAAGGCGTCGAAGCTACGAAAAGTGGCAAGTCTACTATCCAATACGTCAATGATTTCTACAAATGGGCTAATAACTCGAGCATTAAAAATGTCTAATTTAGATTGGTTTCTTCTTAAACGTGCAGAGAAACAGAAATACGAATTCAAAGTAATCCAATCAAAGCTGTCAAGGGGACCATTAAGAGTCATGCAGTGATTGGCCAAGGAGAGTCTCGAATCAAAATCAGAAAGATAAGTTGTTGGTGTAATGTTTTTTAGCAGGTGGCTCTTGTGATGCTTCGGATGATGAGTTTAATTGGACTCAAGTAGGTACCAATAATAACAGTGTAAATACAGTTTTTGCTCAAGAAGAGCAAAATAATGAAAATACCGAATACAGCAGACATGATGAATCTAATAATGTAGATTGAGAAAAGTAAATGAAAAACATGGTAGAAATAAAATATGCAATGGGAGAGTTTGTTGCTGCTGTATATAAAGATAATTGAATTATTGGCGTAACAGTTTATAAGGATGAAGAAGACTTTGAAGTTAAATCAATGGAATCCATAAGCAGTTTTTCCAATAACCAAGAAATGAGGATATTGTTTGGCAGAAACGTTCTGAAATATTAACGAAAGTAGATGCACCAGAAGCTACTGGAAAATCGAAAAGAATGTTCAAAATTAGTGAATATGATAAAGTGCGTATTTTGAGTCTTTATGTATTATATACTGAAATACAGAGATACCATTAAACATTCGTCATCAACATGCTGTTTGTGTTTAAGTTTTGATTTAGTTTGAGATATAATGATATAATGTTGCAATGTCACATAAGTAAGTTTAAACGTGTTCGTCGATGTGCATTGTATCATTGGATATGCTTAATGGTATTAAATGAAAGGGGAATTACGTAAGAAACACTTATTTGGATTATATTGGTTCACCATTCTGACTTTTAATGTTTGTTTTCATAAATTGCTACCATTTAATCGGTGAAGTTATTAAATACTATAGACAATGCTTAGACTAAATATTCATTATATGCATTTATTTATTATATTCTTATAAAGGAAATATTGACAAATATTGATGAAATAAAATGCATATTTTCATTTTCCATATTTTCTTCATAAAAATTATTTTTCACTGCAATTAAACATATTTTCCGTATTTTCACTGGTGTCTTGCCGGACTACTTTCTTTCAAATTCTGCCAGTACACACAATTTAAGGGAAAGTCTATAAATGAATATAATAAACAGAAAACTCAAGTCTTTTCCTATAAATTCTTGATTAATTTTCATCTTATGGCCTGAAATATTTATTTTAATACCACTCAATGAAAATATATCATATATTGATAGAAAAAAAAACTTGAATATCCTCAATGTATAAAGCATTTCTGTATCTGTTCATTCTTGTTTTGAAAATAAAAAAGCTCTTCATATTTAAAATATTTTTGTCCTTTAAATTTGTCTTTTATAAATCAAAACCTTCGTTACTTTTTGGTGAATCATAGTGATTGACCACGTATGCCAGATAAATGTTGACTTTGCGAAAAGTTGGTTCTTTTGTTTTCTATGTCAAATAAAAAAGTTACATTTGTGTTTATATGCGATGACTTCACCTAACACCTTTTCGGTTTGAATAATAATTTGAAGCATATGATTTTATTCATTAATGTTGCAACCTATTTTTAATGCGAACATACCATTAGGAATTTATTTCTCGTTCTTGGTTAATTCGTTTAGTACTTTAAAAAGTTAATGTAAATGGTGCTAAATCAAATTATAAAATGAAATTATAGCAACCCTTTTTACCGATATGTCAAATTGCCAATCCAAAAGCCTGCAGCAGATTGTTCCCCTTTATTTTCGTAGGGAGTATTTTCATTGGTCATGTGAAAACCTCAGACCAATACGAAAATAAAGGGGAACAATCTGCTGCAGCCGTTGCTTACATTTTGGATTGAGAATTTGATACATCGAAAAAAGGTGCGTTATAGTATCATATGATGATTTGATTTGACAATTATTACAAAATATATTTTTATTTTATCATATTCAAATGCGCAATACAAAATATTATCCATTCATTTCGAATAAACTGCCGTTCAGTCGCGAAATTTTCACAAAAACCCAGCGGTCACATCTCTGTCGACTTACACTTGCGTATACTTCGAGATTACATATCTTCTTATAACTTGAAAACATTGTAATGACAGCTTTATTTCCTTTAGGACTGAACAATTCCCTACCACTTGGTACCAATATTTTAAAATTTGGTGAAAAAATATTGGAGTTACGGAGTTCGCATTTAACTGAGTGCTGAAGAATGAGCGGCATACCTTTAGTAAATATATTATGCATCATTACTTTTTTGCAGGGAATAAAGGAATTTGAATTAAAAGCTTACATCAAATATTAAAACATATTCAAATTGAAAAATTCTGACGTTTACATTGTGTTGAAGAGGTAGGAGGGTTGTAGAGTCTGTAAAAGAACGTAGAGGTGCGGGTTGGCCGAGCTGGGAGTGGGAAGTTGTGACCAATCATCGCGCCGAACAACTGTGTGTAGAACAGTAATTTTCGACATCTCTAAACACAGGCTGCAGCGCGTTTTGTGATGTAGCGAAAGAAGCCATGTCATCCGCTTATAGTATTAAAAGGTTTGACGTCATCAATTGATATAACATCATCTGGATCACAGTTAATGTTTTGTGGGATGTCATTCACGAAAAAACATCATAATAAGAGACAAAATGAAATCGCTCTGTTTTAATCGACTGTCAGAAGATAAAAAGTCAGAGATTTTTGAATTATAGCGCACCCATGACTTCACCGCATATGGTGGGAGGGGACGACATACAGTAATTGTTTATATCAATCATATTTAAAGAGTCCATTGCGCAAAACCAGATTAGAATTTAACAGTTCAAGAATATTATTTAAATGCTTAAAAAGTATGTCTTGCTAATTTTTATATCAATGCTTATAAATTATCAGCTGGAGAGCACGAATGGTCCTTTCTTGCTGCATACTAGTATCTCATTTTTTTACAAACTGATATTACATAAACGTTTGTCTTTCGTAGGGCGGCTGTCGTATGTAATATAATGCCCTGGTCCACAATTTCTTGGGCTACAAAATGATGTCACAGCTGACCCCAAAACTGTATATATTTCGTAATTCAGGAGCTGTTGCGTGTCCACCATCAGTTTCCTGCGTCAATGAAATAATATTTTTCCCTTTGAGGGTAAATTCTGAAAGAATTCCTCGTTATCTCATATTTAATTAAAATTCAATTCGACCGACATGACATTTCGATATTCTAACAACAGTATAGTGTAAGTTTACAGGGCCCTATTAACAGCATGGTGTAAGTTTACAGGGTCCTATTAACAGCATGGTGTAAGTTTACAGGGCCCTATTAACAGCATGGTGTAAGTTTACAGGGCCCTATTAACAGCATGATGTAAGTTTGCAGGGTCCTATTAACAACATGGTGTAAGTTTACAGGGCCCTATTAACAGCATGGTGTAAGTTTACAGGGTCCTATTAACAGCATGGTGTAAGTTTGCAGGGCCCTATTAACAGCATGGTGTAAATTTACAGGGCCTATCAACAGCATGATGTAAGTTTACAGGGCCCTATTAACAGCATGATGTAAGTTTACAGGGTCCTATTAACAACATGGTGTGTAAGCTTACAGGGCCCTATTAACAGCATGATGTGTAAGTTTACAGCAGAGTCCTATTAACAAACATGGTGTATAGTTTACAGGGCCCTATTGACAAGCATGGTGTAAGTTTGCAGGGTCCTATTAACAACATGGTGTAAGTTTACAGGGCCCTATTAACAGCATGGTGTAAGTTTACAGGGCCTATTAACAGCATGATGTAAGTTTACAGGGCCCTATTAACAGCATGAATCTAAGTTTACAGGGTCCTATTAACAACATGGGTGTAAGTTTACAGGGCCCTATTAACAGCATGATGTAAGTTTACAGGGCCCTATTTACAGCATGGTGTAAGTTTACAGGGCACTATTAACAGCATGATGTAAGTTTACAGGGCCCTATTAACAGCATGATGTAAGTTTACAGGGTCCTATTTAACAACATGGTGTAAGCTTTACAGGGCCCTATTAATAGCATGGTGTAAGTTTGCAGGGTCCTATTAACAACATGGTGATAGTTTAGAGGGCCCTATTGACAGCATGGTGTAAGTTTGCAGGGTCCTATTAACAACATGGTGTAAGTTTACAGGGCCCTATTAACAGCATGGTGTAAGTTTACAGGGTCCTATTAACAGCATGATGTAAGTTTACAGTGTCCTATTAACAACATGGTGTAAGTTTACAGGGCCCTATTAACAGCAACATGGTGTAAGTTTACAGGGCCCTATTAACAGCATGATGTAAGTTTGCAGGGTCCTATTAACACAACATGGTGTAAGTTTACAGGGTCCTATTAACAACATGGTGTAAGTTTACAAGGGCCCTATTTAACAGCATGGTGTAAGTTTACAGGGTCCCTATTAACAGCACGGTGTAAGTTTACAGGGCCTATTAACAGCATGATGTAAGTTTACAGGGCCCTATTAACAGCATGGTGTAAGTTTGCAGGGTCCTACTAACAACATGGTGTAAGATTTTAGGGTCCTATAAACAGCATGGTGTAAGTTTACAGGGTCCTATAAACAGCATGGTGTATGTTTACAGGGCCCTATTAACAGCATGATGTAAGTTTACAGGGTCCTATTAACAACATGGTGTAAGCTTACAGGGCCCTATTAATAGCATTGTGTAAGTTTGCAGGGTCCTATTAACAACATGGTGATAGTTTAGAGGGCCCTATTAACAGCATAGTGTAAGTTTGCAGGGTGCTATTAACAACATTGTGTAAGTTTACAGAGCCCTATTAACAGCATGGTGTAAGTTTACATGGCCCTATTAACAACATGGTGTAAGGTTACAGGGCCCTATTAACAGCATGGTGTACAGGGCCCTATTAACAGCATGATGTAAGTTTACAGGGCCTATTAACAGCATGGTGTAAGTTTACATGGCCCTATTAACAACATGGTGTAAGTTTACAGGGCCCTATTAACAGCATGGTGTACAGGGCACTATTAACAGCATGATGTAAGTTTACAGGGCCATATTAACAGCATGGTGTAAGTTTGCAGGGTCCTATTAACAACATGGTGTAAGTTTACAGGGCCCTATTAACAGCATGGTGTAAGTTTGCAGGGTCCTATTAACAACATGGTGTAATTTTATAGGTCCTATTAACAGCATGGGGTAAGGTTACATGGTCCTATTAACAACATGGTGTAAGTTTACAGGGCCCTTTTAACAGCATGGTGTAAGTTTACAGGGCCCTATTAACAGCATGATGTAAGTTTACAGGGCCCTATTAACAGCATGGTGTAAGGTTACAGGGTCCTATTAACAGCATGATGTAAGTTTACAGGGTCCTATAAACAGCATGGTGTATGCTTACAGGGTCCTATAAACAGCATGGTGTAAGTTTACAGGGTCCTATAAACAGCATGGTGTATGTTTACAGGGCCCTATTAACAGCATGTTGTAAGTTTACAGGGTCCTATTAACAACATGGTGTAAGCTTACAGGGCCTTATTAACAGCAGGTGTAAGTTTGCAGGGTCCTATTAACAACATGGTGTAAGTTTACAGGGCCCTATTAACAGCATGGTGTAAGTTTACAGGGCCCTATTAACAGCATGGTGCAAGTTTACAGGGTCCTATTAACAGCATGATGTAAGTTTACAGGTCCTATTAACAGCATGGTGTAAGTTTACAGGGTTCTATAAATACAGCATTGATGTAAGTTTACAGGGTCCTATAAAACAGCATGGTGTATGCTTACAGGGCCCTAATTAACAGCATGATGTAAGTTTACAGGGTCCTATTAACAGCATGGTGTAAGTTTACAGGGCCCTATTAACAGCATGATGTAAGTTTACAGGGTCCTATTAACAGCATGGTGTAAGTTTACAGGGTTCTATAAACAGCATGGTGTAAGTTTACAGGGTCCTATAAACAGCATGGTGTAAGTTTAAAGGGTCCTATAAACAGCATGGTGTATGCTTACAGGGTCCTTTTAACAGCATGGTGTAAATTACATGAAACGGGTTGACAAAACAGGGACGGAGTGAACTGTAAGCCGGTTATAGTTCACATATAAGAACTATACACAAAATAAGTATAGCTATGTTAATGATGCTGTATTACTTAAACTGTTGCAACGTTTTATTTTGTAAACATTCACTTCACTTATATACACACCCGTTAACTGGTTTCAGCTAGATCCGTTGGTTGCGGGTAGATCAGTTGTGCGTTTGTTATTTTTTAGTATCCTGCATTCGATTGGTGCAAAATATAACACAGAAAATTATGACTATAAAAAGGCAAAGAAAAAGATCATATATCGGTTATCCGGTTTAATCCTGACATTAATGTATCAAGTTCTACCTTGCTACTCGAAACATGTGCCAAATGAAACATAAAAAACCGTTTGGTCACATTTATCTCGAGAAAACTGCAAATTTTACTTATATGCATATTTCATAATTGTAAACAAATAAGTTGATGATTTTAGACTCATTACTTTGCGGGAAAGTAGCTTAAAGATAGATATATATTCTGGGTGTATAAATATGTAAATAGATATATCAACTGTGTACATAAATGACTAAATACTCTATTATATTTTCGCGCGCTTTTAATATTTGAGATATATATTTAAATATTTGAATATAAATAGATTTCGCTATCCTTACATATATATACATGTACACATAAACTTGACTGAACTCCTAAATGTGTTTGGTTTTATCTGTTTGTTTGTGTTAAATCAGATAAATGATAATACGGGTATTACAGGCTGGCAATCACATGATTTAATGATAACAAGAGGACAAAAATGCGTACATATAATTGAACAAAAAAGAGCTAGAATAATGGATGAAATGAAAGGTTCGTTTGATAAGTTTGATTTAAAGTTTTCTTTAGTTTCTATATTTTGCCTTGTAATGTAAGATAAATTAAAAAAAATCACTTTTGCTGTTTATAATACACTATAATCGTAAACCTGAATATACTCGGGCACTGAGCGGGATTTGATCCCCGGACTATCGATAACAAGGCGGACACTCAACCGCTAAAGGGTTAACTACGGTGGCACAGCTATGACATGTGTATGTGTGTGTGTTTATCTATCTCGTGCGAACGAGATACTGTGCTGTGGCCCGAGTTACTTAGTCGTGCGCACGAGATAATTAAGTGATGCGGACGAGATAGTTTTTTATACTATGTTGTGGCCACGCTTTACTACGTCGTGTGCACGAGGTACTATATCGTGGCCAGGAATTAATAAGTCGTTGGAATGAGATAATTAAGTGGTTGGCACGAGATACGATGTCGTGGCCACGAGTTTCCAGGTCGTGCGCACGAGGTACTATCTCGTGGCCAGGGGCTTTCAGTCGAGAGCACCAGGTACTATGTCGTGGCCAGGATATACTAAGTCGTGGGTTTAGATAAGTGGTGGGCACGAGATACTATGTCGTAGCCACGAGTTTTTCAGTCGTGCACACGAGGTACTATGTCTTGGCCAGGAGATACTAAGTCGTTGGAATGACATAATTAAATTGTGGGCACGAGATAATTCATTGGTGAGCACGAGGTACTATGTCGTGGCCAGGAGTTTTTCAGTCGTGCGCACGAGGTACTATGTCGTGGCCACGAGTTACATTATTCGAGCGCACGAGATAATCAAGTGGTGCGCACAAAGTACTGTGTCTTTGCCTTGACTTACTATGTGGTGCGAACGAGACAATTAAGACGTGTGCATGAGAAAATCAACCAATCAGATAACACTATTTTATAATATACGTTTATGAACTTTTTCAACTAAGAAAAGTTCTGCTTTAAGTTTTAAATGCAACATTAACCGATTACTGCATGAGCATTTTGTGAGTATGTATGGAACGCAGTATCCACATATATTCAAATATTTGAAAGGTCTTTAAATTCAGATATAAGAGGTCGCATTTTCAATACGATGTATCTCAAAATATTAAAAGCGCGAAAAAAAATGCAATAGAGAGGTCTTTAAATAATATCCCTCTAATTCATATTGATCAAAAATTGATTTAAATCACACAATACATGAATATAACACCCCTACAATTTAATATTAAGATATCAAAATTTTGGTATATTTCAGCTGTTTGTTAAGAAATCTTTATTTAAATTGAAGAGGTCTTTAATTTGACGACCTTTGTAATTGTTTTATAGGGCGCGCTACAAAATAATTAATAGATTCCTTGAAAGAGCTCTCTAATGCCATTTGAGCGTGGTGAAAAATTTCAGATAATTATTTTGAAAATCAATGTTAAACAATGCTTAGTCTGCACATATTTAAATATTTTAAGAGGTCTTTTATTATTTGGAGAGTTCAGTGAAATATACAAAGCAGTCTACAAATTAATTTAAAGTTATCAAAAATTCGCGTATATTACAATTTATATTCACTGATTTAGAGACATCTATAGTTCAATCGAATAGATCTCCAATTGGTACTATGTTTAACCATCACGTGTTATTTAACCATTTTCAGTAATGAGCACTGTAGAGCCAGATGATTGAGTCGATGTGAATTGTTGCTAGTATATAACTGGACCTGATCCACAATTGGTATGTACATATTAACAGTACTGAATTATATTGGACGAGTACACGTAGAGCTGTGAAATCGTTATACGACAAGGCGTTATCTTCTGTGTAGATACAGGGTCTCATATACATCATGTATGTCTTCATATAAACACGTTTATTAAAGACAGGTAATTAAGGTATATTTTGTTAATTAATGATGGAACAAGACCGGTGATCACATGGCGATCATTTACGGTAACATTTTTGTGTCACCGCGAATAGAAGTGTCCATTGTAAAAAAGGCAGAGTTAGATTATAAAATCAGAATGTATTTATGTAAACAATAAAATGGACTAGCAAAGTTGATATTAATCTTACAGAGTTACTATTTTTGTTGTTTCCGCGTTGGTGTAATTGGAAAACTCTACGAGTTCGAGACCAATAACGGAATGTTTGAAATTCACTTGATGGTAAAACAGTTTTTTTATCGACTACCCTTTGTGACCGTCTACCCGCAGTGATTTTTATAAACTTTATCGATAACAAACACTATCAATTCATGAAAAATCTGCCGACAAAACGTAATTTAAAAAAATAGGTAGTATATTTACTGTGTATATAAATTAGTAAATTAATATCCACAGTTGACATATCTTTTTACTAATTTATACACACAGTAGATATATCTAATTTTTAAAGCTACTCTCCCACACAAAATGAGTCTTAAAATCATCAACATATTTGTTTACAATTATCAAAATTTTAATATGCACAAAAGTAAGATTTTCACAAGATATCTGTGACCTAACGGTTGTTATCTTCACTTGATACAGATGCAAACAACCTTTATCACACCAGTGAACATGCTCCGAGTAGCTCAGCTTTATGAAGTTACATGTATAATCCGTGGTTATATTACACATGTGTGATTATAACGCGACACCGGATTACCGATACATGTTTTTCTTTTTTTTGTCTCTTTTTATAGACATAATTTTGTGATATATTGTGCAGCAATCGAATGCATGATAACAAAAATACTAGCGAACATCTGTTTTACCACAACAAACGGATCTAGTTGCAACCAGTTAAAGGTATTTGTTTTAATTTAAAGTCTTGGCCCCAAGGGGCAAAAAAAAACCCCACCCCAAAATTAAAGGGAGGCGCGGGGGGGGAAATTTTAAAAAAATTAAAACTTCCCCCCGCTTATCGGGCACGTGTTTCCCCCTTTAAACCCCCCCAAAGCGAAAAGTCGAAAATTTTTAAATTTAAATAAAAATTGTGGTGGCGCAAACCCGAAAATTTTTTAAATTTTTGGGGGGGGCGCTTTTTAATAATTAAAGTTCCCCAAAACGGGGGCGAAAAGGATTTTTGACTGGGGCGGGGAAACGAAAACCCCAAAAATTTACCCCTTTGCGCCTCCGCAAAATTGGGTTTTTTTTGCTCCGTGCCCCGTCCTTTTATTTCTTAAATATCGCTTCGCCCCGCGCACCCGCTTATTAGCGAGTGCTCGCTCCCGCCATTCTAACTTGTTAATCCTCGACTTCTCGCTTTTAGCGGGGTCGAGGGCAAAAACACGTATGGCACAAATTAGCTATCATGTGTTATTTGTTTTGATACAGATTAACTTTAGGCATCATTCCGGCAAATGAAATTCACTTATATGAAAGATTTGAACGACGGAATTGTGTGAAATAATGTTTATGGTATTCATTTAAATCATTTGCTCTGGACCGATCTCGGTTAGGTTTAGGAATGATGTAATAGTTATCAGAAACCGTTATCAATTGTTATCAATATCATTTTACCAAAAAATCAGTTATCAAGGTCAGTTTTGATTAAATATAAACGTAATTTAACCGATTACAAGCCTGTCATTTAATGTTCTCATGAATCGCATTTAGATTACGTTCGATTAATATTCTATTATTGAAAACTTTTTTTTTGCTTTTAAAAGCAATGATTTATTAAAAGCAAAAACTATTTTACTTGTATCATCATGTACTAGCATTTTGTCTGTGGTAAAGTCATGTTGAAATTATAGACGCATTTCCATCGGAACAATGAAACTTGCATAAATGCATTGTCTAAAACGTTTAAATAACCAACCACTTACTTTCTTGGATTTAACTTACTGACGTTGTGATGTACATAACATTCACATAAAGCCCTTTCGTTTGTTTGAATTTAAGGAATTATGTCTAAATAAAATTATGAAAATAGTTTTGTAGTTAAATTGTTAATTGCATAAGTGTTACTTTTGATAGCGTGTATTGTATATTAATACAGATACACACAAACTCTTATATATGTATTGATGAAAATCTTATTTGAAACTTAAACGTGCAAGCACAAAATATTGAATATTGAACATAATAATCCTTTCTGCTGAAAAATCCTTCTGACCTCCAAACATTGTATATATTACAATTTATTAATGTTATAAGCAATGCATATGCTTTATGTGTTTTCGTGTTTGTAAAGGAATGATATTGACAATTCGAATATTTGCACATTTGCCGGAAAAGCTACAATAATTAGGCAATGATTTTTCAAAATTATTGCAAAAGTTGGAATTTTCAAGTTAGAACTATCCATACAAAATAATGATTTCTGAGCACAGCCGACATGATTGGTTTCGTACACTTATCAAAGGCAACACCAATGTGTTTGGTGATCATCCATCCATTAGTTCTTTAGAAGCAGATGTTTAAAGGTTTTTCTATTTTTAGTTCTAAAGACCCCTAAAAGGGGCCAATCAAATTAATATGGGCAAACTTGATAAAAAAAAACTACCCAAGAATGCTACAGACAAAGTTTGGTGATCATCCATCAATTAGTTCTGTAGTAGAAGATGTTTAAAGGCTTTTCTATTTTTAGCTCTCTTTACCCCTAAAATGGGCCACTTGAAATGACATGAGCAATTCAACTGTGACTGTCACAAGGATGCTACAGACCAAATTTGAAGAAATCTGCCCCGCAGTTTCAGAGAGGAAGACAATTTTTTGACGGATGACGAGGGGAGGGCCGGGGGAAATCCCATTTTAATACTAATTGTGTTTCCTTTGGTGAGCAAAAAAAAGGGTTTTGGGTTAAAAAGTAAAGGGGGTTTGGTTGCCCTTTTGCATTTGCCGTTTTAAAAAACTTTTTTTTTTCCTGATCAGGGATTTTTTAAAACATAATATTTCTCAGGATAGACCTTAAAATTTTAAACAAAGAGCCATAAACCTTTAAAATTTATAAATAAACCCTTTGACATTGATTGGTCAAATTAGAAAATTTTTTAATTTTTTTCTTTTAACTGGCTATAAATTTGTTATTTTTAAATGGCCCTTTATTTTGTATTAAACACATAACATTTTTAAAAAGGGTAAAAGCCTTTTTTTGTTATCTAACCCCAAATTTACCTTGGCCCCTTTATGACCTTGACATTGAAGGTAAAAGTATTGAATTTTCCACTGATTTTAGTTATAGTTGACGTTTTTCTTGGGTTTTTAATAAAAGGATTAAATTTTTATACTTTTTACCAAAAAAACATTTTTACCTTTTTAAACCCTTTTTTTCAGATAAACAAAATAGGGGCCCTCTTGGGTTGAACAACATTGCCCTTTAGCTTTTAAAAGAATTACTGTTTAAGGTAAAATTATTTAAAATTTTTTTAAATTTTTCATAATTTTTTTTATTTATTTACCGATTTGATTTAAACTTGGACAAAACAAGGCTTGCCTCCAAACAAACATATTGATGATCTTTATATAAAATTGACCCTGACTTTCAAGGTAAAATAAATGAAATTTTCTTGTTTTAGCTGTCATCTGTCACAAAATGACAAGACAAGCTTTTGTGATCGCTTTTTCGTCCAGTGTCCGTCGTCCGTCTCGTAAACTTTTACTTTAAACAATATCTTCTCATAACCCGCTGAGCCAATCGAAACTTCACAGACAATTTTTCTTGGGTGGTCACCTTTAAAAATTATTCAAACAATTTAATTCCATGCAGAACTCAGAAAACATTTAATTAAAAAAAACAAACAGCTATAGCTTAGATAGTTGGCATGAAACATGTCAAAGTGAGTGTCTATAGCGATTTATCAATAAAGCCATGGGGTCAAAATTGACCCCGCCCGGGGGTCATCAGTTATCCTTATCATATATATTAAATAAGTTAAAAAACCTTCTTTTAAAAATTGGCCCCGCCCCAGGGGGGATCATTGATTTTCCTTGTATGTATATAGTAAAAACAAGAAAAAGTCTTCTTTTAAAAAAACCCAAAGAGCTAGAGATTAGATATTAAGCATGAAACATCTTCAAATGTGTGTCTACAAAGTTTTTTTTAAATAAACGCACTGGGTACAAACTGGCCGGGAAGGGTTATTTATTTTCCTTATAACAAAAAGTTCGTGACCTTTAAATAAAATTGACCGTCTTATGCTTGGATTTTGATTGTATTTTATTTATGGAAAGGGTTCGTATTCGGACAACACAACAAATGTGACAGACCTAATAAAATTATGAGGAAAAACACAACAATTTTTTCCTTGTTTTTTCTTTTTAAAAATTTATTGCAACAGTTTTTTGTTTGCATTTTGAAAAAGTAAAATGGCCATGCGTTGCCCCCGCCGATGGTGGCTCTTCTTTTTTAAAGAATGACCTTGATTTTTTGTTTAACGTTAATCATCAAAGTCAAATGCTCGTGTTTTTTTCTTAAAAATTTCAATTTTTTTTTTTATTCAATAATTTTTTACAGAAAATTTTTATTTTCAAATTTTTGGTCAAAAAACAATTTAAAATGATGAAAGTTTTTAAATTTAAAAACCTCAACCATTTAATTTCCTTTGGGAAGCAAAGGGCAAATTTTTTAATTTAACTTAATTAATTTAAAAAATATGCTGGGCCCAAAAAAAATAAAGTTTTTTAAAAATCAGAATCATTTATTAATTTAAAAATGTTTTTAAACTCTTAAAAAACCTTGACCCCTTTTTTTTCCAAAGGGGGTATTTTTTAAATTTTTTGGAAAATTTGGGGGGTAAACTTAATTATTAATTTAAACCCCCCGAATTTTTTTTTTATACCCTAACAAACAAAAAAACTTTTTTTTAACTAAAAAAAAACATAATAAAAAAAAAAAAATATGACTTGATCTTTTAATTATATCCTGACTGTTAATGTCAAATTATTTATAGTATAGTTTAAATAATGTCATAACCTGGTTTATCATTTACGGATTAGATTAACGCCATATTTGATTCATCATGAATAATTCTAATAAGACAATGAATTTAAAATAATCTGGACCGTCAAGATCAAATGATCAATGTGGTTATGAGTTTTAACTTCTTACTCGTAATGTAGTTACTTTAAACTATTTTTAAATAAAACGTGAACATCTCTTTTAAGATAATAAACATCATTTCAAAGGTTAATTTGTAGATAACACATGAACGCCAGCTATTGTTTTTTTCCAGATTAAGATTGACATTCAACAATGGGATAATGTTATCTCAATAAGACGAAGTTAACAATGGCTTCATATAGCCCAAAACTTTCAGAGAGGAAATATAACAATTGGGTTAAGGCTCAGTTAGCAGTGTTATTTACTAAAGATGGACTAGAACCTTTTGTATGTCACGAAGTTCAAAAATTCCGGCTGGAATGTTTAGATGGTATTTGTTACAACAATGGATTGATAAGTGGAACTTTGTGTTCAAATTGCGGTACAGAAAATGTTATTAAATGTCCCACAAATAGAATATGTAATGTTGGTCGTGGAAAATGCAGTTATCATCGAAATGCTGCAACAAGGTATAATCCTGCCGGCTGCCCTAACAAGATATGCCATAATTTCACAACTAAGATACAGAATGTACATAGGTACTATGGTCCGTCGTTCAAAAACACTGATGCTACCCAGTGGTGCAGCAATTCCTGGGGAATAGCTAAATGTTTCATGCCCCCTGATGGATATAAAGATGTAGCTTGTGCAGAAGAAACAGACTTTAATGGCATCATAAGTGTTATCATTAACAACAAAAACTTTCAGTTGAAAGTACATGAAAACCTAGGCAACAAGAACAACATTTTTGAGCAGGTAAACAAATTTTTAATACAGTTGTTGAAAGAAGTAGTCATAAGACTACCGCTATGTGATAAACTTGACAAAATGTCAATCAGATTGCTTGTAGGTATACAATTCTGACAAGTTCTGTATCAACTCTATCGGTTTTTGTTCCAACCAGTATAGGTCATAATTACTCATATGGTGACTTGACAGATTTACTAGAAATGGAACACCTCAGGCGCCCTTCCTTGTATTATGGCAGATAGGACTGTGCAATTGAGTAGTCCTTGCATGAAAGAATCCAAAGTCCCAGTCGGAACCACTCGGTCGCGGATGCCCCTATACTATCTTTACAGTTTCATATATATCCAATATCATAAGAGAGATGAGTAAGCTAACCATGTATTATCATCCAAAGATAACCGAGCTTATTACTTCTTTTTTGTTAATCGAATCGAATTTTGTTAATCAGAATTATTGTTGATTTTTTAAAAAATGTTTTTCCTTTACCAGGCAAGAGAAATTGGTAGAATTTTGAGGCATTCGCCAACTTTAGAGGTAGAGGATATAGACCTGCATCCATACTTCATAGTATTTCAACATGTTCTTTCTGATGCCGGATATTTAGCTACAGACACGCACGCACAAGATGCCAAGCAGAAGCTGTTAGATGTAAATAAGCAACACTTTTTTAGTTAACAAAACAAGTTGTAGTTTAAAATAGATGCTTAATAATTTTATGAATGCACAACTTTGGTATACTGATACAAATAATACCTTACGCACAAATGATATCAAATTGAACACTAAGTATATTATGTTGCTGAAAGTGATGATTCATTTTGTACTAGGATTATGTGCCATCATATTTTCACATTTTTAGCTTGACGTTTTCGGAGAAAAAAAGCCATTATTGCTACAGTCGTGTTTTTGTTGCCGTTGTGTTTTCCGTTCGAAAACTTTAATGCTGATCATAGTATAAGTAGTAATAGAAATGTTGATAAGACCTTTATGAAGACCAAATTGATGATAACCTTCATACATTTATGACCTTGACTTTGAAGGTCAAAATGTAGAATTTTGCTTGTTTTTGTTTCTATTATTTGCTATAAAGTTATCATTTATAAATGCATTGTTTTCACATTTAGACACAACGATCCTTGGGATAAGACCTTTAAAAAATTGAATTAATTTTGACATTTTCTTATCAATGGCATTGATCTTGAATATCAAACTATTGTATTTTGCTTGATTTTTTTAATTATTGGTAATACTTTGATATTTATAAATACTTGAGCGCATCTACCTTAAGGAGAATGTTTTAAAATAAATTAAACCCAACATGACATTGACATGTAAATGACAGTTACAAATGAAGACCAAATATTGTATTTCCAATTCAATTGCTATAATTGGCTTGGTAAGTTTTATTAATAAGCTATTGTATTAAAACTTTGGTACAAAAAACCGTGGGTCAAGGCATATAAGATTTCATTGAAATTGACACTAACCTATAATTTAATTTGATACTAAATGTCAAATTAGTGTATTTTGCAACAATTAGCCTTTTTAAAAATAATTTACGACTTTGATTTATACTTGGGAACAAGAACACTAATAGAAAAACTGAAATACTAGTATTAAGTGTTTCAAATATGACCTTTATTTTTATTATGACATTGACTGTAAATGTCAAATTTGCTATTGTTAGTATTTGATTATGGATTTTTAAGCTCCCCGAACGTCCGACCGTCCGTTCGCTATTCTAGTCCGGGACATAACTTTAAAACAACAAGAGGCATCAACATGAAACCTTTGAAGAAAATAGATCTCATTGCGTAGATGTGCAGTATACAAGAACCGTAACTCTGCCTTGCGTAATTTGTTTTGGAATAATTGCCTTATTGTCTTATTTTTGAGTTATTGCCATGGCAATTTTTTTTAAATTTTGAACCTTGTCCGAAACATAGCTATGAAACTATAAGAGTTTTATGGGTAGATTGATCTCATTAAATAGGAGTGCAGCGCAAAAAGACCTTAACTCTGCCTTGCTTAATTTTGGAGTTATTGCCTTTTGTACATTTTCACACTTTGAACTTGGTCAGAGACATGACTTTGACATTTCAAAAAGTATTCTTTTCTGTGTCCAAAACCTAGTCGGGGAGCCGAAACAAACATATGGCAAATAAAGTAAATTTCACAAACGGTTGTATCAGACTAACTAAAAATGTCGGTTTTGTCATAAGGAATATTTTGTCAAATTATTAATAAAAAAAGGTAAAAAAATAAGGTAGGTAGGTAGGCAAATCTTTCAAAAAATCTTTTTTTCCCCGACCAATATATGTTAATATACATCCCATTAAAATATTAGGGACAAACATCCAAGTACCATTATAATCATTATAATGTGATATACCAGGTATGATCAAAAAGTTCTCTGCCCGATATACATCTAGCCACTATACTAACATTTACACTCAATACGACGATACCAATATCTTATTGAAGATTACTGACCGAGTTACACGCGGTTTTACACAGATTAAGTAGCATAAAAGACACTTTGATCAGTAGAGGGGTGTGTCACTTAGACCAAATGAACAAAGTTGAATTCAGATCCGTCATTAAGTACTTCTGAAAGAAAGGGATGTCCTCCAAGGAAATCCTTGAAGGTTTTATGGATACACTTGGGAAGGAGTTTCCTTCCTATAGCACTGTGAAAAAATGGGCTGCTGAATTTAAGAGGGAGAGCATTGGAGATGATGAGCGGCCTGGGCGGCCAAAATAGGCCATCAACGATAAACCTGCTTAACATGTGCATGTGCGACAGAAGGCAAGACCTGCGAAATATTGCTAGGGAAGTTGGTATACGCTTTAGTTCAGTTCAGGCAATTCTGACTAATGTCTATGGCATGTCAAAGGTATCCGCTAGGTGGGTCCCCAGACAGTTGACTGACAACCAGAAACGGACAAGGCTTGACATTTAAAGATATCTTTTGTGTCGCTATGAGGATGAACCTGATTTATCCACCGGATCGTAACTAAGGATGAATCATGGGTCCATCACTTCGATTCAGAATCTAAAAACCAGAGCATGCAGTGGAAGTACCCTGGTTAACCCCTTCCGACGAAATTCAAGAGGGTGCCATCAGCAGGGAAGATGATGGCTTCCATATTTTGGGATAGCCAAGGGACAATCATGATTGACTATCTTGAGCAAGGTCGAAAAACGTTACGTCCTATGCAGACGCATTGAGAAGTCTGTGTCAAGAAATCGCGAGTAAAAGGAGGGGAAAACTGACTCGATGCGTTAGATGATCCTGCACGACAATGCGACAGCTCACACATCCTAAGTTGCGACGGCTGCTGCAAATGATTGCGGCTTTGAAATTCTCTCCAATCCCCCATATTGTCCGGACTCTGACATCTACCCTTTTCCGGAACTGAAAACCAAGTTTCGTGGTAGACATTTTGGAAGCAATGAAGGTGACATGGAGGCGGTCAATGAGTTCTTTGAGGACCAAATAAGAGAGTTCCATTTTGAAGGGTAAAACAAGTTTGAGCACAGGTGGGTAAAGCGCATGTAGAGGGCGATTATATGGAAAAGTAAGACCATTAGTTGGGTTCTCTGACTACCGTTAGTACATCGGGCCGATAACTTTTTGATCAATCCTCGTATAGACAAAGGTATGTAATCAATTCAAGTATATTGCTAATATTTGAATATTGTTGCTTTTATTTTTAAACATGGGTTCATATTGCAGTACAATGTACCAAGTATTTAGTAAATGAGAGGAGTCATTTTCAAAAAAAAATCCTTGAAGGGTTCGGCATTAAAAACATCATAAACTGATGTTCCTTAATATCAGACGATGGCTGCAATAATGTGGTAAGATGGAACCATTGAAATTCTTAAAAGTGACTGTTTGACAAGTTCATAAGTGAACAATTTGTAGGTAATAAACACAGGCCCCCATTCTTAAAGGCCTATGCTCTGCAAACTATAAGAGCCAACTGGCTGGTTGTGTAAAACCCTCCAAGTCTGACCATAATAATCTACAATTTTTTTGATAAAGCATAATTAAGTACGTATAAGTATGAAAAGCTATAACAATAAACTGCAAAATACAAATATTGTGAATGAACCAAATGCTTACAGGTAGTCTCATTATTCTTCTCTATCATCTTTATCATAGATAGTGAAACTTGTGATCGAGGTGACGACGTACTGAAATAAAAAAAATTACTGGAATAATTGAAATCCTATTAACTAATTCATCACTTTAATGTTTTCTAAAAAAAGTTACTAGTACTAGTTTGTGTACGGAATCCTGGTTGATAACTTAATTAGGTTGACGTTGATTTATTTTCAACTATAACACAGTTGTATAGAAAAAATAATTGTCTCCATATAATATCAAACTACAACCACTTTAAGGTTAAACTAGAAATGTGTCCATAGGACACGGGTGCCCCCACCGCGCCACTGTTCTGTCAATCTTTTTACTAAGTCAACGGAAATAACTCTACACATACTGGATAAATCTACAAGCGAAACCCCCGGTGCAAATCTTAATATGCTGAGCAACCTGCCCATAAGGTTTAATGACTCTATGTCAAATCCTTTTTGAGTAACTTGCGACACAAGTTGAAAATTGCAAAAAGTTTCTAAGTCAAGGGCAATAACTCTAAAAATACTAAATAAATCCAGACGAAAATACCTGATGCACAACAACACATGCTGATCAACATTCCTGTAAAGTTTCATGACTCTAGGTCAAATACTTTTTGAGTTACGTGCGACACAAGTTGAAAATTGCAAAATTTTACTATGTCAAGGGCAATAACTCTGAAAATACTAAAAATATCCAGACGAAAATACCCAGGTGCACAAGTACACATGCTGATCAACATTCCTGTAAAGTTTCATGACTCAAGGTCAAATACTTTTTGAGTTACGTGCGACACAAAAGTGAACGGACGGACGGACGGAAGGACGGACGTTTTAAAAGGAGAGTAATTATGTGGCTACTCTATTGTTCTCTCTATTGTTCTTTTTAGCCACACAAAAGAAAATAGCCACATAAAAGCATTACAGAATGAATGACATCAAAGAGAAAGAACAGTTACCTATTGTCCCTCTAGCCACATAATTACTGTCCTGTGAGTGCGGACGGACGGGCGGACGGACAGACAAGGGTAAATCTAAATGCCCGCCACTAAGTGGGGCACAAAAACTTATTTACTAATTATTTTCTTTGCTATTTTGGCATTTGACATTAAAAAATGTAAACATCAAAACATGTAACAAAATTTTTTGCGACACACTTTTGGAAACAACATATACAACATGATAACTAGACTTACCGACAAATTTATGCGCAAAGCCTAATTTGTCCTATCGCCACTAATATATTTTTAATTGTCTTTTATTTTTCAATCGGCATTTAACTCTTTTTATCAACATCAAGATGTCGCACGTTAACTTTCAACATCCGCTTAATTGCGTCACCGCGTTTCATTGGTTTTCCAGTTTTACCGACAAGTGCAAATACGTTTAAACATATTTAAACATAAAATATGGACTGTGTTTGAATAGCTGGAGCGTGGATGAATTTTACATTTGGGAAATTATCGCAGGTATTTAATTTTAAATGAGGGTGACTTTGTTTTCGGATTTCTAAGCAAACTCGGAACTTCTTCGCCCTAATTGTCTAAAAACCTGCTCTCTGAGTCAAAAAAAAAATGCGGCTTGTTTTGGCTAAATATGTTTAGGGCCGGCGGCCAAAAATAGGGTCGGTCGGAACACCGGAAACTAACAACGTTTTTGTTATGCCTTATTCATAAACATTTACCATTACATAATCGGGTTCTTCGTGACTTTCATAATGAAAACTTATTTTACTATTAATTAAAGATTAAGGAATGGGACATATGTTTATTTTAATATTACTTGTTTTATTATAGTTAGAAAATGACATCCTGATCATTGGAAAAGATGATGTAAGGAAAGTACTAGATGATGTTGCAAAAACAACTCGGGACACTATAATAGTAGAAAAAGATGACCAAAAAAGACAATCTGAGATTATCAAAGAAGAAATGATTAAAAGAAAACAAGAAGATCTTCGTTCTTTGGACTCAAAAACTCATGCAGGATTGCAACTGATAGAAACTAAAACTGATGATTCTTTAAA
Organism: Ruditapes philippinarum; assembly: GCF_026571515.1. NCBI lineage: Eukaryota > Metazoa > Mollusca > Bivalvia > Venerida > Veneridae > Ruditapes > Ruditapes philippinarum. Next base: position 334,910 of record NW_026861730.1, on the reverse strand, counting down.
AACAATTGAAACCGAAACTGACAAAAGCATAAAAGACATAGAAAAGGCTACAGAAAACTCAGTCCAAATAATGCATCAAAAGAAAGAAGACATTGAGGAAAAGGTAAAAACACAAAGCAAGATAATAACAGAAGAATGTAAAAAAGCAGTTGGAACTATCAAAGATGAAGGAGATAAAGGGAAAATTGATTAAGCCAATTTTGTAGAGACTCTAGAAAAAACACTCTATACAAGGATTGCGGACGACAAGGAGAAACAGTACATTGAAAATAAAGAAAGTAAGTACAGGAGTCTTATTTTACCTTTGATATACACACTAAGCGTCTGTCCTTCCATCCTTCCTTCCATTCCAACTTTGTGTCCAGTCAATAACTTTGTCATTTATTGTTTGATTTCAAATAATTCAATTTTAATGTTTTTTCTTAATGAGGCAATGTATTGCACACAATATCTTGGTCTGTTGCTCGAAAGGTCAAGGTCGCACATTGACTTTAAAGGAAATTTGTAATGGTAAATGCACTGACGTTCGTTTTCGAACAACAATTTTGTCATTCCTAAATGGATTTGAAAATTTCTTTGCAGAAAAGTGTTGAGGTTTATGATAATATGTGTCGCGCACAAGAATCAGTCTCGTTGCTTAAAGGTCAATGTCAAACATTTAGATCCAAATGTGTGCTATACATTAAAACGGACTCAAATTTAGATGTACTAATTTCTTGATCAGATTGCCCCCGTACAAATTATGCCTTCATTGTGATTCAGATGTCCTGAGAAAGTTTTTTTTTTTGTCATCTATGCAATTAAACAGTCCTTCACAGATAGGCATTAGACAAGTTTCAAAATAACGTTGTCCGTGGAAGTAAAAAAAAAACAATTGATATTTGTTTGAAGTAATTTGAAACAAACAAACTAGAAAAATAGGCTCAATTTTTAATGGACACGCTTTTTTGTCAGTTTACCTGACGGCTATATGGACAAAGCCATGTTTGTTCTCGAAATCGTGAAAATTTCTTTCTTAGTATTAGTTTTTCAGTGGTTAAAATTTGAAACCGTATCGATTTCAAAATTGTGAAAGGTCGCCAGCGATTGGCTGTTTGAAAGATCACGAAAAGTCGGCAATCTGCTGATAGAAGATAGATTCCATAATGGGTAGCTACTTTATAAAGTAGCTGAATTTATTTAGAGTGGATAAAAATTTTAAGCTTGACTTTTTCCGTCCGTCTGTCTCTTCTTTTTAATCAGAATTGTTAACCATTTTGAGAATATTTGCAGAGCTCCTGTTTGACGTTTTGGTCAAAATCAGGGTCACATTTAGTCATGTTGTATCAATTTTGCGTCCGCTCTGTATCTTTTGAACCGATAAAAAGAAATTAAAATGTTTCAGCAGAAATATTAACTATGTAATTATACCTTTAGACTTCATCTTTTCCCGAAAATTACTTGATTTATCTATACATACGTAGGGAAACACGTGTAAGTTTCATTGTGTAAAGTTATAATGTCTAGAGCTTAGATATTAGCATGTAGCATGGCCGTATCAACCTTTACAGAACTGATGTGAATCATGTCCCTTGATTCAATATTGACCCCGTCCCAGGAGAAACTTTATATAGATAGGAAAACACATCTGAGATTTATTGTGTAAAATAACGACGCCAAGAGCTTAGAATAAAATTTAAAATTTAATCGAATATGGTAGAATATGCAAGAAAAAACATCTGACATATGTTTGCGGTTCGGATCGGAATGCCCGTCCCTCGGTCAACCGCCCATGGGCGGTAACTCGGCAAGCCTCGTTACCACCCAATTGGCGGTCACCTCGGGACGGATATTCCGATCCGAACCGCAAAATATGACAGATATTATTATTACACATTATAAAAATCATGTTAGCTATTTATAAAGAAGTAAAAATTTATTCATTTCTGAGGCATAATGTGCCTTTAAGTAACTAGATATTTATATTGTTATAATAATAAACTTGCGAAATACATATATTGGCTTAATATCCTATAGTTATTAACAATGAAAGACCATTATATTGTAAATATAGGGTAAAAACTGTGAAAATATATGAACATGATACCATTCTGCTAGTGTACACCTTCATCGAATGAAAAAAAAATATCATGCGGTAACAATCTTCCATAAATTGAGTTGTACTATTTATAGATTTGAATGTTTGTTACAGGCACTTGGTGATTTCAAATTAGTAACTGTTGCTTCAAAAGTAAAAATTATAATCAATTTTGCTTAATTTTTAATACATAAAGTACTTCAAAAAGGAGAATTGTAAATTAATCGGTAAGATTTTGTAAGACAATAAGTATGTTAAATAATGTTTTTATATTTATGACATATTGCTTGTCAAAGAAGATTTTCTGCTTTTTTTGTTAGAAACATATGCAGACGGTTACGGCTCGGTTTTTACTGAGTTATAGAAATGAACTTTCTAGGGAATAATTTTGCGTTAAATCTTAGTCGTTTTCATTGACGATTTAGTGTTTGTTTTATGTCTATGGAAAAAGAAAGTATTTTAAAATCATTATGCGCAAAAAAGAAACACATGGCTATTTTAATATTGTTTTCAGTAGCGTTAGAATTTAAAGTTATCAATATCTAATAGCTTGTGTTTTATCTTTATTTCAAAATTTAAAGGTGAACTTATCACATGGTACAAGACCTTTCAAAGAACAGTTCCTCTTTCACCACTCACAGATGGTTTCAATACCCACCTCGCTGGATTTTATGTTATGCCAGACATAAACATTATAGTAAACTTACCAGGCGGACAGAAGGAAAAAACTAAAGTTACGTCTTTACAAGACCTACTTTCATCTGGAAGGAATAATCTGAAAGAAATATATCTAGCCGCTGATGCTGGCTTTGGAAAAACTGCATTTTCAAAATACCTTACCATAACGTGGTGTCAAGCTCATCATAGAGATAAATACTACGACTGTTTTAATGGAAACGAGTTAAAGGTCTTATCTGACTTTGATTTTGTATTCCTTGTGTTTTTAAGAGATTCAACTAAAGTCTGTAATATTGACGATATGATCGAACAACAAATAGGACAAAATCTTCGCTGCTCATCTACAATGCCGAAAGGTTTTTTGATAGACATCTTGGCCAAAGAAAAATGTCTTGTTATATTAGATGGACTCATTCAATGGACAACGATTGTTCAAGACTTCCTAAAAGTATTCCACATCGGTATGCACGTGACAAATGTGTAATCTTAACAACAACTCGGCCATGGAAAGTTGATGTGTCAAACATGAGGATATGTCCAATAGACAGGACAGTAGAGCTAGTTAAATTCACCAAAGCAAGTGCCAGGAAGTTTAAGCTCAATGTAATGAAAATATGGAATGTCAACATCGAAGATGATAAACTGGTAAATAAAGTATGTAGATTTGAAGAGGACATTAGAGACCATAACCTTGAAGATGTGGAATCAACCCCTCTCTTGTTACTCTATCTTATATGTGTATGGATTGAAAAAATTCCAATGGGGAATTCTGCAGTAGAATTATATACAGGCATTATTCAGCTTCTTCTATTTAGAACAGAAAAGTTACATGGAAAGTTTCATTCATCATGTGAAACATCCCCTAGTAATGTCCCTGAATGTTTCAGAAAACATAAACATTTCCGTAGTAACTACACGTTTCTGGTGACCATTGGGAAACTAGCTTTTTATACATTGTTCAGTGAGAAAAAGGAGCACACATTAGTTTTTGATGAAAATGTTGCTGGAAAATATCTTAACCAAGAAGATTTGAAATTAAGCTGTCTTTCAGGAATATTATCAGAAAGTAAAGTGAAAACATTAATAAATGAAAGTTCTAAAATATCATATTCACATAAAACAGTGCAAGAATACTTTTCAGCAATATTTATAAGTTTTCAAAATACAAATGAAGTTCAGAAAATCATTTTTGAAGAGTGCAACTGTTTACAAAATATTCTAGACATGTCAAAAGTCTTTGTCTTTATTAGTGGCATTAATCCTAAATTATTGTCTACAATATCAAGTGTTTTGATGCCTGTGATAAACAATGATGAAAGAACAAGCAAATACAGAACTTTGACAGGTTATGATTACAAGTACATTAAGCCATTACAAGACATACAAGACATGTACATTTCCTGTGTCAAAGAAAGTCGGGAAATGAAACACCTCAAATTGTGTTTACAAGATTTCATCATTTATGAAAAATGTCAACAAAAAAACTACTTCAAACAATTACAACATTTGTGTCAACAAAATAAAGAAAACATAAAATCAATAATGATAGGTAATCAAGGTATTTGTGATGTACAAAAAATTATCAATTTGTTTACACTCTCTGACCTTCCACATGTAGAGAAATTATACTATCAAGGTGAAATTGTAGAAGAGGAAATAATGTGCTTGTTATTGAACCCTTTAAAATGTTTAACTGTGATATCAAGTAAATGGGAAAATAATGTATTTGTAGGAAGACGTTGCCAGTTGTCTGCAGAGATAAATGGAAGACTGGTAAAATTACAACACCTGGAGAGTTTACGTATAGACTGTTTCACTATGACCCATGAGGTAATGGAGATATTGTTAAATTTCCTCACTAGTAAAAAATCAATGAAAGAAATATCAGTACACAGGTTAGACTGTAGTGATCACAAGAATACTTCATGTAGGGGATTCAACCTTGACCTGTCTCAACATTCACAACTAAGATGTTTACGATTGACCCTGATACCTGTGTCACTATTAAACATGAATGTATTGTTGTTGGAGGAATGTAGTGTAGGTGAATTATATAAACCAGGTGTTGTGTCATCTTATCTCAGTCAACTACCAGCAGCCAGTAAACTACAAACATTTCAGTGTAGTTATCTAGAATCTTCCAGTGACATAGAAACAATGTTACAAATATTATCATTGTTAAATCATGTGAAATATGTTGAGTTGGTGAGAATAAATCTAGGTGAAAGATCATTAACACTGTCACCTCAAATGATCAATATTGAACATGTTGGCTTGTATTATATAACAATGTCTTGTTCAGTGTTACATGATCTCATTACTGTTATAACCAAACTACCACATACAGTGACAGTATATATATTAGGTTGTGATATAAAACCAGAAACAGGATTTGAAAAATTGAAAACATTTATTAAACAATCAGACAATTTTGTGGTCACATATGATGGCACCTTGAAGTCTGGAGGGTATAGGTTTACGTTTACAACAACAACAAACTTGAAGTAAAACGTACTGAGTAACCTTAAATGAACTTGGAGAAACATTTTATAAATAGATTATGAGACAAGTGACAGATGAAATAGACATCACTTTTTTTTTGGAATAGGCAGTTACATTGTATATTGGTATGAAATGGGAATCTTGATCAGCAAAATAATCAAAGACCTGTTTTTATATACAAAACTGTAAAATATGTCCAGGAATGACACTGATCTTACAGTTTTGTCAGCATTTTATAACTTTTTAACATGTGCATCATTGAGAAACTAATTATGCAAGTAAATTTTGTCATGTATATATTTTGATATATCTTAGCGTTTCAAAAATAGAAACAACTTTTGATTTCTATCTAGGGGTACAAAAATGAAGACATTATTATAAACTTCTAAAAAAAGATGAGATTTACCAACATTAACTTGAATTTAGGAAAACAAATTTAAGATCTTATGAAACGCCATGTGCTAGAGTTAGATAAGGTAACGGATTGCCTTGTAGATATCTTCAATATGGATGTGAATCATGTTCTTTTATGAAAAATAGTTCTGTGTGATTGGCAGTTTCATATACAGAATAACAGACTTTAATTGAACACCTTCTTCTGAAAACTAAGAACATAAACATTTGGCATGATGTACTAACTTGTTGATTATTATTATGATAATATAAATCATTCTCTCAGATCAAAATCTTCCCGAGATTTGTTTATTCTATAAAGACTTATTTAAATACACCTTTGTGTTAACTACAAGCCTTTAGCTAAGAACTTATGCATTAAGCATTGCTTATTAGAATTCTTCAAGTCATGTGAATCGTGACCTATATCAGAAAATTTAGTACCGCAAAATGTGACCAAATCTCTTTCTGCAGAGTATATCCATTGCCATCATTCCCTTGTTTTTAATTCTAAAACAGAACAGTAGTATGTGCTGATGTCTATTCTTACATACTCAGGGAAAACAATATACTTGACTATGTATATAAACAAATTGTTGTTGTTTAAATATTTTTTGTATCAATTCATTATTTGAGTAAACATGTAGTTTTTGTTTTGGTTTTATACATTTATGCATAGTTAATTGCCTTATCAGAATTGTTTTAAATATATTTTATGCAATTATAGACGGTAAATTGCATATTATAGAGGGTACATTGTATCAGATGATATATTTAATGCATGGACACATTTTACCGTTTATTATATTTTTGCGTCTTGTGTTCTTATCTAAGCAGTGATAATATAATTATTTTCAAAATAAGAATGCTACTGTTACTACATGATATGATAGTAAATGATTTTGTAATATGTAATATGGACTACCTTTATGAATATATGGGAAGTACAGATGAACAAACTATTTCAAGAAAATCAAACTTGAGAAAAATGTACCAAGGTTTAAAGAAAAGGAGAAAAAGATTCAAGAATTAATTTACATGTTATGCGCGATGAATGCCTGACTTTACAGTTTTTATCACCATACTTCTACTGCAATTAGGGGTATTTTACATATTATGATCTCCTCGTGGTAAAATACATGGATTATAAGTGCCGCTAAAGATGTGGTAATTACTTTCTTTGTTCCCTGTATAATATTTCACTTCTAAATACATTTCAAAATTTCATGAAAATGTGCATGAATCAGGAGACATGCTGCTTTAAGAACTACTATCTTGTTTAATTTTAGAGTTTTTGCCCCTTGAAATTGTTCATACATAACGAGCATCACGCAAATGTATTTGCGGTGTCTCTTTTATACTTTTATATAAGTAAATCTTTTCTAAGAAAGAAAATAATGATAAATCATAACATTTCTTAAAATATTTTTTAGCTTAAGCCCTTTGTAATTGAAATGTTTATTTTCCGTGGCGTGACTCAAAAATATTGAAAGTTTTTTGAAAAGATACTCGATCTAATTAGGGAAAAGGCTATTGTCGAAGACCCGTTAATTTCTTTGAATAATTTTGGAGCTTTGCTTTTTCTATCAGGAACATAAAAAGTATCAACCGTAACAACTTAATAGATATGATTGCTTTCGAACAGAACACCGAAAGCTTCATAGAATAAAAAAGATAGCTGTCTTTCGTAAAATTTTGAAGTTATTGCCCTTTGTCATTGTTCATGCCATTTTTATGCCATTACTCGAAAGTTATTTATGGTACCAACTTCTTCTTAGATGAAAATATCTTGTAAGAGCAGTGTTAACATAAGTAAGAAGGCTAGTATAAAATATACATATCAAAGATATGTAAATTTTCTCTGAACGTAAATATACCAAACAACGTTTAGCATGTGAACTACTTTCAGGAACTCCACTGAGGTTCAAAAACATGGAACATAAAATTCGAATTTGTGACACAAATAAGCTTGGGGCTTAAAACAAAAAAATATGGAAAGATAGGAAAACAATAAATTCAGAAATGGATCAAACCTGACATTGTTTTGCTATTCTTAGCTTGATTTAACCTTAAGCAAAAGGCGTTGCAACGATTTTTTATTATTTTTTGAGTTTTCACCATTAGAATTATTATTCTTCAAAAATGTTGTCAGCAAATTATCTAAAACTTTGCACACAAGTTACTGGTCTAAATCTGCATGCAACTGGACATTAATCACAAAAAAAATGTGTTTCCAGTCCTGTCATATTAAAACACCTCAGTGGAGTCCCTTTAACATGTAATTATGTTGAAAATGTCAAAGTAATGAAAGAATTATGTTAAACTATAAAATATGTCCAAAAAGTCCCTAGTCATAAGGTACATTTGTAAAGTATGAAAATTGTTAAGTTTTTAATGTTTTTATATTAAATGTTGATGACAGAGGTACTTCAGAATATTTGGGAAATTCCAAGCAGTAAGAGATGCATAGCATTGTCCTATATAATGGCAAATATAAGCTCAACATTTTGACAAATCTTTTGTGACAAGTAGTGCACAATGACCCTTTAAAGGCCCATTATGCCTCAGAAAAACTATCACTATCCCAAGAACACTATTTTTGTTATCTTCTTAAGTTCCCCAAAACATCTCATCTCTGCCATATAAGAGAACTATTTTTTACTGTTTGGGCTATTAGGGTAATAATATTGTATTTGTATTTTGAGTGGAACTCAAAATACTACTATCTTAATATTTTGCATTACGACGCATTACTTGATGTTCAGTGCAACTTTCTTCAGTTATTAAGCATCCAATTTGTTCTGAATACATTATTACAACATCATTTAACATATGTAAGACTTTTATAAAGAATTAGAAATATATTAAAACTAATATTTATTTCTTTTCTTCTGTTTGAACACAGATTATTGCAAACAATATAGTGTTTGAGATTTTTTTTGTTTTATGTATCTTTTTACTGCAGCTGAATGGTGATAAATGTTATTGACAAATAATGTTTCATATTTTCTGAAATCAATATGTGGTAACATTTTATTCATTTAATTGTTATATATTGTTATATATTGATAAATACATGTATTTTATACAAACAACTTCAAATGTATATTAATAAATACACGGTTCTAAGTAATGCAGACAATAAAATATTATTGACTAGCAATGTTTCTTCTTGTTTACGTATTTTATTTACTTATTTAGACTAGATGCAATTTAACATTGAGAATAAATGTATATAAAATTACATACATGTATTTTAAGTTAAATGCAAAAAAATATATATTCAGTTCAATTTAACAATGTCAGTTAGGAAAGCTTTAAATAAGGAACAGTTGAAATTATTTAGTTCATCGTCTGTCGTGATAATGCAAGTTACCGGCTACGCCCCTCTCCCAACTACCGAGTTTGTATAAACATTTTACTATATAACCTTATATGACGTCATATAGCTGGAAATGAATTAAACCCGGCAATATTCAGGTAATCTACATAGAGTTAAGAAAATGAAATTTCTAGTCCAAATCTAAAACTGTTACTAACTTTAAAACCTCCAACTGTTGCTATATTCCAAATCTTAAACTGTTGCAAGATTCAAAACTGCAAACTATTGCTATATTCCAAACTCGAACTGCTGCTTAGTTCAAAAACTCGGACTGTTGCTGTATTCCAAAACTCAAACTATTGCGAAGTTCAAAAACCCAAACCGTTATATTCCGAAACTCAAAATCTTGCCTAGTTCAAAAACTCAAACTGTTGCTACATTCGGAAAGCGTTATAAAATCATTTTCAGTGTTAAATATTGTGGTGCTTTTCCAGATAATAAAAATGTCGTTTGTGTTACTGATAAAAAATTCACTCCAATATGTGCGACAAATTACGACAATACTATATGGTAGTTTAGTACAATACTATATGATATAACACAAACAGTGAGTTATCTGAATAATCAGCAACATGTACAATACTATATGATATAACACAGACATTGGGATCTCTGAATATCAACAACATGTACAATACTATATGATATAACACAGACAGTGGGGTCTCTGAATATCAACAGCATGTACAATACTATATGATATAACACAGACAGTGGGGTCTCTGAATATCAACAACATGTACAATACTATATGATATAACACAGACAGTGGGGTTTCTGAATATCAACAACATGTACAATACTATATGATATAACACAGACATTGGGATCTCTGAATATCAACAACATGTTCAATACTATACAATTATTGACCAGTTAGCAATTTAATATGATATGATATTCACCGGCAGATGACATATATGACTTTCTGCCGGTGAATAACCCATCATATTCAATGGCTCACTAGTCAATTATTGTTCTATTATATGAAAAAAATCACAAAAATACAACCTGTACACATTTTGCCTGGTTGAAGCGCGGGAAAAAAGATGCACGTGTAAGGCGTGCAACGATTATTCGAACGCTGCGCATACAAAAGTAGTTCAAGTTTATACTCATCATTGCGGTGTAGCCTAGTAAGTATAATAGTAAAGTGATGATATTTTAATCGAGGAATATGCCAGAAAGAACAAAACGCAACAATTATTTTTTAATTAACACGCGTAAATAACAGTCTACGGTGTGGTGTATTCGCATTGAATATGAGTCTCAATCTATTTTTAGAGCTGGGAAAATCCAATTTAGCCAGTGATTATGATACTACACCCAGTGAATATGATTTTATAAAAAGTTCTGTTGACCAATGAGATTGCAGCTATTTTTAGATCATATAATAATATAGATAGATAGATAAACTTTATTCATACAAAGACAATATGCCCATCAGTACACAGTAATAATACAATCAGCAGTTACATAACAATAATTGCATGATATAGCATGGTAAACATAAAATAGGTCTATTAAACAGTCAATACTTATTAATCATAACATATCTAGTCTATTATATATGTTATACATATAAAATGTATATGATAACATCAATGACATGAAATAAGCATGGTATATATGAAATAATTATATTACAAAGTCGATTCTTATTTATCATAACTTATCTAATATATAATATATATGACACAGTGAGGGGGCAAGGTTATCGTTGATACAATGCACTGTCTCTTTTATCAAAACTTTTGCTAAATATTGCTAAATTTTTAACAATCCAAATATTTTCAGATTCAAATAGTTCTCTAAATTTAATAACATTAGGTCTCTTCCAAAAATATTTTTTCATATGCATTTTTCTAATATCTTGGTACAGGGGAAATTCAAATTAAAAATGAAACTCAGTATTACAAAGTCTACATTTTCTTATGTCAAATGATATTTTTTGTGGCCTATGCCATCTACCAGCTTCTACATCTTAATAATGTGATGACACTCTCAGTCTTGTTGATGCTTTTCTAGTAATTTTGACAATGTCTAAATAAGGCTGATATCTAAAACATGAAAAAAGTTTATATGTCCTGGCTCTTGTCGAATTTTCTAATTGAGCGTTCCATAGTTATTTACAGTTACCAATTATCACATAGTGACACAAACTGTCTGTCGGTTGAACTTGCTTTTAACGAACCTGTTAGTAATTATGTAACATTTACTTTCGGCACTAAAGGGTTGCATATAAGCTTTCTAAATGTACAACATCTTATGCCCAAAATTGATGAAATACGTATGATACTTAATGAATCAAATGCCCCAGATATTTTTGGTTTATGCGAAACATTTTATGTGATTCAGTAGAAGATAAGGATCTCAAAATTGATAATTATACTTTTGAAAGGAGAGACAGGGTATTGAAGGGTGGCGGTGGAATTGTAATATATATCAAAGATACTGTTTCTTATAGAAGGCGATTTGACATAGAATCGCAAAATGTTGAATCTGTTTGGTTACAGGTTAATTTTTCACACAATAAATCTGTACTGTTAAATTTCTTATACAGGCAACCTAACAGTAACCAGTCTTGGATTTATTTATATGAGCAGCAATTAATTACTGCAGAATTGAATAATCTAGATTTGTATGTAATTGTAGATATGAACATTAACTATTCATACCCTAAAAATTTCAATAATAGCAAATGAGCGCATATTGTTCAAGATTTTTGCCTCGAGCAATTAATCCAATCTCCTACTAGAGTAACTAAAGATACATCTACTATAATTGACCATTTAAACGTATCTTCCCTTAACCATATTTATGATGTGAGTGTCTCTAACTTAAGCTTAAGCGATCAGTATCCATTGTCGTTTACAATAAATTGTGTTACAAGAAGGGAGGCAAATGTTTTCTCGCATTAAACGATAAATTATCGTTCTTTCAAGAATCTTAATGAACAAGTGTTTAAAAATGATTTGAATGCTATTAACTTTGATATGATTGAAACTATTGCAGAGCCAAATAACTCACTTGATGTTCTATACAATATGATTTAAGCATTATCTAACAAACATGCGCCTGTAAAAGTGAAGCGTATTAAAAGGACTAAACAACCAGATTGGTACTCTGACGAAATTAAAGAGGCCCGCAATAAAAGAGATCAAAGACTGGATTAATTATAAGTTATGGAGAAATAAATGCCAGGCTATTATTAAAAAGAGTAAGAAGATGTTTTTAAAAAAAGAATTCAAATATGTCTTACACCTGAAATGAAACAATTATTTTATAACGCTTACATTGCCCCTACTTTTGATTATGGATGTATTATTTGGTCCCAATGTCACAAATCAGATCTAAATAGAATAACAAAATTACAAAAAAGAACCGCCAGAATTATTTTAAATAAACCCTTAAAAACAAATTCTCTTGATATGTTTCAAAATATGAAAGGGTTATCTTTTCCATCTAGATGTAAATACTTTTCTGGAATTATGGTATATAAAGCGATGAATGAATTAACGCCAGCATATATTTCAAATCTAATTCCGTTATTTCAAAATAAAACTTACTTACTAAGATCAACACATAAAAAAGATATTATGTATAAACGATGTATAAACGACCTAAAACAAATTATTTGAAACGTACTTTTTATTATTCTAGTATGGAGTTATGGAACACTATTCCTTTAAAAATAAGAAATCTTTCAAGTCTTAAATTGTTTAAATCACATTTCAAACATTTATTATTATCTAGAGATGAATTATAGAAAATTTACCTATACTATAATATAATATTACATGTATTATGTCTGTCTTCTTTGTTGATTAAGATTTACTGAATGTTGTAATCTTTACAATTGCTTGATTGCTTGAATATGTCCATTGTTATGTTTATGTTTTATCGAAGGCCTTGTTGAAAATAAGATTTTGCATTATATGTGTTGTATCTAATGCTTTGATGTATTGTCTTAATAAGTTACCTTCGTTAAATAAAGAGTTTATTATTATTATACAGTCTTTGCTTAAATACATCTATAAAAATATTTTTGTTTCCAACTCCTTTGAATAGCCACACATGATTTAAACCTAATGAGTCTAGTAAAAGTTTAATATTATAGGCCCATGAAATCTTATTAGGATACATTTCTAAGTCTCTTAACATCATATCGTAAAAATGTCTTATATATTTTGTGTATTCGCATTCTGATATTTTAAACCAGTATCTTACTATACATATTAGCCTATTAGAAAGTAAACTTGTTCGACCTAATTTTCCATAGACAAAATTATTCTGGGTCATAAAAGTTGTTTACAATATTGTAAATGTATTCTCTCTATAACATTTGTTTCTTTGAATCCCCATATTTCACATAGTTTAAAATAGGAACAACTAACTTATCAAATAGTTCTAAGGAGTGCTTAATATCAATATTAGTGAATTTAACTAAATAAGACTTGAGTTTGTATATTGCCTTCAACACCTGGCCCGCTAATGCCTCGTGCGTTGCGCTAAAAGAACCACCTGTGGTAAATGTAATACCTAAATAAGAATAAGAATGGCTACAGTGTGACCATTATATGTGAAGTTCCTATTTCTTCTGTTTGTGCCACCTTTTCTAAATACAATTACCTTTGTTTTTTCAACATTAACTGTTGGTTTCCATTTCATACGATAGTCAAATAACAGATCTAAACCTTTTTGTAAACTAGTTTCGGTTTCAGCAAAAATCACAATATCATCAGCATATAGCAAAAGGAAAAGTTGGAGCACATCTAAGTGTACACCATCAAATCCATGTAATATGAAATGCTCCTCAATGTCGTTTAAGTACATTTAGAATAAAAAAGGCGAAATACATTCTCCTTGATGAACGCTCAACATGCATGAAAAATCAGTGCTAACTGTATTTAAATGCTTAACTCTAGATTTAACATTAATATACATTCATCTTAAAGCATCTAATATCTTTCCTCTAATGCCTAACTTAAGTAATTTATACCATATTATATCACGTACAACAAAATCAAATGCCTTCGTAAAATGTATAAAGGCTAAAAAAAGTTTTTTGTTATTGTTAAGCATATGATTAATTAATCCATGTAGAATAAAAATATTATCAATCGTTCCCATATTTTTTCGGAAGCCTGCCTGTGCTTCAATATACACATTATAATCTTTAGCCCAAAAATTTAATCGGTTGTTCAAAACTTTAGTAAATAGCTTGCCTATAGTACTTAATAAAGTAATTGGTCTGTAATTTCCAGGTTCATCTGTATCACCTTTTTGTATATAGGGATGATGTATCCTTCAGTCCACTTTTCAGGGAAATAACCGAGGTCAAATATTTAGCTAAATAAATTTTTAAGGAAAGATAAGAAAAATCTATTTTGAGACCCATATTTAAAAAATTTATTTAAAACTAAGTCTTGAGCTGCCGCTTTTCCTAATTTTAACTCAGCAGAATAAATTTCCACGTTAAATTCTGAAAACATTATATAACACAGACAGTGGGGTCCCTGAATATCAGCAAAATGTTCTGTTGATATTGATAAAAATTGTCTTTCTAAATAAAACAACATACCTGCCAAAATTAAATGGGGTTTATAAAATCTTAACAAATCTAAAATTTGTTTGGCATGGTAAATCTAGGATCAGTATTAGAGTACCATGACATGAATCTGATATTGGACATTAGGGTGGATTTCACATCCAATATATCACCATGCTCTTGAGATCCGTGTTTGATCAGTAAAAGTTTTAATTATAGTTTTGTGCATGGTGTTTATAACTGTATGTTAATGAGACTGAAATAATAAAATAAATAATTATAAATATATATTTCTTTATTATGACGGCATACTATAGTATTGCTACATTATATACTGTCCTTTCATAAACTTATAGTATAACGTTAGTAACTTTATTCCGTCACACACTTGTGCTATTATACGGAATTTCATTTCGACAAATTGAATTAGTTTATATGATTCTTCAAGTAAATATGACAAACTGCAAATTGGTTCTAGCATTCCTTTTCTGTTTACAATATGAATCAAATCGATAGAACACAAAGTTTTCAATATAAGTGTTTCTCAATAACTCAAGCATGTATGCCTCAAGTTGACTCAGATATACACGCGTAGTAAACTAACTGAGAATAATGAACGCTATAGTAGTCTTAGTAAGTTCTCTAACATGTAAACATCTTTAGCTGTTACCATCAGTCTGTCAGAGTAAGATGTATCGAAAATTATAAAGATAACATTTAAGAAATATGATAATTGTTGTAAGAAAAAAACTTGGTGTGCTTTGCATCGATATTTATTATTTATACATTAAATAAATGGTAAGATATTGTAATGAATTGTTACGGTCCAAAATAAAAGGCAGAAAGAATAACCGGTAACAAACTTAAAAATGTAAAAGAGTATATTCTTAGAACTGTCACGGTTCAGAACTGTTCACTATTTAGGGGAAATGATGTGTAAGTGGCCGGATAGCTCAGTCGGTAGAGCCGCAGTACGGGTTCGAGTCCCGGTCAGGTTGCATTTTTTTTCTCACCCTGTGACATTTGGCGCCCAACGGAATATAGCTCAGAGTTTAATTCACATTGCTCTGTAACTCTGTGAAATTCGAGGACGAATTTCAATATAGCAGGGGAGTATGTCACGGTTCAGAACTGTTCACTGTGTAGGGGAGAGGATGTGAAAGTGGCCGGGTAGCTCAGTCAGTAGAGCCGCGGTACAGTATTCTGAGAGTCCCGGGTTCGAGTCCCGGTCAGGCTGCACAGTTTTCTCATACTGTAACAAAACAAATAATTAAATGATAGAACTACAATACAAGATTACAAGAAGTTACAGTTTCTGAAAGCTAATTATTGTTATATGTGCAATCCTTAATAAACTTATACGAGGGATGATCCCGAATGACCCGAATTTTAGCCATAAATTTAACCATAGTTTATTTTGATAAATAACCAGTAAAAGTGAACGAAGGTTTGCTAGTGACATTATTAAAGCATTGAATTCCTAAATTAGAGGTCGTGAATGCGAAAGTTATTGGCAATTCTCATATTTTAAAGCTTTAATTAATGTCATTTAAAGTAATGTCAACCGGATACCAGTAATTTTGGGATGAATTATTGTGGTAAGTACGCAGAACGTAAATTGATAACAGATATAAGAAAATATGCGGGACTAATATTTCAATGATCAAAAAGCAATGAAAAAAGTCCTCTTTTAAAAGTATCATTAGACGAGAAAATATGCGGGACTAATATCTCAATGATCAAAAAGCAATGAAAAAAGTCCTCTTTTAAAAGTATCATTAGACGACTTTTTATCACATCAGTAATTTGAATTAAAACAGCAGGATGTTAAAGACAAAAATTTAATAAACACTGTATAACATATGATTACAATGATAACGTACGATCTCTTGATTATGTGGATTGCCTAGGCGGTAGGGTCAAACAGATTGACACGTGACCGGTTGGTTATTTTCCCAGCTAGTTTACAATATCATTCAACCGGTATGTTTAGTACCATGATATTCTTATAACGTACAATTATGATTATCTTAATTGAATAACATTAACATAACCCTATCTTATCAATGTTTCAAATGAATTATGTGAAGTCAGAAATTGTGTGAATGCGTTTACCTAGATTTTGAAAAATGTGTTACGATAACTGGATAAAATGTGCTCTTCGCTTCCCATCTGGGAAATGTTCTTAACTTTTAAGGATTTCATAAAATTACGTAAAAATAAATGTGACGGAATAAAAGTCGAGAAAGCAAACGGAATACTAAAAACAAGTTTATTAACATGCAATATCACATGTTATGACTTTTTTTCATAATGATAATTAACTAAACTTTCATATGCAATGCGGAGAATCTTTTTAGTTTTTATATGAATTATTTCAAGAAATATACAATACATGTAGATCTGTTTTCTTGATAATCAATATATTTCCGAATTTTTTACAACAATTATCTCAATGAATTTCAAATCCATTTCTATATAGGGTGATTTCTTTTGCCTTACACAGATTGCGCATACGCCGGAAAATACTACATCCGGTCGAATTTTCATAGCATACGCGGGAAAATTGAAAATACTACATCCGTTCAATTTTTCATAGCAACGAATTGCGTCAAGGTTTTGGTCTTTTAGGTGACATTTACGCTGACACTAAAAATACGTTAAATATTTTCACGGATTTATCAGCTTTTGGTTTGGAACTATCCAATCATTTAAAATGCAGAGTTCTTCTTGAGTCGATGCTAAGGGCATGACTGACATATTACATATTATATTGCCATCCTCAAATAATTCCAATGGGGGCCTTTTTTGAGCATATATGAGAGCTTCATTTTGTTATACATATTTTGTGAATGGAATATGAGTACATATATCTGTGTTTGAACAAAAAACAACAAAAAACAAAACACAACACAAAACACAACTAAACATTTGAAACTTAAGGTAACATTGATCTTAACACCATAACAAATTTACTTCTTACATGTAGATTTTCATTGCTAATTTTTGCCACAAATATTCCCTGTCAATTTTATTGAAACACAGCCTGTAATCGATAAAATTACAGTAGAGATTTTAGCTTGAAATTATTTACCTTAGAAATGATGGCGTGTAATGTAAAGATACAGTCCGTAATAGAATTTCCCTTTAAATTGACAATTTAGTCAAGCGATTCAATAAAATTTGTATATCTACATGTATATTGGCTATTATGTTGATCAGTGCTATCCCGCAATGATTCTTAGCAACATTTATATCACCCTACATATGCTATATGTAGTTTAATTCCAAATAAAATATTGGATTGAATTGAATCATTATTTATATTTAGATAACAAATTTCAATTAGTTTATTTCACAAGTATAAATCTTTGTTAATTTTAGAAACTCCGTATGCATGTGACTAATTTTAATCTAGAATGGTCCTGTAATTACGATATTTAATCATCTAATTGTCGTATATATTCCCAGAAGTTTGCATAATGAGAACAAATAAGCATAATGCTATAATACAATCACGTAAAGTAAGTCGTAAATCTACAGTTCGCAAACGTACCTGACGATTTGTTAACATGACACTAATGGCTACCCATTATATACTATACATTATTAATGCCGCCCAAATTTTAAGTCAGAGAAAATTTTAATAATCATAATTCAATTTCACTTACGGTAGAAAACCTTTTATCAAGTTTACATTTAATGGGAAATTATGCGAATAAAGGACGCTTAGGGAATTGTTAGGATGCTATTTAAAATATCCTTAAGATGATGTTACATGTTTCTTAAGAAAGTTGTCATTCACAAAGTACATGCAAGAGACATTTCTTACCAATTTGAAGTAAATGCTTTCATCTTGTTTACGTTGATATACTAGCCCATTAAAAATATAGTGACACGGATACTGTATCTTATACAGATTTTGTACAGATTTCAGTCATAAATATCTAAAGAAGATCTTGTACAGATATTGTCTATAAAAGTATTAAACACAGTCTAAAGAAACCCTATTTCATGCTTATATTATCATAAAATATAGCATTGTATCGATGTTGGACAGTAAATTATTAATAATTGTAGTAGTTAAACCACTATAAGAAATATTTATATTTTATCTTCACAAAACTTAGAACCTACATTTTCCCTAAGAAGCAGAGTTTTATTTAATTTTCTTTCGATTACTTATATATAAAAAATTATTCTGTTAACACGAATATTGACTTTCATTTGGTGAAACTATAGCTACATTTGTTTAAGATGTATGAAATATCAAGGATTTGTAAAGTACTTCTAGAAAAATTCTGTAACCTCACTAAATAATACTCGCTAAAATTAAAATACGTGTTTTAAATAAGTTAAAGGGGCCGTTAAGCCAGTTTTTTGTCAATAAGTAAGTCTTTTCAAATTGTATTGAACTAAAAAGCTTACAAATAATTGTGTTTATTTTCCAATGGCATTTAAACACAACCCACATCAATGCTCCATGTTTTATGACCATCATGCACTATTTTGTTTTATATCGTCTCAGTGATAAATGATTTATGATGTTTAATAAAATATAGTTTTTATTATTGGCTATATAATTACTGTCATTTTGTGGTTTTTTTTATTAGACTTTCCATCTCACTTAAGTCGTCTGTTTGTTATGAATAAATGGTATGTTGTAGGTTTTACAGCAAAGCAATGACAGAAATAAACTATTCACAATGTTACATTGATGGCTGTTATATATATATATATATATATATATATATATATATATATATATATTATATATATATATATATATATATATATATATATATATATATATATATATATATATATATATATATATATATATATATATATATATATATAGAGAGAGAGAGAGAGAGAGAGAGAGAGAGAGAGAGAGAGAGAGAGAAGATATTTGATAAGTGTAAGTTAAATACAGTGCTTATTGAAATAGTTGCATAATATTATTTTATTCAACGACTTCAGTAAATTCAAAAATGAACTTACACGAATGAAATATTCTATTAATCATATACCAAAAATAAAGACCGTTTGAAGTAAAAAGAACAATTCTTCATTGTTGCGTCTATAGTATAACGCTAATTTTTGCGCGTCTTAACGCTATGTTTATATAACGCAAATGACGTCACGTCAAAATATATGCACGACCGTGTAATACCATATTGTAGGAGTCGCAAAAAACGACACGGATATGTGATAAAAAACATTTATGGAACAAGTCTTTATTAATATATTTTTTAAATGTTTCTTTTTCTTCTCGGTAACATTCTAAAAACAGTGACATTTAACGAATTGTTGTCAG
Organism: Ruditapes philippinarum; assembly: GCF_026571515.1. Classification (NCBI taxonomy): domain Eukaryota; kingdom Metazoa; phylum Mollusca; class Bivalvia; order Venerida; family Veneridae; genus Ruditapes; species Ruditapes philippinarum. Next base: position 315,007 of record NW_026861730.1, on the reverse strand, counting down.
TAACTGAAGCGATGTATGTTTTTATATTATTTTCTATATAAAAATCACACCACTTGAGGGTGGTAAAACGAAAATTTCATCCGAGACAAAATGGTTAACTTGTTTTGTTATTTGTACTGTTATAAGTACTGTCATTGTGTAAACGCACTGCTATAAAATCGCAGGTTGGCTATATCAATTTACTTTTTGTGACGTAAACCATAAAAAAGGCGGTTCAGGTGGTATTTCCTAATTATTTTTTTTAAATATTATATTTTTTTTAGGAATAATGTGTAGACCCCGCTCATTCAGTTAGTGACATAAACACAGATTGCTTCTAGAGAAAAAAAAAAACAGTATGTCTTTCATAAAAAGTGAAAGCGCACGAATGTCTGAATGTTCAAAAACGCATTTCCACTTTACAAAACATTAATTTAGTTTTCATATCTATGTTAAATGAATCTTTCATTGATCAGATTTGAAGCTCGACATGTACAGTAATATGCAATGTTTATTTTTATCGGATTTGACATATAATTCTACACAAGGAACCTTCCGAACATAGAAGATTCGTAATTATAAACATCTTGTACAAGCCAACACAGAAAGCTAAGATTCTCAGCAATGAGTTACGTTGTTATTGAGGAAGAGGGATATCAGTGGTATTAAACTAGTATTTGTTGAATTGTGGTATGACCTTCAGGACTTGTAGTGAATTTGTTTTGCAAATTATTCATGGATTTGTTTTCACAAAGGTGACCGATCACCTACTCCTAAGACGAAAGAAATATAACGATTTATATCCTTATGTAAAAATGTTCTCATGACTTATTATTTGAAGCAATTGTATTAAACTGAAACGTTGAAAAAATTTTTCTCAATCAAATTTGATAGTTTTTAAAATATAAATATTTGAAGCCTTTATGTTGACTGACAACATCTTTGAATTTCAGGATTATTAAAATTGACTATATTTTCGCCACAAACATTATGATTGACTCCTTGCAGATGATTAAAATTCAACGACAAGAAATGACCACAATCTTAGCGCTTGAACGTTTTAAATTGTATATTTTACTATTTGTACCGATGTTTTTAAGCCATATATACTGTATAAACAAAATACGTCACATCACCAAACTCGTAATGTATTGTTACTCTGGAATATTGCAATATAAATATTTTTACCTTTGAAGACGTATACCCGTATGCATATGTGCACACAATGAAATATATGCATATAACTGGAAGTGAAATATACGCGTTTGAAACTAACAATGAGATATACACATGACTGAATATAAACCGACTTAAAACGGTAAATTTATAAAACTATTTCCTTTCTTCAACATGTATTGATAACAACGGACATTCTTAAATTAGATAAATCGGGAAAATAAAAATACCTTTTTCTATTCTTTTCGTAGATATTTAAATAAAAAAATCTTTTACAGAATGTCTAACTCGCAGAAAAACCTATGACTATGTGTACATGGCTTTTCATAAAGTCCGAATGACTTTCTATCACTTGAAGTTTTTGTCTCAATACAATAATTATCAGTTGGACTGTCCACCGCTGGTCGTCCTTCTAGCCAGAGATTACCTCCATTTGACACATCTATTGTTTCCCCAGACAACCACTCAAATTTATTTGAACCAACCGCCGACTGCTTACCGCCAATCCAGTATTTTGAGTTAACTGGAAAAAACAACACATAATTAATCAATAATAAAAAAACAATTTGCTTCGTATATTTGCTTTAATAAAGATTTAATCAAACAAAGTCCGAAAAATGATTATTGCATGCGAAAAATAAATTAAAGTGCTTGTTTTCTTTTTGTTTATTTCGTGTTTCTTGACAAGTCGTCATTAAGTTGAAGATTCATTATGTGTCAGTGATACTTGTCGACGTACTGTAATCAGAATTGAAAAAAAAAACTTTAGTTAAAATTTAAACGCAGTTTGTTTCCCAATCAAGACTGAAACATAGTCATATTTATAAACTGTGCTTAATTTTATTATTATTAAAGCTTGCAAAGATATATGTGAATACAAAAACACCCACCTGTTTCTAGAAAGCCCTGGATGTAATCGAGTACCGCCTTTGTTTTCACGTAAATGAGATGAGTCCCTTCCTTTTCACAATCTTCCTTCGCATCGTTCCATGAGAGTCTGTTTGAGGATTTGTAGCGTATACATTTATTTAATGACGTCACGTAGGTATAATCAGTTGCATTACCACAGTCAGCTATAATAATACGCAAGCATGTATTAAGTGGAAAGTTATAGTTATGTGAAATAAGCTTGTCATTTAAATATTTTCACGAAAAAACATTGTGTGTTGGTGCCAAAGTGATGTATAAGAATCTTAGTAAATCATTCCCGGTGTTTTTTTTATTTTTTTATAAATATATAAGCATAATTAAAATGGATAACATCACATTCTTTACAGTTTACCAGTATTTACGTCTTAAACATTTATTAAACCCAAATCTTTTTTAAAAAATCACTTTGTTTCCAGATTTTTTATTTTTTTCACAATAATGCCATCGAACTCAACATTTTTTTCTAAAATTATAACCAGAAATAATTTGTTTTAATTCTATTCGACATGTAACATGTTTCAAAATTAATTACAATACATCTTAAAACTGTGTACCGGGTTTAGGACCTCCGGAGAAATTGCCGACTTTATAGAACATGACCGTCTTTAACGAACATTCACTGTTGGCTATGGAAAACGTTTCGTCGAACAGCAAGCACATTTTGTCCGAAGATGAATATCCGAACACCGTGCATTTTGTATTAGCGTTGCACTCGGCTGTGCAGTGTGACAGAAATAGATTGTACAGCAAACCAATTCTTCCGTACGGCGTCTGACAACCATCATGGAAATATGACCACTGTTCAGAGCAAACTGTAAAATGTATCAAATAATCAATCAAAAATTTATCCTAACTGATAAAAGTCAAATCTATATTTACCACATCGACATTCTTATACTATATAAACACAATTTAGCAAAAGTTACTCTCTGTAAAAGTATCAAAATGTATTTAAAAAATGAAATAAATATCAGACTACATGTATGTCATGTAATTTAAGACTAACGAAGCTTCAAACAAATATAAGGTCAAGTTATATCATATCAGTGTTTTGTTTCCTTATATGATCTTAATGTCAAAATCATGTAATGTCAACCGTATGTAATCGGAATAGAAACACTTTTAATTTTCTTTTTGCATTTAAATTTTTTTTTGCAATGTTATGTAAAGCCTCGGTTTTAAAATATCAGAACACAAGCAGCATCAAGGAAATATTTTATTTAATGTTGCGACTTAATGACATCAACACATTTATAAATAAATGATGTAAAAAAACTCTTCAAAAAATCTTAAAACTTCTATAAGGGTAAAGAGTATATATATTTTATAATTACCATTGTTTAAAGATCCAATTATAACAAATAATATGATAAGGTACTCCATACACACATTGGCCATGCTTATTTAAAGCGTATGTCTGTTAGAAAGGTTATGTCTTTTAGACATAAATGCCATCATGGGATTCCTTTGCGTATTTGTGCTATTGTTTAATTAACGATTGGTCAGAAAATTGTGACGTGTTTCGTATTGTATTGTTCGATGTTAACTAATGGCTATCAAAACACCTTACTTAACAACAATCAGTTCATCGACAATCAGAGAGGTTTTTGGGAACATATAATAATATTAGTATGTTTTTGTTTTCTCTCTAGCAACTCCCTTTGTTAAAATTTTGAGAGGATAAATCATTCACAGAAAATATTTTGTTGTAATTATTGGAAAATAAATGCATCGAGACTTTCGGCCAATCTAGCAAAGGTAAATGTACACTTTAAAACAGGTTTTGAATGAAAAAATGCCAACACGGTGATATCCGCTATTTCGTTCTTTATATACTTACCTTAAAGATTGATATTTTGATAAAAATATCTAAATGTTTGTCTCTCACACTGTTAATATTATTCATATTCATCATTACAAACAAATATTTAAAAGTTACACATTCATTTGATACTTGTTATTTTAAGAGTTACTTTTTATACATGTTTGATCAGAAATATTAGGTACGTAATTATGATTTGTGGTGGTCTTAAAAAGACATTTATTGTATTTAAGTATAATTTTATATGCTGCCACAGAGTTGTTTCCAGAGTTTCGCTGTCGTCTTAGGCACTAGAAAAAGCTACAGTCGCCCATGTGCATGGATAATGTTATGTAAATGTCTACATATTACTAGATGACAATACACTTTTAAATTGTTAGATTGTTTATACTTTTGTTTGTGCAGCTCTTCAAACATTCCAGGAAATATAATTATTTACCGTACACGTATACATGTATTTTGCTATAGCACTAGACGAAAAATTTAAGAGCTAAAACATAATTGATAACCACTCAAACCTTGGTTAGAGACGTTGAGCACAAAAATCTGGTTGAAGTGTGATCCCATCGGTAGCATAAAGCCCAACAAATTTACATGAAAATTGCAGATTTAATTTGATTTGGTGTGTCCGCACATGAGGAATAACGCATAAGTGCAACATCCCTCACGCGCCCTAGCACAAGTACTCAATTTTCAATACTTAAAAGTGTGAAATCAATGATCCCGGAGGACACTGGAGGACCAGAACAATATAGCAACACTGAAGTAAAGTACAGGGCAACTTTTTAAAGTTGCCATACGGCACTTGACACCTGCTGTTGTAAAGTATAAAAATCTGGGAAAAGGGATCCCCCAGAAGCATTAATCACAACACAATTACATGAAAATTGCAGACTCGGTTTGATTGAATATGTACATGAAGGATAATGAAGAATAAGTGCAACATCTCAGTCGCAATCAAAAATAAAGTGGACTTATGAGCATTGGGCTTTGTTTTTAGTTTCCATTTCATAATTGAAGCTGGTATAAACTCTTTTAGGCATGGTGATTCAAACCTTTCATACAAAGAATTGTCATTTAAGACAGCAGAAAAATTACTTTATACACCATTCCATAATAAATTTGGTTATCAAACAGCTACTACAGACAAAATTGTGGGTTTATAATAATAATGGCGTCAAACCTATTTTAATCTGTCCTATTTTAGAAATAATCCTTAATTACCCCTTTAAATTACCTCTATCTTTTTGTTACCAGGATATAAATAAATTTCACATTTTGTCAATTTCAAGAAAAAAATATTCCCCTATTGAATTTGTGCTGAGGGTATCTTTTTTAAATATAATTGATCAGCGAATTTAAAAGTTTCCTCATATTTGTTTTAAATATTTTATACTCAGAATCTATTGAATTGCATCAGACCTTTATACATTTGACTATCTTTGATAGTATCTTGAACTCTAATATTTAAATATACGCTTGATGTCATTGATAACAAAATAAACCAAAGAAACTATTATACCTCTTAGAGGTTCGTTCATTGACATATAGCAAGAACATTTATTGACAGCACATTATAGCGTTATTTATATACAAGATACATATTTATACAGTATGTATTACGCTATTAAAGTTGTCGCAATCGGTCCTCCTCTTCAATGCAACCGATACTTAACTTGTACTTCAATATTCTGAATGGTAGTACTCAACACTTTTCATAAAATGTGTTTTAGCCTATAAATTGTACTACACGAAAATCTAAACAATGCTTCTATTGTAATGGTATCGTCCTTCTATTCCTTCAATTCACGAAACGGCTAATGAAGATCAATGACTTAATAAATCCGTTTAACCTCGCAATAATGAGACGCCACCTGTCAAAAAATCACTGATCTTTCCTGATTAGGAAGATTGATAATATTAAAAGGGGGTCTTAAAATCTTAGGATGAATGACACTTCCACGTAATTGTTTTCATACAGATTTATTCAAGGCTGCGTTCCTGAAAGGAAATTCATTTTATTTAAGATAAGGACGTACGAATTTTCAATGACCCTGTGAGAAATTCAATGAGATTCTTACGCGTTTTCAAAAGAACATTTGCTCTTTACCGATGTAAAGAGGCGGCATTTCTTGTACATTACGAACTTAAGTGCAAAATCTAGTTAAGTTTGGTAGTAAAATGATCAAAATTACAAAGCGTTGGGTCAAAATAAAAGTGAACAAAATATAGAAAGAAATTGAGTTACTTAGGTTTAGGTATCATATTGATAATAGTTCACTTTAGAAGCTAAACGTTCCTTACTTTAGGAAAGATTTACTCGAAATGCATGTTAGTCAATGGATTTTACTTATGAGAATCACACTTAATATTTTTTGCCTAAATTCAAATTGTGTTTAATGAAAGAGGCGACAAAGCCAGTTGTTTGTCTGTGCAGTAAATAAGTTTTGATCCTGAGATAACGATGTTATATATGTTCAAACTGTTTTCAGTAAAAAAAAAAGCTGACAAATAAGTGTGTTTTTGAAGTGACATTTGAAAATTACCCATATCTATTCTTCAGACATGGCCCTATCTTTTATGACGAACATGCGATAAATAATTAGATACCGTGTCAGCGATAAATGATTTATAATGTATAAAATATAAGTAATATCAATTTCTGTGTAGTTACTGCCATTTTATGTTTTTCATTAGACTTTGTATCTCACTAACGTCGTCTGTTTCTTATGAATAAATGATATGCTTCCATATTTCTGTAGGTTTTACAGTAGAGCAATGACAGAATCAATATTATGTCCGGAAGTTTATCATCAAGTACATAATCTACAATACCAATATTTCACTGATAACGTTTAATGAATTAAATATTTTGGAACATATTATCTTTATGTGTTATGTTTTTCAAAGGTAATTATTGAGGTTTTGTTTTATCAACAACATATTATAAACAGTTGCAAATTTAAACTTATATAGATTTACAATTGATTTATACAGACTTAGTTCGACTGTGTAGGAAGCTATAAGGTAAGACGGGGTTTGAACCCATGCGCCTAGCGATTTACAACAATTAAAATTGTTGTCGTTACTACTTAAGTCAGTGAAATACATCTTGTTTACATAAAACTAAGGTGGTTATTATTCAGTAAGAAAGTATTTCTTAACTTTAAATGAAAATAATTTGTTTAGACTTTCGTTTTAATCTAGATTAAACAACTTTTGTAATGTGCTGGTGTTAAGTATCAATGTATTTTGAGAAAATAATACATGTATATTCAAAACTCATTTGATACAAGGGGCGTGGGGGATGTTGCATCTTTTCATTATCCCTCATATACAGACACTTTCAAACCGAGTCTGCAATTTTCATGTATTTTTGTTGAGATTAATGCTTCCAAGGGATCACATTTTATCCAGATTTTTCTAAAACAAATCAATCTGCGATATAACATACGTTGCATTTCATGCACTAACGTGTCACATTGACGCAATATGGTCAGATGACCCTATTTAATATCCTGATGACTATTTTATAATATGACATTTTCGGTTAAACACACAAGAACCTATTTAGTACACAGAGTTTAGTAATTCTATTTGAGCAAAATTTTATGTCTCATTTTTCGCGTGTTTCATATGTTTATTACTTTAATGGGAAATGCTGATTTGATATTTGAGATTTTGGTTTCATTTTATGAAAGTCAAAGGATTTAGTATCGGTTTTCATTGACCTCAGTCGCAATTTTTCTCTAATAACATTCTGTATGAAACTTCAAACTCAGTAAATAGCTACTTTAATTATACTTTAATTATAATTAATAATAACAGTAGAGCAAGTTCTCCTCTTTCAGTAACTCTAGATTTTGATTAAATAACTTTGTTCACTTGCTGAAAATGTTTCTTTAATGCAAGCTACAAATATGGGTATTCCATTGTAATAATAAACTTAAGACTTGATGAATTTAAACATAAAGGGCTGGTTATTACTATTATTCAAAGGCATTAAGTATTGAAATACTACAGATATACTGGTATATAAGTAAATTTAATTACTTGAAACAACATATAAAAAACATTAAGAGTCTAATCATGTTTTGAAACATGATTGTTACATTAAGGATATGTTTGTGATTTTTATATAATATGTTTTTATGAATAACAAAAAGATACGTCCTTAACAAGAAAGGTCGAGGTACCAAAAGATACAACTCACAACCAACAACCAACAAGCAAAAAAAAACATGGTCATAGATACAAGCGAAAGCAGATGGTAAAATTTATGAAATGCCATAAAGTTCTAGAAAAGAGTTGTTTCAAATTTATACCCTACACAGAATAACTTATTACATAAATCTTATCATAATGATACCAGAATTTTAACTTTTTTGAACAATGAAAGCGAAATTATTATTGAATATTTGTTTAGAAAAGTTCATTATAGGAAACAAAAGAAATCGAGTTTCCGTCATTAATTACAGGAATTTATTTTGTCATCTATAAACTCTTTTTAGCTATAAAAATACCCCTAAAGATCATAACACATTTTTTCAAGTTTAATTTTCTTGAAATATTGAAATATCTATAACATGTAATGGTAAAGCTGGAACGTCGCCATATTACGTATACTGAGTCGGTGTGACGTACAACACAATCAAAACAAACAAACAAACAAAATCAATATATATATCAGTAATAAAGTCCACAAGTTGTTTTCAAATGATATAATTTCAAACGTATTTATTGATTTTAGTTTCCCTTTTCGTCTTTTGTTCCTTATAATCTTCTGATCAATATACCATTTTCTTGAACATTTCAAAGCTTTATGACTTGCTAACTTAAATTCTGAAAGAGCGACGATAGACAGTTACTGGGCCTTGTAAATTTTCAAGTTGTGAGTGACATCAGAATCCGGTTGTTCAAAACATTGGTTAGTGTTAACCAGTGTTAACCAGTGGTTAAATTCATTATCCTCTGGTTAAATTTTGTCCGTTGGATAAGTTCTGTTGCTCAAAACTTATCCAGTGGTTAACTTTAACCAGTCCTATGACCACCGGATAATGCCTTTAACCAGTGGTTTAGTCATCATCATTAAAACAGTCTAAACCATAAAAACTTGTTTGAAATGCATAGGATTAAATTGAAACATTTCTGAAAAAGTGCTTTTAGAACCTTTTTCAACCTGAATTTGTTGTTGTTGTTGTTCAGAAAATTCAGTTAAACAGTCATAACTTTCTTTTTTTTTAATAAAACATACAAGTGTCATTACTCATTTTCTTAGTTAGAACTTTCCCCAACTAATGGAAGAAATTTTAATTAAAAAATTTTAAAAAAAAAATTTTTTTTGGGAATTTTTTTTGGGACCTTTTTTTTATTTTTTTTTTTGGGTTGCCCTAAGGAAAATTTTTAAGTTTCCCTACCCGATATTTTGGGCCCTTTTGGAAAAATACTTTTGCCTTTAAAAATTCCCAAAAAACAAAACCCAAAAAACTTAAAAATTAAGTTTTTGGGATTTTGACAAATTTAGAAGATTATTTCTAAATTAAAAATCAGCCATTTTTTTTCCCAGAAACACAAAATGGCCCTGTTGCATTTTGGAAACTTAACAGTGGAAAAATCCCAAAATCCACGGGTTTGGGTAGGGGGGTTACTATCAACTGCCCCGAACAATAAAATTTTTATAAAATGGATGGGCGGGCCCGGGGAGTTTCTTCTTCCTCGGGGAAATTTTAAAACCAAAATTTTTTGAAAAAACCCCGGCCCAGGAAGGCAATTATTATTTCCGAGAGAAATGTTGTAAAAAAAACTGAGGAATAATAAGTAAAAAATCTGTAAATTTATTTTTTTAACATCGAAAACTAAAAAAACCAAAAAAGACAAAATCTTTCACACCATTGCTTTGACATAAAAAATTTCGCTAACAGTTTATGTGATAAAAATATTTTACTCAAGAATGAGCATACTTTTAAGTATATCTTTGATGTGATTAGTATAACTTATGCTAGTAACAACAAACATATCGCCTATAATTGACAAACGTCAAAAGTATGTTTTAATACTTTACAAGTGAATTCACTGACTAAATGAAAAAGTAAACAGCAAAATAGAAAACCCACTACATGATTGTGTAGATGCTAAACATATTTTCTTCTAAAAATCGAATTTTTCTAACATAGGGGGACCTATTTATCCTTTCAATGTCCATATTTGTTGTAAATTAGGATTTATTTCGCAAGAAATCAAAGTAACTGTATCACACAAACCTATGACTTCCAAGGCTATCAATAAAAACATTAAGAAGTTCAAAGAATGAGTTGTTTTTATTTGACCAGCGATTGCTCTGTATGGAAGCATAAATGTTTATCTAAGATAAAGGTATTTGGCTTCGTTAGAGAACAAAGACAACAATGAAAATGCCAGTTGTTGCTTAATCTCAATATTTACGACATACTGTAACAATAAATGAATGGGAGTTTATGAATGTTCGCTGTGTGACCTTTTTAAGAGCTCAGCTGATTTATATATATTGTTTCACTTGAAGTAATTGGCTATTTTATCGAAAAAGCTTATTGACAGTTTTCATATTATTTCTTGATATATAGTTATGTGACTGATGACAATAATAAGCACGTGCATTTATCTCATGAAAGTATCTTTATGGACATGCATTTTTATAAAAAATTATCTTTGGAAAAAGGCAATATGTACATGTAACGATCGTTTTGTCGCTTTGTCAAACATAGATATTGATCATCATTGCGAAAATATGATAATACAGGATGACTAATATTTAAATCATCACGTTAGAATTGAATCGAAAGATGGAAGCATTCAATTGAAACAATAGACACTAATTATTTTGAAAGCGCAATAAAAACTATATCTGTCTGAAATTGTGCTAGATTATTGTGCCACTGGAAAACATAATAAATGTGTCAACCATTTAAATTTTATGGCATGAGTTAAGTTAATAAATGTTACACAGATTAAATCACGTTTAAAGAAGTTTGTGTCAAATATTTAAAAATGTTAATGAAATTATTGTCGCCAAGCACAATGCCCGCACCAGTTTCAGCATGTGACTTCTATAATACATTATTAAGACAATAGTCCATGGCGGAACCTGCGATAATAAGACATAAAATTTTTCCCCTCTGAAAAAAACTGTTAATAATTGTTTTTTAATATTGTTAATTCCCTTTATCAGACATAAAAAATTTTGTCAAATATTTCCATTTTAGCCCAGAAAAATATAACTGGATTTTCCCGTTTATCAGTAAACCCATAATATTTTTTACAACCAGTCTTTCCCAAAAGAAAAATTTGGTTTCGAATTTCAATAAACCAAAAATTAAAAAGTTTTCTCACATAAAAAAATGAATAAATATGAATTTTTTTATAAAAATTTTAGGATTACCCCCAAAATTATTCATGGGTTTCAGAAAATTTGTGTTTTTTTCCCTATTTGACATGCCAGCCAATTTAAAACCCTTTCCATGCTGTTAGCCCATATAAGCCAAAATCAAAAAACCTGTGAAATTCAAATTGGAAAGGGGTGTAACGAAGGGGGAGCTAGGCAAATTATTTAATGATATATCGGTATATATTATGTCACAATAAGCTACATGTACGTTTAGTTGAAAAATATTTATTTTAGCTCGATTGTGAAAGGCTTTTAGGGGCGTCCGTGGCCGAGTGGTTAAGGTCGTTGACTTCAAACCACTTGCCCCTCACCGCTGTGGGTTCGAATCCCAACAGGGACTTTGGATTCTTTCATGTGAAGAAGCTATCCAGATAGCTTAAGGAACGTCGGTTGTTCTAATCAGGTGTCCGTTCATGACTGAAATAATGCACGAAAGGGCACCTGAGGTCTTCCTCCAGCGCTAAAGCTGGAACGTCGCCAAATGACCTATACTGTGTCGGTGTGACGTAAAACTCAATCAAACAAACAAACAAAAAAAAACGAAACAGGCTTTCGCAATGTGTATAAAATCTGTGCTCCGTGGAACAAAATAGTACTTGGTTCTAACCGACGATCCCTAGATAAAAAAAGAAAGCAGATAGCTTAACCACTAGCCCACAGCTACATGAATGTTACATTAATTACATAACAGTTACGCTCTGTCAGAAACAACAGTTTACGAACGCCTATCAGGTCCAGGCACGAAATATCGTGAGATTCTTCACCGCCAAATTAATACAAGAATACACAAATGTTCATATAAAATCAAAGTAATGAAAAATCTAATCATCAGCATTGGAATGACAACACTATTGAGTGAGCAAATTGAATCTCTTCAGTAGTATTTAGCAGATTGTAAGTGACAGCAGCCAAATGGAATATTACTTAGTTACGCTTATATTAAGTATTTACAAAAAATATCATTTGCTTGCCATAACAAGTATATGTTATATAGTATTATAAACCATTTCATTTCAACGCATGTCAACTACATTCATTAAATAAATAAATGAATAAATAATGAATAAATAAATAAATAAATAATGATAATAACAATAAAAACAACTGATTAATAATAAATATTAAACTTAAGGCTGATATGTATAATGATCATAAACTTAAGGCTGATATGTATAATGATCATGAATTCTCCGCATTTTTCCTATGGAACCTAGTAGGACGAAAAGTGTGTGTGAATTAATATGCAACAAAGTCATATCACTGATAACAGTTTTTTTAGACATGTGACGTAACCATTAAACTGATAGGTATGGAAATAAATCTTGTTGTCAGGTACAGCAGCATTTATTTGTTGATGTCGTGTAAGAATCGAAATAATATATTTCAAACATTTATTTCTATCGGTTAATAGAATCATGGTCGTTCGGATGCGGTGCATAAAATCACTGTTATCTTAATCAATTTATGTGATTTGCCTCACAAAGAAAGTTAAACATTGCTTCGATTTGAAAGGTTTCACGATATTATATGTTTACCATGTTTATATATGCCTTTCTTTAACAAATAATTTTAAGCTAGTAAACTAAAGGTTCGCTTGTTTGTAATGTAGTTACTTCAAACATCTACGCTGATGTTTCACTAGTAAAAAAATATCATTGTAAGAGAATCTTAATCTGGCACAAATAATACTAGTAGATATCATTTGGACCTTGTGATACAACAATCATGCAAAATACACTTTTAACCGACTTCAGACAGAATAAGCAAAACAACTATCAATTGAAGGTCTTTCACATGCGTATGTATTAAAAACCTTTATCAAGGTACTGTATGTGTAGAAATATTCGCGGGCTTCAAATTTTCGCGATCTTCGCGGTGACTTCGATCCCGCGAATTCATGTTTAAACGCGAAATATTTCTACACCAATAATTTCTTAATAGTCATATTTTCGCGCTCTTATAGAACAATGTATATCAGCGTGTGATATGCTTTCACAATTTTTATTTAAATCTTTACTGAGTAATTGTGTTTTTGTTTTCAAGTTATTCATCATTTAAAGTCGTTTATGTTTTTTTAATTGTTTGTTCAGAAAAAACAAAACATGATCTGATCAGATGTCAAGACGTTTATGACGCAAACTGTGAACAATTATTCAAGCTAACGGGCATTCATTTGTTTGCTATAATGTGTCCGCTAGACAATGTTCTTTTTCTGTACAATAGAGTATTGTTTGACATTTGGTATTGAAAATAACTGTGAACTCCCACGATGATTACAGTAATTTTCCTTTTTAACCTGAGTGGTCTACGCGAATTTATGATTTTCGGCAGTCACCTCCGCGAATTCAAAATAGCGCGAATATTTGTATAGACCCCCAAAGTGCACCTTTCCGCGAAAATTTGCTTCCGCGAATTTAAATACACATACAGTATTTATGTACTTAAGATTTATAAAAATGAGATTAATAATTTCTTTTCTTTTCCCGTAAACGAGTTTATATGTTTATTATTACGCCAGTCACATTATCCAAATGACACACCCGATGGTAAACGATAAATTCGTGAAGATATGAAAGATAAATTCAACAAAACTAAAAGAAAAAAGTGAAGATTCAATGTATGTCTAAATGAAGTAAATTAGATATTATAATTATACATTTTCATTGTCCGAATTCAGTCAGTCCATATCAAATCCATATTGTACTCGCAATAACCATGTATTTAATCTAATACAAGACCATTTTTATTTTGAGTGTGTATTTGTTATTCTGCTTTGCCTTAAGAATTGGTGATTTGGTTTAAACGTATTTATTCAAAAAAACATTTAACAAGTGAATTGAAATAAAATTATCTTATAATATTCAACTTTGAACTTCTTCTGTCAAATCTCAAAAGAAAATTAACGAATGAATGAATCACATAATTTATCATAACCAGTACTGCTTTATTTCAATAAGAAAGCAGGTAATTAACAGTGTTATGTTTTCTTTCTCACACTGAGGTCATGTTTAATATTGGGAGCTGGTGATAACTAAGATTAATTTATATTAATGTTAATTTATATTATTATGTTACCTATTTTCATTTTAGTGTAATGGTATGTATATATACAGTATGTGCTTCAATAACATGAAGAATTAATTAAGTGTATGGATTGAGAAAGCAGCTTTACAATCTTAAAAACAAAGAAACAAACAAACAACACTTCTACTTATATTCTCAAATGGTTGTCAAGCAGAGATCAATGCATCTTTAAATAGTAAAATAGTAGATGTATCAGGTTTATCGTTTCCAAAATCATAACATCTGAATAAAAATGGAACGTTCTTTTCTGTTTGCATATATAACAAATTTTCTTCAAATTTATGTTCATTGCCGTGATAAATTATTTATATAATATACATTTAATTTGTTGGTAATATTTTATACATTCTATTGAGTGTGCAAACTAAAGCACGTCTGACTTTTTCTGCAGGCTCCGGTTTAAACAGATGTTAAAATAAGTTGGTAGGGGTAATGCATCTTTAATACCCATATTGTTTTCCATAATTTTCTAAGCAAGGCTTCAGCAAAATTGTTCAGTAATAACAATATATTTGTCAATTTCGAGGGCTTTTGTAAATTCATATCGTTCTTGAATAATATAATATTGCTTATCATTGACCTTTGCAAATCAACTATCCTAGACATGAATGCATTTATTTGCAACTATCATACTGTGCTTGCTCTTTTGTCTTAATACCGTCGTTGTTTTGTATAACGTGCGACTAATAATTATCTAACATAGTTCCCATGCTAAGATATTTTATTATGTCTGTCATAATAGATCATTTGTGTCTCCCCTTTGGGTTTTTCTATGAACTATTAATGCGAATTTAGAAAATCAGATACATCATTATTTAGTTTCACATCCGTAGCCTTTTTATTAAATTCCAGATGATCTTTTTTAAAATGTTAACTAAAAATACAAGTGAAAATAATTAAACAAGCCATACATACATTTGCACGACTAAAACCTTACGTATTTTCTCGTATTATTTATAGTGTTTAAAACAGCAATAATAAATGATTGCGTACGTATAGTAAATCATTTTAATCTCCTAGAGACTGAAATTCGTTGTTATGATTGATCCTGAAGGAACTAGAGATATGATACACGTAATCTTTTTTCAAGACAGATTCTTATTAGTTTTTCTTTTAATAGGAAGATGAAAATATTAATATTTGATGTTGAATTGTTTCATAATACTGAACAAAATAAAACGTCAGTCGTTTCAACAGTCAAATATTATGTTTAATAAAATATATCGGAACAAAATCCTTAGATTATTGGACCTATGTTTAAAATGGTCCGATATTGATCCACAGCTACCAAAATTCCAGGATTTCGTCTTCAAATTTGTTCTTAGTTAAGCTCTTACATTTGTTATTACTGCCAATCCTCCATAAACTCGGAAATGATTTAATGCAATTTCTTCGTTATCACTATGTAACATTACAATTAGAGACATACAACAGAGAGTGTAAGTTATGTAGAGACGATACATTTATTGATATAGAAACAATCACTGAATAAATGTTGCACATAACAGCGCGCTTATGAAGATTATTATGTCGGTAATCTTTTGACGAATTCTTTATATAAAATAAATTCAATAGTATAATAAACATTTATTATCTTATTTTCAACATACCTCCTTTACTTATACATAATTTATGTTCGTTTGTGAAGAAATATATAAGCATATAGACACATGAAACCATTCCTGGAACAATCAAGTGCTTGGCAATGAATGTAAAGATTCTTGTTTCAGGAAATACCGACTTTCAATTGAAAAAAAGGTTTTGAACCCGAGCATCTAGACATCCTTAGACTACTAGTCCGACCTTTCGTTAACCACACACATAATTATACTACTAAATGAGGAAAAAATTATATCCCTCCATAATCATTTTTATAAGTCTACGTTGGCTATGAAAAGTAAGTCACCCTTTCTTTTCATTCACACGGTTGTATCTTCTTTATTACAAGATTGTTCACTAAGGCATTTTTCAAATTGGTTGCCTTTATTACATCTTCTTTCGGAATGGTTCGAATCATATTTCAACTTGTCATTTTTAGAATCACCGATAGGATAAATGTTGGCGGCTTAAATTTTTTTGAAGTTGTCTTTATGATAAATATTCCTTATTTTCCATACATAACCTGATAACTTTACAAATTTCATTAAAGTAAGTTTTATTGATTGTGTTTAAGTAACTTTCAACTATATTTCATAGCATAACTCGACTAGTTATATTGACGCGTATCTCAATGCATTTAGATAAATTTAAGATGTTATATTTATATATATCATCTTATTATATCTAAATTAAAATTTCTTCTGTCAAATAAAAAAAACAACTTATCATATAAATTACCAGAACCAGTACTTCTTTCTTTCAATAAGAAAGCAGCTAATTAACAGTGTTTTGTTTTCCTTCTCACACTGAGGTTATGTTAGATACTTGGAGTTGGTCATAATTAAATTAACAACATGTCCGAAAAGATATACTTTTCATAAAAACAAGAGATATACCTTACCACCTCAACTTATCAACATGTATCAGCAAGTTACATACCTAAAATTTGTAAAGCAAGGACGACGGCGTTCAATGAACGCCACCCCGACACGACCCAGCAACGCAGGACCACCGGCAAGGAACCCAGCGGGACAGCAAACAAAACAAGACAGGGCACAAAGCAAAGTGCGGACGGGACGGG
This sequence comes from Ruditapes philippinarum, assembly GCF_026571515.1. Lineage (NCBI taxonomy): Eukaryota > Metazoa > Mollusca > Bivalvia > Venerida > Veneridae > Ruditapes > Ruditapes philippinarum. The sequence continues at coordinate 297,916 of NW_026861730.1, read as the reverse complement.
ATGACTTCTTTAGTAATTAATAATAGATTAATAATAGGAAATAATAGAAAACAACCAGAAGCAAGCTAAATATCTATATCCATAAGTAATATTAAGATTTAGTTATTATCGTTTTCGTCATTTGCCCTCATACCATCATATTTCTGTTGATCTATTGATGTTGGTTTGAAAAATAGTTCCCAGCTTTAATGTGATGTTTTGTCCGATATATAGAAATATCAGGACGACCATTTAACACTTGCCATAAAACTTAAGTATGATTATATGTACATTTATATTTGGTACCACGAAACAAGGCTGTATATTTTACATTTTACTTTACCCCTGAGTAAGAACAATTGCTCTTTATCATCAGAGTGAAGGTTTGGAGAAAGTTAAATCGTTGCCAACAAAACCGTTGTACATTAAAAAAACAAAACAAAAAACCAGGCAATAACGAAGTCTTCACGAGCAAACGATACCATTTTATAAAATTCGCACACAATTCGGAATATTAAACCAAATCTACGGATTTAACTGTTCTAATCAATATTTCAGTAATAGTAGTTGATTAAGAAAATCTTGTCTCAAGAGATGAAAGGGAACGTGATACCAAGTCATTGATTTTCTTTCAGGACTACTATAAAACCTGTTTTATTCCTATGGTAACTTCATCTTATTATGAGGAATTATTTTATGTTTTTCAGTGGATTACTGATTTATCCGTGAAAATTATATTTGATTTCACAGTGAAAATTATCAAAATATAATTTCACTTTTTTCAATGACGAAACTACTTTTTTAAGATTTTCCCCATGTGGTACCTCAATTTTATTTTTACTGACAATTCTGACAATGTCAGGCTGTTAAAAGAAATAGCAAAGCTGAAATAGATAAATAACTTAAATGTCAAAAGTAATAAAGAGAGAAAACTTACTTCTATTCATTTAAATTCCAATCACCAAATTTCGTCTCTTAAATATTTTTGTTTCGTTTTTATACAATCTGAAAAATACATTCCTTCCCCATGCAAAACTGCTCTTGATGACATTTGGGCATATTAAAGTATCCTAAGAGCAATAACTGCCGTATGCTTTATGAAAAATTGAAAAGCATTGACAGCCATCACTCGTAGAATAAGTAAAACAACCCAGCGTTCCTTAGCAAGCTTCCAAGTTTTCCATTTTCCTAGCTCCTTTTCTGAATGTTTTCACTTCTGTCAACACTTATTTTTTGTCTGTTACAATCCTCAAATAAGTTTTCTTTCTTTTAAAAAGGTGTATGGCTAACAAACCCAAATTATATCCCTCTGAATCTTACACAATTATTTCCCTCCCATGAAGTACACAACTTTAAAAAATGGCTGCCGCTTACATTTTACAAAGCCAGGTCTAATATAAATTCGCAGTAAGTAACAGAAATATGGATGGATGGTTGGACTTTTTCTCCTACAAGAATTGTTTGTTTTTATTATTAAAACAAGCGATCATTCATATTTTTTTAATAAAATGAATAAATATCACCGTCATTTAACCTTGATTGGCGGACTTATTTTTCAGCTCAAGACTTCTTGTTTTTAATGTGAAATTCCGTCTAAATGGGGCTCTCAATGGGGGAAACAAATTTAAATATTAACGTTAAAATTATGGAAATTTCGTTTAACTTGTTTATAAAAGAAAATGTGTCTGTTTGTTGTGTAAGATGTAATTTTATTTCATCTCGTGAACTTTAAAAACAGTATTCTCACTCGTGGCTACGCCACTCGTGAGAATACTGTTTTTAAAGCCCACTCGATGAAATAAAATTTCATCTTACACACAAACAAACAAATATCCTCTATTTATTCCATTGCATATGAATTTTATTGCTTTTTATCATAATGCAATCATTAATGCAGTTTTATTATAAATCTATGTTATGCTACGGATAGAAATCTGAGATATTTATAAATTCATAACATTTAAGAAACTTTGTAAACTGAACGATGAACTTTACTTAGAAAAAACTTTAATCATTAAAAATGAAATAATAAAGTTAATAACACACAAATTAAATTGAACAAAACACTGATCTTTTTGCAAAATATTAACATTCTAATTGGGTATTTCAAGAGCCTCATCGCAAAACTGAAAAGAAAAAGTGAACATCTATCTATCTTTCATTTAATAAATCAAATTTCACAATAATATAAAAGAAAATATTAAGCCTCTTTATGCACAAAATGAGAACATTCACCTGATATTTATTAAAGTGAAGGCGTAATTTTAACCAGTATAACTTGTAGGGTTGAAAAATGATGTCTTCACAAACGATTTATTCATACTGAATGAATTCTTTCAAAAATATACTACGCTTAAAATGACCATAGTATATCTTTAGGTTAAGCAAATATGGCTCGCAGGGTAGTTTTGGTGGTTTGTAATGTCAAAAAATATCGCATGACAAGAAACTATAATGTTGGAACATGTATTAGGTCCATTGACCTTTACAATATGAATATTGGACAATAAAGGAAAATAGGCATTTTAAAACGTTTTAAAAGTGATAGTGAATCAGATAAAAATATCATTTTCTGACCATTATTACGCTGTGAACTGTATGTCAAAGCCAAATCAAGAGCTTAATACATATGAATTCATTTTTTATAAACATTGCAGGTTTAGTTTATAATACATTTGTAATTATATTAATTGTCGCTCGTTATAAACCATGCTTGAATTATTTGCATGAATATTATATATCTTCATATAAGTGTAACAGTATGTATATACAGCATGTGTTTCAATAACATCATAAAGTACTACTGATAAAGAGCACAGATTGATAAAGCAGCTTTACAAGTTTAAAAACAAACAAATGGGAACTCTTCTTATCCATACATTATCATAGGGTTGTCAAGCAGAGATCAATTTATTATTAAATAGTATATCAGGTCTATCAGGTTTTAAATTTCCACAATAATAAAAGTCTGCATAATATCGTTCTTTTTCGTTGGCAAATTTAATAAGTTGTCTTCAAATTTATGTTCATTGCCGTGAGTTTATAATAAATTATTTATATAATATAATATACAATTAATTGGATGGTAATTTTCTATTGAGTGTGCGACGTGCAGCAAGTTTAACTTTTGTCCTGCAGGTACCAGTTTAAACAAAGGTTGAAACAAATTGGTAGGGGTAATGTTTCTTTAAAGGCACATTATACCTCAGATACGAATAAATATTTTCTTCTTGGAAAGGACAGAAATTAATTTTATAACCTTTAAACAATGGAATTAGAGCATGTCCCATGCTTATACCCTTAAGAAAGTAGCGCTTATGTGAAATGATATGTCATAAACGTAGCAACATGCAAAAAAGTAGTATTTTGACTTCAATACAACATAATAAATCACTATAACTATACTGATTGCTAAAAAGAAACAGAAGCAAACGTTGGTTCAGATACTTGCCCATTGAGTAACATTCTGGAGGTTTTAACAGGCCACCAATAATAACGCTTTGGAGAACTAAATTAAAATCAATTCTGGGGCATAATAGGCCTTTAATATCCATATTGTTTTCCATAATTTTGTATGCAGCCTTCAACAAAGTATTTCAAGTAATTTATCAATATCAATTTTTGGTTTCGAGCGCTTATGTGAAATCATATTTTTCTTGAATGATACCCTATATTTTCCCTTAACGTGTTGCTTATCATAGCCGTTTGCAAATAGACTATCCTAGGCGTATGTGTATTTATTTGCAACTATCATACTGTGCTTGCCCTTTGCATTATTACCAACGATGTTTTGTCTAACATGCGACAAATAATTACCTAACTAAGTTCCCATGCTAAGATATTTTTTTTTAATTTCTGTCATAATAGATCATTCGTGTCTCCCCTTTGGGATTTTTCATTAATTATTTATGTGAATTTGTTTAGAATAACAGATGCATCATTATTTAGTTTCAAATCCGTAGGCATTTTGCTGGAATAAAACAACTGTATATGACAATTTCTAAATAATTAAGGATCATGTTGTTTCAAAAATGTTAACTAAAATTACAAGTGAAAATAATTAAACAAACCATACATACATGTGCACGAGTAAAACCATACGTATTTTCTAGTATTATCTATAGTGTATAAAATAATCTTTTAAACAGCGATAATAAATGAACGCATACGTATGGTAAATCATTTTTATCTCCTAGAGACTAAAATGTGTTGTTATGAATGATCCTGAAGTAACTTAAGATATGATGCACGTAATCATTCGTTTTCAGTGTTTCTTTTAATTGCATTATTAAATATTAATATTTGATGAAGAATAGTTTGATTACACTGAATACAATAACACCGTCAGTCGTTTAATTATTTAAATATAATGTAAAATAAAATGTATCGGAACAAAACTCCTTAAATTCTAAGACTTATGCCTAAAATGGTCCGATATTGATCCCAAGCTAGCAAGATTTTAGAATCTTGTCTTCAAATTGTTCAAAATTAAGCTCTTACATTTGTTATTACTACCATTCCTAAAAACCCCCGGGGGTTTAATAATTCCAATTTTGAAACCCTTTACAATAAAGACATAAAACAGAAGTCCCAAGTTATTTTAGAACGATTAAAAAATTTAGGGATATAAAAAATTTATCCCCTTATAAATGTTAAAACATTTTACCGCGATGTTTAAAAGAAAATTTCTGCCCGGGAAATCTTTTAAAAAAATTTTGGGGTATATAAAATTTAAAACATTTTCAAATTTAAACATATTTTATCTTTTTAAAAACATGATATATTTTAAAATTTCATCCCGGCAAATTTTCTTTTTCCCCGCTTGAAGGGGAAATCAATTAGCATATAGAAAACACTATCAAAACCCTTTTCCTGGAACAGACGAAGTAAAAAAGGGGACTGAGGTCGTAAAGATTTCTAGTTTAAAAGGAAAAGCACGGGTTTAATTCCACCCAAAAAAAGGGGAAAGGGAAAAACTTAGATTACTAGTCCGACCATTTGTTAACTTAAAGCATAATTATACTACTAAATGAGGAAAGAAATCATTTCAATCCACAATCATTTTTATAATCCTACGTTGGCTTTAAAAAGTAAGTCGCCCATTCTTTTCACTCAAACGGTTGTATCTCCTTTTATTACAAGATTGTCCAACAAGGCATTTTTCAAAGTGGTTGCCTTTATTACATCTACTTTCGTGGTGGTTCGAATAATATTTTAACTTGTCATTTTTAGATACACCGATAGGATAAATGTTGGCGGCTTCAAAGTTATTTGTTTTGAAGTTATCTTTATGATAAATATTCCTTATTTCCCATACATAACCTGAGTGCTTTACAAATTCCCTGAAAGTAAGTTGTATGTCTTGTGTTTAAGTAACTGTCAGCTATATTTCATAGCATAACTCGACTAGTTATAATGAAGCCTATCTCAATACATTTAGATAAATTTAAGATGTTATATTATTATACCATCTTTTATATCGAACATAAAATTTCTTCTGTCAAATTAAACAAAAACAACTAACAATGAATCAGATAAATTACAAGAACCAGTTCTGCTTTATTTCAATAAGAAAGCAGCTAATTAACAGTGCTTTGTTTTCCTTCTCACACTGAGGTTATGCTTGATACTGGGGGAGTTGGTCATTATTAAATTCACTTCATGTCCGAAAAGATATACTTTTCATCAAAACAAGAGATATACCTTACCACCACAACTTATCAACATGTATCAGCAAGTTACATACCTAAAGTTTGCAAAGCAAGGACGGACGGCGTTCAATGAATGCAACCCCGTCACGACCCAGCAACGCAGGACCACCGTTATGTTATTAGTTTCTAATAATCAATTTAATTCAAAAATATTTAACAAAATGTTCACATTTTTCGTTCCCGTCCGTCTTTTAATTCAATTGTGATTAAAAATATAATTAGAAGAGAGTTATGTCGTGAGTTATAATAGACATCCATATTACTTGCAGCTGGTCTGATATTGATTTTCTTTCAAAATATATATATTTAATTTAAATAAGATGAATAATGATATGCCATATGTGGCAAGTGATAATTTACCGCTGTGATTGTTATATCGTGTTCCTTTATTCAAATGGTCTAATAAATAAATGATTACACTGTGATATTCTATATACAATAACAATATTACCGCTTTATATTTTATTACATTTAAGAGATAATTTTCTCTCTGTTATCACAAAAAAGCTCTGAGTGGCATGTCAATTACATGCTACTCTGTTTAGTTTTTAATAAAACTGAGTCAAGATTATTAATAATGTACAAGGGTTTCTATGAGAACCGCCGTATGAACACATATGCGGATGTTTCGAAATTCAAAATTTTACCATTTCAAGTTTAAATGTTGAATTCGGCTTAAGCCGGTGCTCGGGAACGTGGACGGTAATTTGCACCTTACAGTACCGTCCATGAACAGCCTCAATCAAACGTGCCTGCAACATTTTCAATTTTGCCGTGTTAGGCTTTCTTTTTGGATTCATATATTCTCTATTTTGACAGATATTTCAAAGTCTTATCAATTTACATGAATAAAACAGACCTTTAAATTTAAAACAAAAAGCTATATGAAGTTGTTTCAGTTTATTGTTTATTATTTTTACAAATAGACTAATAGGAAAACAATCAACATCTTTATTTGAAAATATGAATAATAATATTTGTTCCCGACTACATGGAAATCGATAAAGTACAGTGCGATACTTCGCAAGGAGTATCAATAAGGCGATAGATGTAACCTGAACCTGCAGATTTGCCAATGCATATAACAACGCATCGGTCAAAACAATAAAGGAAGAAATAGCAAAAGTGCTAAAGCCGATGCTAGGAAGCGTTAATTGAAGTTCAAATAAGACGCTGAAACATTGAATAACGCATAATGGAATTCACTTCGCATCATCTGTTTTAATCCAAATCTATTTTAAGTCCGACGGATATTACTGAAATAAACAGTCTCATGATATATTAACTTAAATGTTGTATACCTTTTTCATCATTTAATGCCGTCACAATACAAAATGTTTGTTGATCTACTTATAGTATTTAAGTTGATTTAAGATAATTGCCAGCTTTAATATGATGTTTTGCCCGATATATAGCAATATCAGGAGGACCATCTAACACTTGCCATAAAACATTAGTATGGTTACATGAATCGGGCATTTATGTTTGGCAGCTATATAATTTATCATTTACATTACCCGTGACTAACAACAACCGCTCTTAATCATCGGATGAAAGGTGTGGTGAAAAATAAATTATTGACAAGAAAAACATGTTGTACTTTAACAAAACAAAAATCATGCAATAACTAAGTCTTCATGACCACCATGTCAAGGTCGCATACAATTTGGAATGTTGAACCAAATCTACGGATGTAACTATTCTAATCAATGTTTCAGGAAAAGTAGTTGATTAGGAATATCTTGTCTCGAGAGATGAGAGGGAAGGTGATACCAAGTCATTGATTTTCTTTCAGCTCGTTTTTATTTCTTTGGTAAGTTCATCGAATTATAAGCAATTAATCCCGTGCATAGAAATTTAATTGTTTATTATCATAAAGCAATCATTAATTCAGTATCAATGTATATCTTTGTCTTACTACGGATAGAAATCTGAGATATTTATAAATTCATAACATTTAAGAAACTTTGTAAACTAAAGGATGAACTTTACTTGGAAAAAACTTTACTCATTAAAATGAAAAGAAAAGTTAATAACACACCAATTAAAGTTGAACAAAACACTGATCTTTATGAAAAAGATTAACATTCTCAATAGGTATAATATGAGCCTCATCGCAAAACTGAAAAGAAAAAGTGAATATCTATCTATCTTTCATATAAAAAATCAAATTTCACTATAATATAAAAGCAAATATTAAGCCTCTTTAAGCACAAAATGAGAACATTTACATAACTTTTCGAAAGTGAAGACGTAATTTTAATCAGTTTAAACTTTAAGGGTTGAAACATGATGTCCTCACAAACGTATAATTCATACTGAATGGATTCTATCAAAAATATTCTACGCTTAAAATGACCATAGTATATCTTTACGTTAAGAAAATATTGCTCGCAGGGTAGTTTTGGTGGTTTGTTATGTCAAAAAATATTTAAAGGGAATTATTATAAGTGTTTAATTGTCTAAATATAATGTTGGCACATGTACTAGGTTCCTTGACCTTTACAATATGAATATAGGACAATAAAGGAAAATAGGCGTTTTCCTTAATATACAGACACAAAGTAAACTAAATGGGAAAATTATTAAAACAATGCAATTTGTTATTTCTATACGTCAGAGTTATTCCAGAAATCTCATAGATTGACAATTGCAATATAAACTCGGTATAAACTTTCCTTTTCTTAAATTTAAATAAATATAGGGCATTACTCTGAAGAAGGCAAATTTCTTAAATAAAATTACAAATTTCGATTTTTTTGAGACATCACTGAATGCTTCGTCATCGATGAAAGTAATATTTTTTTCGTTATTGTTTACGAATAAATATCATCGACTTTTTAATATGACTTGTACGAAATATCTGATAACGATATAATAACTAAAACTGTAAGAGTTTACGCTTTATGTAACCACCATTTATTTATAAGCTATTTAAATTTCTCTAGAAAAGGATATCCTTGTGTCGACTATTTCAGATAGAGTAAGATTATTGATTGTAACTTACATAATCATTGTTTGGTACATCATAATGAATAACATCTCTGATGTTGGAGATCAGGTTTTAGATTGGCTAGGAAATTCACATTTAATGTTTTTTTTCTCTATTTATGTGCAGTGTCTGTGTTTCTACTTACTTGATTATAAATTTAGCATGTTAATTGTATATATTGTTGTATAATAAAATAATTAGTAAGCGGTTCTAAACATTAAATGATATGTGGATTTATGTCTGCTGCCTCATATTTATTTTATTATGAAAGGTAACATATGTGTTCTTTTCTACGCAAAACGTATTGCTGTTTATCTTCAAAGATTTCAAAAATTACATCTAATAAAAGTAAATAATCTAAAGAGACATTGATGTAACATAACTTTTAATTTTCACTGCATGTGACGTCAATTGAAACAGAAAGGTTCAAACAACTTTATTTGCAGACTGAATGTTTAGTGTACATGTAATAAGATGTATATGTACTACGTCAATTACATGATCGATAATGACGAAAGGTGAATGAGCGGTCGAAGGAGTAGTTTTCTAAACGTTAATTTTGATGAGCATTTTCAAATAGCTCCAAAATAGTGTATATAAATCTAATTGCATGGTTTGGTTACAGGATTTTTTTATTTTGAAACATTCCCGAACGTTTTTAAAGTGAAAGTGAATCAGATAAAAATTACATTTTCTGACCATTATTATGCTGTGGACTGTATGACAAAGCCAAATCAAGAGCTTAATACACATAGATTCATTTTGTATAAACTTTGCTGGTTAAGTTTATAAAACATTTGTAATTATATTAATTGCCGTTCTTCAATCTTGCTTGAATTATTTGCATGAATATTATATATCTCAATATAAGTGTAACAGTATGTATATACAGTATGTGTTTCAATAACATCATAAAGTGATATAAATAAAGAGCACAGATTGAAAAAGCAGCTTTACAAGTTTCAAAACAAACTCTTATCCATGTATTCTCATAGGGTTGTCAAGCAGAGACCAATTTATCATTAAATAGTAAGTCTATCATGTTTAAAATGTCTGCAATCATAAAAATCTGCATAACATCGTTCTTTTCGTTTGCAAATTTAACAATTTATCTTCAATTTTATGTTCATTTCCGTGAGTTTATAAATTATCTATATCATATAATATTCATTAATTGGATGGTAATGTGCGAAGTGAAGAACGTTTGACTTTTTTCCTGCTAGCAGGTTGAAACAAGTTGGTAGGGTCAATGTTTCTTTAATACCCATATCCATAATTTTGTATGGAGCTTTCAGCAAAATATTTAAAGTAATTTGTCAATATCAAGTTATAGTTTCGAGCGCTTATGTGAATTCATATTTTTCTTGAATTATAACCTTAATGTGTTGCTTATCATAGCCGTTTGCAAATAGACTATCCTAGGCATATGTGTATTTATTTGCAACTATCATACTGTGCTTGCCATTTGCATTATTACCAACGATGTTTTGTCTAACATGCGACAAATAATTACCTCACTTAGATCCCATGCTAAGATATCTTTTTATATTTCTGTCATAATAGATCATTGGGATTTTCTTCGAATAATTTTTGCGAATGTATTTAGAATAACCGATCCATCATTATTTAGTTTCAAATTTGTAGGAAATTTGCTGAAGAAAAAACCCCAAAAATTACTGTACATGACAATTTGTAAATAATTAAGGATCAAGCTGTTCCAAGTGCAATTTTTCGAAAATGTTAACTAAAATTACAAGTAAAAATAATTAAACATTCGTTTACCCAACACATAATTGTACTACTAAATGTGGAAATCCATCATCATTTTGATAATTCTACGTTCGCTACGAAAAGTTAGTCGCCCTTTCTTTTCAGTCAAACGGTGTATCTCCTATGTTACAAGATTGTTCAGCAAGGCATTTTTCAAAGTGGTTGCCTTTATTACATCTACTTTCTGGGTGGTTCGAATCATATTTTAACTTGTCATTTTTAGAATCACCGATCGGATAAATGTTGGTGGCTGTAAAATTATTTGTTTTGAAGTTGTCTGTGTGACATAATATTATATTCCTTGCTATCCATCCATAACCTGATTACTTTACAAATTCCATAAAAGTAAGTTTTATTAATTGTTTTAAGTAACTGTCAACTATAGTTTATTAGACTTATCTCGACTTGTTATATTGAAGCGTATATCAATGCATTTAGATAATTGTGAGATATACATGTGCTGTCACTGCTCCTGCGCTCTGGGTAGCATTTGCCGTTGGCTCTTTTCGCTAATTAAATTTCCTTATGTGGAATCTCTTTCCGGTCTTTGCTGTTTCCAGTTAGTCGTGCCATGCCGTTTCGTTGTATCAAGCTCCTGAATATTTTGTATTTTTGTGGTCTAAATATGCCCACATGGAGTAAGTTTGGTTTGATTTATGACATATTTATACGATTTATCCCATACATGTGTACTTTGAAGCTTAATTCATGTTTTAACTCAGAAATCGAGCATGGTCACCCAACCCACTATTTCAGTATTCGAAATAATCTTAATCTTTTCAGATAAACTTAAGTTTTAAAGGAATCTATAATTATGCCATTAGAGACCTATGGCTTATCATGCTAATTTTTTTTAAAAAGTAATTGTACATGTAAATGTCAGTTTATTCAAAATCAAATTGTATTATGTCTTTACCTATTGTTAAACATTAGTTTATCAAGAATTTACTTGTATTTTTAGGTCTTTACCAAATCAGCTTGTGTCAATAAAGAAGTTTATTAAATCGACTAAGGCGTTAGTTATAGCATACTATATCATCTTTTATATGTAACATTGAACTCCTTCTGTCCAATATAAAAGAAAACTAGCAATAAATCATATAAATTACCAGAACCAGTACTGTTTTATTTCAATAAAAAAGGAGCTTATTAACAGTGTTTTGTTTCCTTCTCACATTGCAGTTATCTTAGACACAATTTAAATTACCTACTCGTATGAAAAAATATATATATTTCATCATAACATCATAACAAGAAATATACCCTTCCACCTTAACTTATCAAAATATTTCAGCAAGTCACATACCTTAAATATGTAAAAACAAGGAAGGGCGGCGTTCAATGAACGCAACCCTGCAACACGACCCAGTAACACATGACCACCGGCAGGGAACCTAGCATGATATTTATCAAACACAGGACAGAACACAAGGCAAAGCACGGACGTAGTCATTACTTTAGTAATAAATAATAGGAAATTATAAAAAACAACCAGAAATATATTAAAATATATCCATATCTAATATTCACAAGGTTTTAGTTATTATCGTATTGGTATTAGCTCCAACCATCAATTTGATTAACAAAGTTTTCGTTCACGTTCCATCTATTAAATCAAATGAGATGAAAAAACATAAAACATTTATATCGAAATTTATAATAGAGATCCATATTACTAACAGCTGGGTTTATTTTGGTCTTTTTTCAAAATATATAATATAAATTAGATGAATATTGATATGTCATATGTGACAATTGATGATTTACCGCTGTGATTGTTATATTGCGTTCCTTTATACAAATGGTCTAATGAATAAATAATGAAAAAAAGAAATAGCTTGACACTGACACAATATTATCGCTTTTTATTTGAATACAAGTTAAATTACAATATAACCAATTCATTTTTTGTTATATGTTAGAGATAATTTTGCCTCTGTAACCACAAACAAGCTCTGTTCTTTATGGCAATTACATGCAGCTGTATTTAGTTGTTAATTTTAAACAGAGCTAGGGTTATTAATAATTTACAAGGGTTTGACAGATATATCAAAGTCTTATCAATTAACACGAACAAAACATACCTGAATGTTTTCATCAGTTTTAAAAAGGAAAACAATTAAGACTATTCTTTGAAACATACACATAATATGATTTGTTCCCAACGATATGAAAATAAATAATATACAATGCAATACTATGCAAGGAATATCATATCAATAAGGCAATAGATGTTTCCTGAACCTGCAGATTTGCCAATGTATTTTTGCAACGCATAGGTAAAAAAATAAAGGAAGAAAGAGCAAAAGTGTCAAAATCATGTTTACCACAGTTACTGATGCGTAAAGCCGGCACCGACAATTTAAACAATTACTTGTAAATAAATTCATAAACGTTTATTTAAGATTCTTCCATATACATTTACAGTATTAAACAGCATATTATAAAGAGAAAAGTTAAATATTAATGGTCATGCGTAACATGATTTCAAATTGCTATACTTTACACATATTAAAACATAACTATTGCATCGGCAATATGTGCATTGTAAATCTAAGCTAAGGACTACCATATTCTTAATGAATTTTATACTTGTATGTTTCTGACCAACTCAAACATTATATTTTCTCTTTTATCATCAGACACCATGCAGACACACATAATTAAACGCTATGACATGCAGATGATTATATTTCTTTGAAGAACTGATACGATAATTTAGAGCTAATAATCATCAAGTCAATTTATAGGAATCAAATCAAAAGTATTCCGGCCTTTCATCAATATGAGAACAAAACCAATAAAGTAATGATAAGGACAGATGACAATGCTCTTTGCCAATAAACAGTGCGTGGTTTTTCTAAATTGATATAAAACTGGGATTTATATTGACTTTGTGTACAAACTTAAAGAAAATATGAAAACTTCATATGAAAACAGAATAGTAATTAGCAGGAATAAAACATTAGTATGCTTATATGTATCGGACATTTATGTTCGGTACCATAAAACAAGGTTGTATATTTTATCTTTTACTTTACCCCTGAATAAGAACAATTGCTCTTGAGTGAAAAGTGTTATGAAAGATAAATTGTTGACAACAAAACCGCTGTACATTATAAACAAAAACCCAAAACAGGCAATTACGATGTCTTCACGAGCAAATCATACTATTTTATAAAATTCGCATACAATTTCGGAATGTTGAACCACATCTACAGATATAACTGTTCTAATCAATATTTCAGTAATAGTAGTTGATTAAGAAAATCTTGTCTCAAGAGATGAAAGGGAAGGTGATACCAAGCCATTGATTTTCTTTCAGAAATCTTATAAAACTTGTTTTATTCCTCTGGTAATTTCATCAACTTACGAGGAATAATTTTGCTTAGAAATTTAATTGCTTTTTATAATACAGCAATCATAAATGCCTTATTATTGTAAATATATGTTATGCTACGGATAGAAATCTGAGAAATTTATAAATTAATAACACTTGAGAAACTGATTTTTGTAAACTAAACGATATACGTACTTTACTTGGAAAAAACTGTGATCATTAAAATGAGACAAAAAAGTTAATGACAAAGAAATCAAATTTGAACAAAACAGTGATTTTTTTCAAAAGTTTAACATTCTGTTTGATTACTTAAAGTGCGTCAGTGCACAATTGAAAAAAAAAAGATCATTTCATATGAACATCTCTTTCTATCTAGCTTTCATTTAAAAAATCAAATTACACAATAATATAGTAGAAAATATCAAGCCTCATTTAGCACAAGCTGAGAACATTTACATGAAATTTTTGACATTTTCTCGAAATCAAAAACGTAATTATGACAAGTTTGAAATATATAGGGAAGGCAATTGATGTATTCACCAACAAATTATACATATCGAATGCATTTTATTCAAACCTATACTATGCTAAGAAAAAGGTGGTTCATAGCAATTTTTTTATGTAAGCAAATACGGCTCGCAAGGTCGTTTAAAAAGTAAAAATATCAAAGGGAATTATGAAAAAAATGTTTAATCGTCAAAACATTAAAGGAAGAAGCTGTAATGTTTGCAAATGTATCAAGTTCCGTGACCTTTACGATATGAATATGGGGAAGAATACAAAAAAGTCATGGGAAAGAAAGAAAAAAATAGGCATTTTCCTTAATACACGGACACGGAGTAAACTAAATTGGAAAAATTTCAAAACAAAGCAAGTTGTTATTTCTTTACATTAGAGTTATTCGCGAAAATCTCATAAATTGACAATCGCATTAGGCATAAACTTTATTATCTTAGCATTTACATTATTTATAGAGCATTGCATCGAAAAGGGAAATTCTTTAAATAAAATTACAATTTTCAAAAATATATTTTCGATATATAACTGAATGTTTCATCATCGACATAAGTATACTTATCATGCTTAATTTACTAGCAGTACAATAAAAATCCCAGGTAAAAGAGATATTAAGGAAAGTAATAAATTTTTATTAATAGTTCAAAGAACAACAACAAAAAGGAATCCCATGTTAGAGCAACACTTATCGATACATAGTTGTTCAAATATCAGGTAAGAGATATTTCATTATTTTAGAAAATTGGGCATACAAAACAGGAGAATAAATTGAGTGACATCCCTTACAATGTATAACGTACGAAGTGTGAAAATAAATTTATATTTGTTTCGTTTTGTAACGGTTAACTCAAATGAATATCCATGCATGATAATAACGTCAAAATAATCATTTTACCAATTAATATCGAAACATCTGATTACGATATAATAATTTAATAATTATAAGAGTTTACGCTTTATTAGATTAACAGTTTTTAGATTTGCAAAACAATTTACATTCAATCATGTTTCTATATTTATGTCCAATGTATGTGTGCCTATGTATTTGATCAGGAAAAGCTCATTATAAATCTAGCATGATTATTTAAATATTTTTTTTGTATAAAAAGGATTGTTCATTTTGTAAAATCATATTGTTCATGAATTATACTCTATACTTTCCTCTACATGCATTGTTTATTATTGACCTTTGCAAATAAACTATCCTAGACATGAATGCATTTATTTGCAACTATCAAACTGCGCTACCCTTTGCATTATTGCTAACTTTTTTTTGTCTAACATGCGACAAATAGCTCCCATGCTAAGATAGTTTATCATTTCTGTCATAATAGATCATATGTCTCTCCCGTTGGAGTTTTCTTTGAATTATTTATACGAATTTTATTTAGAATTGCAGATGCATCATTATTTAGTTTCAAATCCGTAGGCATTTTGTTGACAACAACTCTTGCTGTACTTGACAATTTGTAAAGTACTTTTATAAATCATGCTGTTGCAGATGAAAATTTAATAAAATGTTAACTAAAACTACAAGTGAAAATAATTAAATAAACCATACATACATTTGCACGAGTAAAACTTTACTTATTTTCTCGTATTATCTATAGTGTATAAAATAATCTTTTAAACAACGATAATAAATTATTGCATACGTATGGTGAAGCATTTTTATCTCCTAGATACTAAAATTTTTTGTTATGAATAATCCTGAAGGAACTGAAGATATGGTGCACGTAATCTTTTTTTTTGTCTGAGACACATTAAAATTACCTACATGTAGAAAAATATATACATATCATCATAACAAGAAATATACCTTACCACCTTTACTTATCAACATAAATCAGCAAGTCACATACCTTACATATGTAAAACAAGGAAGGGCGGCGTTCAATGAACGCAACCCCGCGACACGACCCAGTAACACATGAACACCGTCAAGGAGCCCAGCAGGACACTAAACAAACACAGGGAAGGACACAGGCAAAACACGTGGTGATTACTTTAGTAATAAATAATAGAAAATAATACAAAACAACCAGAAATATATAAAAATTTATCCATACTTAATATTCACAAGTTTTTAGTTATTATAGTATTGCTATTAGCACCAACCATCAATTTATTTAACAGAAATTTCCAAAATTTCGTTCACGTTCCATCTTTTAATTCAATTGAGATTTAGAAAAATAACACAAGTATATCAAAATTTAAAATACTGATCCATATTACTAGCATCTGGCCGTTATATTTTGGTCTTTTTCCAAAATAAACAATTTTAATTAGATGAATATTGATATACTTTATGTGACATTTTATAAATTACCGCCGTGATTGTTATAATGCGTTCTTTCATTCAAATGGTCTAAAGTATAAATAATAGAATAAATAACTTGACAGTTTGAGATTCTATATACAATAACAAAAAACCGCTTTGTTTTTGATTACAAGTGAAATTAAAATATATTCACTTTATATTTTATTATAAGTTACAGAGAATTTAGTCTCTGTAAAAAGAAACAAACTCTGTGCGACATGTCAATTACAGGCAACTATATTTCGTTGTAATTAGAACGGAGCTATTGCTATTAATATTGACAAGGGTTTGACACATATATCAATGTCTTATCAATTTACGTGAATAAAACATAACAATGAATGTTATCCATAGCTATAGTAAGGCTTATTCCATCAATTGTACAAACAGGCTGGCAGGAAACCAATCAACACTATTCTTTTAAACAAAAACATAATATAATTTGCTCCCGACTTCATGAAAATGAAAATTATACAATGCCAAACTATGAAAGGAATATCAATAACTATAACGGTAAATCTGCAGATTTTGCAATGTATTTTTACTACGTATCGTCATTAAATTAAAGAAAGAAAGAGGGAAAGAAAGTATCAAAATCATTTTACTACAGTTACTGATGCGTAAAACTACTGATGATTTAAACATTCACATGTAAATGAATTAATAAACATCAATTAAAATCTCTTCCATATATATTTACACTGTAAACAGCTTATTATACAGAAAAGGTAAATATAAATGGCCGTGCGCTACAAGATTTTGAATTGCTGTATTGTACACATAATAAATATTAGAACATACAAATTGCATAGGCAATATTTGCATTGTAAACCTAAGCTAAGGATTACCTTCTTCTTTATAAATTTTATACTTGCATTTTTCTGTATTTGCATTGTAAATAAAATCTGGAAACAAAGTGATCCCTCGGAAGCATTAATTACAACAAAAAAACTCGATTTGATTGAGTTAGTACATGAGAGATAATGAATAAGTGCAACATCACCCATATCCCCTAGCACCGGCTTGAGCGGTAGTCAATTATCAATACGTAATAGTGCTTTCATTAATGATCCCGAAGGACCAGAAAACCCCTTGGCTAAGGATTAGCTTATTCTTTATAAATTATTTACTTGCATGTTTCTGTATTTGCATTTTAAAATTCTGGAAAGAAAGTGATCCACCGGAAGCATTAATCACAACAGAATTACATGAAAATGTTAACTTAAGCTAAGGATAGGCTTCTTTATTTAAATATACTATCATGTTTCTGACCACAGAAACATTATATCTTCACTTTCATCATAAGACACCGTGCAAGCATATATTATACACTATGCTAGATAGATAATTATATTTCTTTGAAGAACCGATACGATAATTAAATGGTTATAATTATGAGTCAATTTAAAGGAATCAAATCAAAAAGTATCCCTGCCTTTTATCAGAGAACAAGAACAATTCAGTAATAATATTATATAAATAACACATGGGTTTGTGGGTAACAGTTACTGTTACTCACAAACCCATGTGTTATTTATTTTATTACCCCGAACAAAAATACTGAGTGTGATGATCTGAAATTGTCAACTAAACTGTAACAAAAATAAACCAAGAGTAACAATAACTAAACTGTCCTTACATTTTAAGTTTAAAGTGTACTTTAGGCCTACTTGAGAAGTTTTCTTTTTCTTTTATTCTTTAAGCAAGTGATGATATCTACAAATCATAAAAAAAAAATAAGCTAGGTTTTATTTAGAAAACAAAACACTAACCCATGTACACGGTTATGATCTGTGAAATCTGATCCTTCTGTTTAGCATGGTTTTTGACAAAATAACGATGATATCCTATGTCTGTCCACCATATCTGTAACGTTTCACTGATTAAAATTGTTAAATAATCCTTTTTTGCATGCTTAAATCGTCTGCATGTTCCAGTTTGACACATAATTATTTACATTGCAATTACTTCCGTTGAAAACGTATGTTCACTTTTTAACTATTCAACAAAAAGATATTTTATACGCGAAAAGCACACCAGGATGCGAACAACTAAATTTTATGAGTGTCATAGTTACTCCAGTGAAGAAATTGATGTCCTATCGGGGTTTAACGTCGAAAATAAGAATGAATCGAGAAAAAAATGGCGGCCATTTTATTTCATTTTATTTAGAAAATAGACAACGTGACCAGATTTTATACTGTTAAAAATACTGTTACCTATGTAACAGTACAAAATTCTTAGTCACGTGGTACACTTGCATTAACAGTAAAAATAACTCCCAGAAGCCTATGGGAAATTAGCATTACGAAAAAAAGTGAGGGGTAATAATGACAAATGACAATGCTCTTTGCCAATTACCAGTGCGTGCTATTTTCTAAAATGATATAAAACATGGACTTTTATTGACTTTTTTTGCAAACGTAATGATATATATAAACTTCATATGGAAACATAATAGTTACTAGCAGGAGACGCCATGTGAGGATAATTATACGTGCACTTGATTCTATCAGTAATACTATTGCTTTGCTTAAGCCGGTGCTAGTAAGGGTTGATGAAAAAGACGCCGAAAAATTCAAACACTTCTTGAATAACGCATAATGGAATTATCTGCGAATCACATGTTTCAATTCAATTCCATTTTAAGGCTAACGGAAATACTCAGCCTCATGCCACATTAACTAAACAGTTATCGTCGTTTACCCTTATACCACAGTTCAATGCTGAAATAATAATAATAAAAAACATTTTCGTTGATCTATTTATGTTAATTTAAATTTGATATGATGCTTCAGGAGGACAAGTTGTCACTAGCTATAAACTTTAAGTACCATAAAATGTATCGCACATTATGTTCAGTACAATTAAACGAGGCTATATATTTTTCATTTATCTCTGACGAAGAATATTTGTCCTCAATTATCACAGATAAAAATTTGTGAAAGATTGTTGTCAAAACAACCGTTGTACATTTGCAATAGACAATAGCAAGAAAGAGCTAAAACAAGAAATATGTAAAGCATTGCAAATCACGCACATGTTTGTTACCGATATCCTTAATCGAGAAAATTACTTAATTTTATATTAATAATTAATATAGATAGCATGAAAGAACGCGAAGTGTTAACGTGCAGTTTATATTATAATATTTGCGCTGAGTATGACAGGTTTAACAAAATGGAATTTTGCTTTTCTTATCAATGGTTCAGTTACAGTCATTGTAAAAAAACCTTCTTAAAATAACAAAGGAAACGGGATGTAATATTATTGATTGTTTCTCAGAAATCTTATACATAGTCATGATATTGGTTTATTCCCTGATAGTTTCATCTATTTATTAGGTACAATATCATATGCTTTGAAATTCTAACTTTCAATAATGAAACAATCATAAATGCGATGTCATTATATATTTATTTGATGCTATGGATAGGAAATTTAAGACATTATTATATTAAAGACAATTAAGAAATTGATACCTAAATTATACATAAACTAAACACTGTATTTTGATTAGACTTGAATTTGAAATATATATTAAAATAAAAATGTAAAGTTAATGAAACTCTTATTAAAACTGAACAAAACATTATATTTTCAAGATTACCACGCCTTTAAGTAATTTCAAATGCGTCATCGCACTTCTTAAAAGAAAAATACTGCATTATTTAAAAAACGTTTACCTGGAAACAAGGAAAAAGTAACTTTATTCCGATTTAGGACTGAAATAGGCAGTAAAACTTTAAACGTTTTTTTCTTCTTAAATGTATATATAATAAAGTATTAAAACCAATGTTTGGCATTACTTTTTGATATTCTAAATAGTCTAACGATTTTTTAGAATAGAAACATATCTTCCTTCGAGTTGACGGGATGTTTACAAAAAAACAACAAAAAAAACAAACAAACCCAAACACAAAAAAGCCCGAGCAAAATAGGATCATTTTGCAGGTGCGCGATTAGTATCCGACCAATAAAATATAAGCCAATTACTGACAAATGTATCAAACTTCTCTACTATGCTCTATGAAAAGGGATATTATCCTCAAAGTAGTATGAACGAAAATAGTTATTTTCCTTATGACAAGAAAATGATTGAAAGGTTATCACACGAACTACTTCGTAATTTCTGAACGTTAGATTCAATCCTAAGAATCTCTTTGACTGTCACTCGCATTAGGTGAAAACGATTCTTTCTTCAAATTTAAATCCTTAAAGAGCATTGCGCTGAAAATGGCAATTTCTTAAATTACAATTTAAGGCAATTTTTTGTTTTTGAGATATAAATGAATGCCTCCCATGAGATAAAATGTCTTCGTCGACATAAGCATACTCATAATGTTAAATATATCAACAAATAACATCAGAAATCTCAGGGAAAAGAGACTTTCCAAAACGCCAGTGGATAAGCGTTTTATCATACCTTTTTTAATTTTCCGTTTATAATAATAAAAAGGAATCTTACGTTAGATCAATAACATATTTGTTCACATGTACGGACAGAGGT
This sequence comes from Ruditapes philippinarum, assembly GCF_026571515.1. Classification (NCBI taxonomy): domain Eukaryota; kingdom Metazoa; phylum Mollusca; class Bivalvia; order Venerida; family Veneridae; genus Ruditapes; species Ruditapes philippinarum. The sequence goes on along the minus strand of NW_026861730.1, from coordinate 276,778 downwards.
ATTTCTCTCTTTTTTTAGAAAATTGTTTGATACTTTCCCAATTAAGGCATCCAAAACAGAAAAAATGGAGTCACATTATATTTACGTAAAAGGTATGCACTCTTTTGCTCAGAATATACTTATTTCGACTTTTAAGATACATATAATAGATGATTATTTTATCTTAAAATAATCAATGCAGTGCATATATAATGAACATCTCTTCGGTACAAAATGAAAGATTTGAGAGAAATTTACGTTATACTCATGTGAAATATGTGAAATATTCATGTTGTAAGAGACTCACGTCTATCATTACCACCATCATTACAGTGTGAATAATTGTGCTTATTTGTTTGGAGAGAAAATAACTCTTAATTTGTAGCCAAATTCCATATCGTCAGTTAATTATTCGAGAAATAATTTTCATCTAACCATTAATCTGTTTTGATAGTTTTTGTAACATTCCATTGAGTTAGCAAACTAAAGCAGGTCTGATGTTTTTATCTGCATGTTCCAGTTAATAAATAGTTCAAAGAAGGGGTTATGCCTCTTTAATATACCAAGCATTTACATAATTTTGAAGTAGGTCTCTGTCAGTACTTATTTTTGTCTTCAAATGCTCATAAAAGTTCATATTCTTCTTAAATTATACTCTACATGTCCTCTTAAATGTATTGCATATCATTGACATTTTCAAAATAACTTTCTTGTTAGTTTTCATCTGCAGCTATAATACTGTGCTTGCCCTTTGCATTAATACTAACTTTTTTTTGTCTAACATGCGACTTATAATTATCTAACATAGTTCACATGCTAAAATAGTTTATTATTTCTGTCATAATAGATCATTTGTGTCTCCCCTTTGGGTTTTTCTTTGAATTATTTATGTGAAATTATTTAGAATAGCAGATGCATCATTATTTACTTTCAAATATGTAGGCATTTTGTTGAAAGATATATTACTGTACATGTCAATTTATAAAGAATATGTAAGGGACGTGTTTTGAACGATTAATATATTTCCAATACACGTTTATCTCAAAAAGCCATTAAAATGAATCTAACACAGTCGTAATTGTAAACTGGCAAATTAACTTTATAACTAAGTTATAAATAAAAAAACATAATTATTATAAAAGGTTTTTTCCAAACAGTATTTTTTAAAAAAGTATTTCAAACAATTTCTATGGCTGTCGTTTTTGAGCGTATATGAGGTTTCCTTTTGTTATTTTTTAAATAGAAAGTGACTGAATCTATCAGTGTTTGGTCCATGAAAAATAAAATAAAGAAATATCATTTGAAACCTAAATTTTAATTGACCTTAACGCCATAACAAAGACAAAATTACTACTAACATATACGTGTTCATTTATTATTTTTTGCCACAAATATATTGCCTGTCAATTTTATCGAAACACTGCCCGCAATCATTAAAATTACAGTTAAGTTTTTAGCTTGGAATTAAGTACCTTAGAAATGACGTCGTTTAAGATACATTCCGTGTTAGGTTTTCCCTTTTGAAAATTGACAAATTGGTGAAGCTCTTCAGTAAAATTTTCGAATATAATTATATTCGCTTTTATACTGATCAATGCTATCCCAAGATCATTCTTAGCAACATTTATATCACCCTCGAATGGTTTATATAGTTTAATGCCAAAAGATATATTTTATTGAATTAAATCATTATTTACTTTAAAATAACGAATTTTAATTAGTTCATTCCACTAGTGTAAATCTTGATTACTTTTCGAAAGTCCATATGCATGTGACAAATTATAATCTTGTATGATCTCCTGTAATTACGATATTTAATAATCTACAAGTGTCGTATATATTCCCAGAAGATTGCATAATGAGAACAAATTAGCAAAATGCTAAAATACAACCACGTAAAGTATGTCGTAAATCAACAGTTCGCAAACCTACCTGACGTTTTGTTAATGCGATAATAAATGCTACCCGTTATATACTATACATTATTAATGCCGCCCAAATTTTTGTATCTGAGAAGATTTCAATAATTATATTTCAATTTCACTAACGGTAGATAACCTCTAATCAAGTTTACATTTAATGGGAAATTATGCGAATGAAGGACGCTTTGGGATTTGTTTGGATGCTATTTAAAATATCCTAGAGCTTATGGTACATCATTTCTTAAGAGAGTTGTCATTCACAGAGTGCACGCAAGACACATTTCTTACCAATTTGAAGTAAATGTTTTCATGTTGATTACTTTGATATAATAACCCATTAAAATATGCTGGCACAGATGCTGAATCTCGTACAGATTAACAGTCATAAATATCTACAGAAGATCATGTACAGATATTGTATATTGAAGTGATTTACACAGGCTATAACTTAAATATTAAACAGTTAACATCATGTGCGAAAAAAAAACCTATGTTGTAAAACAAAACACTAAATCCAAAGCAAAGATACGATATTTCATGCTAATGTTATCACAGTTGTCTGTCAATATCATAAGAACTAACATTGTATGGACGTTGGACAGCAATTCATTGATAATTGTCGTAGTAATTTAACCACCATAGGGAATATTTCATAGTTTGTCTTCACAAAACTTAGAACCTATATTATAAAGGATTTATCAAGTACTTCAAGAAACATTATGTAACCTCACTAAAACTTATTTGCTAAAATCAAAATAAGTGTTTAGTATAACTTGACTGTAAAGCCAGTTTTTTTTGTCAATAAGTTAGTTTTTTAATCAAGAGAGACCGAAGAATGATTTGATGGGATCCAAATTGTATTAAACTAAAAAAAGCTTACAAATAATCGTGCTGTTTATTTTCCAATGCCATTTAAACATTAACAACATCAATGCTCCATGTTTTATGACCATCATGTAATATCTTTTCATATCGTCTCAGTGACAAATGACTTATAATGTATAATGAAATATAGTTTTTATTATTGTCTATATAGTTACTGTCATTTTTTGTTTTTATAAGACTTTCCATCTCACTTAAGTCGTCTGTTTCTTATGAATAAATGATATGTTAACATATTTTTGAAGGTTTTGCAGCAAAGAAAAGAAAGAAATAATGCCTTGCTTATCAGTATATTATTCACAATCACACCGTTACACTGATTGCTTGTTATGTATATAGAGATTATTGGATGACTGTAAGTTTAATACAGTATCTTTTGAACGAGTTGCATAATATTTGTTTATTCAACGAGTTCAGTTAATTCAGTAATGAACTTACATGAATGTAATATTCTATTTATCATATACCAAAAAATCAAGACCGTTTGGAGTGAAAAAGAACAATTCTTCATTGATGCGCCTATAGTATTACGCTACGATTTTGCGCGTCTTAATGCTACGTTTATTCTACGCAAATAAGGTCACATCAATATATACGCAAGATCGTGCAATACCATATTTACGGAGTCGCAAAAACGACATGGGTTTGTGTTACAATAGGGACTACGATGGGATACCAGGCCGACCACAATTACTATCTAAAACAACCAACAACTCAGAACAGAAAATATATACAAATTTATTTACAAGAAACGAATATTTATAAATGAAAAATGATTATATATGAAAAATCACTGCGCAAACAAACACTATCAACGTATCTCAGTCTATTTCTCCCGTAAAGTTTCTGTCATGATGTTTCAATAAAGTGGTGGCGTTGTTGAACAAAATTCGTCACAATGGCGGGCGTCTTGTATAAAATCTTATTAAGCGTAACTGTACTTCCTACAGTGTTGGCACAGTTGATAGGATCCTGAACAAGGGCATGCGTCACCCTTTAGCCATGGACATACGTGTGGAGGGCCCGTGTCATATTCGGGTGTGTTCTCAAATAAGAAGCTACAAAGTATAAAACATGGTAAGTTCCATGATAATCAAACATAAGGGTATAATAAAGTCCCTTGGAAAAGACTCGACCTTTGTCGGTTTCCAATAAAATAACGTGCTTCTTTGAATAAACAAAATGTCTACTATAGTACACCATACATTCCGTGGAACAAAAATTCAATCACATCCGCATAATACTGCGTTGCAAATATATTCAAATATACGCCACATAATAACCACCAATAAATAAACGTCTTCCAAAATCATGCCACTGAAGATCCTTCTCTAGAGATACGTTAGTTTTGATACGTTGTATTTACTTATAACAAAAACTGATGATAAATGAAATGAAGTAAGATGATAACGTAAATTAAATTGATTGAAACAAATCATTACGATACTGCAGCATTTTACATAAAGTTACACAAATACGGTAGAACCATAATAAATTATTTATGAATAGATATATATATATATCTATAAAATATTCATGGCTCCTATACAATTACAATATAATTAAAACTTCAATTAACATACATCAATTAACATGTCTCGGTATAAATTTGAAATTTTATTATAGCGAAACACTAGAATAAAAAGAGCTTTTAAAATTTAATCTGCAAAAACATAGAAAATTTAGAAAACAATAAATTACTGCCAAATAACTAAACCTGAATCAAATAAACTATAATTCTAATAGAAAATAGTATTTTACGAAATAGCAAAAATTTATGAAACAAAATCACTAGAAAATTAAATTTACCTTGTACAAGCTGTAATTTTATGACAAATATAATTTGTCTGTCACCGTCATAGTGACCTGTATAACGTCCAGTGCATTGCAATATATCACTTAAAATTTAGTCATTATATAGCAAACTACTGAGTACTGAGCGGGAAAACGGATCGTGCAAAACATGAAAAATCGATTTGCCCGAAATAAAGCTGGGACGGCGGGAAAAATAGTTATGTAAAATAAAGGCCCGTCCTTCAAATACAGACATAATACATATATCTGGTTCATAAAACAAAAATGTAACTTTCTTATTACTGAAAGGATTTTTGTGAAATAAACGGCAAGATGTTTAAATTGAGACATGGAAATTTATGCAAACCATAAAAATACTCTAAATAATAATTTCACCCGAAAACTCTAAATTGAACAAAAGATGATGCAATCCCACATCAATGAATATAGAGTAAAAATGAGGTTAGGCGTGAAAATATAATGCAAGATTTTACAAACGTACTTTCACTTTGTGACAGTTTGTGATAAAAATCTTTTTGAAACAGTCTTTATTAATATTGTTTTCAATGTTTCTTTTTCTTCTCGACAACTTATTAAAAACAGTGACATTTAACGATTTGTTGTCAGAAACTAAAGCGATATCTATTCAGTAATATATTTTTTATATCATATACTATATAAAAAGCACACCACTTGAGTGTGTTTAAACGGAATTTTCATCTGAGACAAAATGGTTAACTTGTTTTGTTATTTGTTATAAGTATTGTCATTGTGTAAACGCACTGCTATAAAATCGCAGGTTGACCATATCAATTTACATTTTGTGATGTAAACCATAAAAAAGACGGTTCAGGTAGTATTTCCTCAATAACATTTTCTTAAATATCATATTCTTTTAAGGAATAAAGTGAAAATCCCGCTCATTCAGTATGTGACATAATCACAAAGTGTTTCTTGAGAAAAGCACAGTATGTCGTTCATAAAAACTGAAAGCGCATGAATTTCTGAATGTTCAAAGACGCAGTTCCACTTTACAAAACACAACATTAGTTTACATATCTTTGTTAAATGTATCATCCGTTGAATCAGGTTTGAAGCGCGACAAATACAGTTATATGCAATGTTTATTTTTATCGGATTTGACATATAATTCTACACAAGGAAACCTTCCGAACATAGAAGATTCGTAGATATGAACATCTTGTGCAAGCCAACCCAGAAAGCTAAGATTCTCAGCAATGTGTAACGTTGTTATTGAGGAAGAGGGATATCAGTGGTATTAAACTAGTTTTTGTTGAATTGTGGTATGACCCTCATGACTTGTAGCGAATTTGTTTTGCAAATTATTCATGGATTTGTTTTCACACAGATGACCGATCACATACTCACAGATATTAATTCTAAGACGAAACATTATCTAACAAATAGAACGATTAATATCCTTATTTAAAGATGTTCTCATGACTTATTATTTGAAGCAATTGTATTAAACTAAAACGTTGAAAGATTTTTCTCAATCAAATTTGATAATTTTAAAATATAAATATTTGAAGCCTTTATGTTGACTGACAACATCTTTGAATTTCAGGATTAATTATAATTGACTTTATTTTCACCACAAACATTATGATTGACTCCTTGCAGATGATCAAAATTCAACGACAAGAAATGACCACAATCTTAGCGCTTGAACGTTTTAAATTGTATATTTTACTATTTGTACCGATGTTTTTAAGCCATGTATAAACAAAATACGTCACATCACCAAACTCGTAATGTATTGTTACTCTGGAATATTGCAATATAAATATTTTTACCTTTGAAGACAGACGTATACCCGTATGCATATGTGGACACAATGAAATATTTATGCATATAACTGGAAGTGAAATATACGCGTTTGAAATTAACAATGAGATATACACATGACTGGATATAAACCGACTTAAAACGGTAAATTTATAAAATTATTTCCTTTCTTCAACATGTATTGATAACACCGGACATTCTTAAATTAGATAAATCGGGAAAATAAAAATAATTTTTTTATTCTTTTCGTAGATATTTAAATAAAAAAATCTTTTACAGAATGTCCAACTCGCAAGAAAAACCTATGAATATGTGAACATGGCTTTTCATAAAGTCCAAATGACTTTCCATCACTTGAAGTTTTTGTTTCAAAACAATGATTATCGGTTGGACTGTCCACCGCTGGTCGTCCTTCCAGCCAGAGGTTACCTCCATTTGACACATCTATTGTTTCCACCAACAACCATTCAAATTTATTTGAACCAACTGCCGTCTGCTTACCGCCAATCCAGTATTTTGAGTTAACTGATTAAAAAACAACACATAATTAATTAATAATAAAACAACAATTTGCTTCGTATCTTTGCTTTAATAAAGATTTAATCAAACAAAGTCCGAAAAATGATTATCATTAATTAACCTAAAAATAATATTATTTAATTTCCAGGCTTGTGTTTAAATTCTACTGAATGATGATTGCATGTACAAACTGGTAGATATTATATGAATAGAACTGTTACAAATAAAATATAGTGTTTATATTGTAATCTACACGACGTAGAAGATGAATAACATTTCAGTTAAATTTGTCCTTGTTTTATTGATATAAGAAATAAATATATAAAAAGATACTATTATATTAGGCCTGATGTGTTTAAACTCACAGATATGCTGAATAATAGACAATAGAAGTATACTTTTAAATTTATCCTTGTATGTAAAAATGTGATATATCATAGAAAAACCTTAGGTACAGTAAATACAAGTTAGTTCTTCAAAACATATATAAAACAATTTCAGCGTAAAGTAAATCAATCGTTTAAATTTAGTTTTGTTGGTTTTGCTTTCTTCAGATTGACCTTTGTGTGTATGGAAGTCAGCATGTACATTTATTTATATTGAGGTCAGCGTTATATGTAACCCTTAATACACATCTTGTCACTTGACTGTCATACGGAAAGTCTTAATGAAGAATCAATCTTGTTTATAGAGGACTATACAGTACATTGTGTCACACAACGCCTCATTACCGTGACGGTAATAGGATATGTTATGTCGGAGATTGAAGCAATTAATCTTCGTTAGAGCTGTTTCGTCATTCAATGGGACAACCCTGTCATTTTATTTCTTTCTAGATATGTACACACGTTTCCTATAGCGCAGTTCATATAGTTCAACCATTATGAAACGTAGAGTGGTTCGGTTTAGGCAGTGTGATTTAATAAATATAAACATTAAAAAGTTCTGTACATTAAATTTGGCATTTTATGTAAAAATGTTGAACGTGATTATGCTAGAGTCGTTGTGTCGTTGTAAGTCGTCAATTAAAGCCAATAGATATAAATGTCCAATATAGGTTTTACAGATTTGTAAAAAGACAAAAATACTGTAAAAGGCTTTCGTATTGTACTCAACAATGATAATTTAACTCGCAAGTCACATTACCTAGAGTTGTTTCGTCATGTAATGGGACAACCCTGTCATTTTATTTCTTTCTAGATATGTACACACGTTTCCTATAGCGTAGTTCATATAGTTCAACCATGTATGAAACGTAGAGTGGTTCGGTTTAGGCAGTGTGATTTAATAAATATAAACATTAAAAAGTTCTGTACATTAAATTTGGCATTTTATGTAAAAATGTTGAACGTGATTATGCTAGAGTCGTTGTGTCGTTGTAAGTCGTCAATTAAAGCCAATAGATATAAATGTCCAATATAGGTTTTACAGATTTGTAAAAAGACAAAAATACTGTAAAAGGCTTTCGTATTGTACTCAACAATGATAATTTAACTCGCAAGTCACATTACCGACCAGATGGTGTCTTCGTGATAATTAATACTAATAAGTTTAGTATCCTTGTAAGATTTGGCTCTCTAAATTATAATAATGATAATTACTATTATTATTATTATTATTATTGGGTAGGTAATGAATAAGGTATGGATGTTACTAGATTAAAAAATGATACCATTATGCATGTTAAAATGTTGGTGTGACGGGTAGGATGGTTGTTTGCATTTACAGGTGAATTAAAATGATTTTCAATTTTTCCGTTATTTAATCAGAAACTTTTTTTGTGATATTTCATTCATTCATTCATTTATTCATTCATTCATTCATTCATTCATTCATTCATTCAATCGTTTTCATTCATTTTCATCCATTCATTCATTTATTCATTCATTCATTTATATAATTATTTATTTATTTATTTATTTATTTATAGTCCCGTGAATTTCTAAATGCTTTTGCAGGATACAATTAATGTGATTTACTATTTAGCGATAATAACGTTGTTCAAAAAATGTTGTTGTTTTGATCTTTTCCAGTAAAGCACTACAAGTTCACTTAGTGTCACTTTAAATACTTTTATAATTAGTAAGTCATATTTGATTAGGTAAGGCAAGTAATTATAGCATCACAAACACAATATCTCTCTGAGTGTTGTGTCGTTTATCTTTAGTTTTGATTAATTCACTGCCTATAGATGATATTGTAAAGTTGATATTAAAAATAAAATATACTTGAAATGTTTGCAAGGTTGCAAAAATACAGGCTCCAATGATTGACTTTTTTGCTGTGTAACAATACTCTCTTACAAAAGTATCAGCAAAAAACTATTAAATAATTGTAATGAATGTATCTCAATAAATAAGACAATTGGCTAAAACGTGCTCTATACACTTTTATATAAATTCCATATCACTGGAAATTAATATTTGCATATTAAATAAATTTCAAATAATACTGTTGAATCTAAAGACATTCAGATAATTAAATATCACATAAAAGCGGACTGAACTAGTCTCATCTAGATTCTAAGAGGCAGTGAAAGGTTTATTGCCCACGTATGACATCCTTGTAATTATACAGACGGGATCATGTTTTATGTAGATAATTAATAAGTCTATGTCATGTTCATGTTCTATCATATATTTGTTTTATTTTATTTTATATTATTATAGATAGGGAAATTGATGATTTTTAATGATAACAAGACAAGAAAAAAGGCAATTAAAAGACTTTGCAAATTGACTTTACTTTATATTGAGTGTATATTTTGAAAATGATATATATCAATTATCAATATAAGCTAGTGTGTAACACAATTTATCGAGATTTTAATGATGATTTACTGTTTTGAAAATGGTCGACCTATGATCAACGACTTGACCATTACATCTGAGTTATTTTTTGTGTCTTAAAGCAGGAAATACCTTAATGTTATATCTTATAACAATTTTTGTACCGTGAATTCATTGTTTGTTTTCCTTCTTGATTCATAGCGTTAAGTACCGTGACCTAACACGAGCACAGTATAATTATGTTACTTTTATAACTGTAAACTACACTTCATACCACAAAATCATTACTAAAGATTAATAAAATGGAGATGAATACAAGATGTGTTAAGTATGGAAAATGACAAAATATTATAGATTTTAAAGTTACTTATAATAATATCTTGAAGACCCCATCATACATTCTCGTTTTGTAGAGCTAAATCGGGCCTAATAGAAAACGTGTACTATACGAAATGAACGGATCTCCCAGAAAAAGTGTATATGAAATGAACGGATCTCCCAGAAAACGTGTACATGAAATGAACACACCTCATTAGAAACATGTACATGAAATGAGCGTGCTTCATAAAAAAGGGTAAACGATATGAACGGATCTCCAAGGAAGTATGTACATGTAAAGAATCGGCCTCATTCCAACTAGACGTGAATAAAGCTCATAGAAACGTTAGCCAGGATGAATGGGTATCGACAAAATGAAAGTTCTTCATACAAGATCCAAAAAATTATTTTTTGAAGAATATTTACTTCATGAGTTACAATTAATTATTTCATTTATATGTGTTTTCCCAGGAAAGTACACGATAGATAGGTCATACATCTCTAATACTAATTCTATTGTAATATTGGCATCAGGTGTTTCCTTTGAATTTAATTGTGACTGCCTGCTAAACTTGATTAATTAAAAGCTGAAACCAAATTACTTGTTGTAATCAATATATTTGGTATTTACAGAAATGTTCTAACTCTTTTTAACATGTCGTCTAGTACTTGGTACACAATGACAAAGAAACCATAGTTACAGTAATTTTTGTGGGGTTTTTTTGTTTTGTTTTTTGTTGTTTTTTTTTTATACTTTTCTTCGTTTTTTTTTCTTGTTTTCTTTTTTTTTCATGTACATTTCCATGCTGTTCATTTGGTTACATTTAGTTTTGGATATTAATAGTTCTTCTTTATTTATAATTCAGTAACATGATGTTTCTTGTCCTAATTAATATTTCTATTTATTACCGTCAATCGTGTTAATCCCCTTTTTATTGGATATTGATCCGCCGAAAAAATGATATCACCGAGCCAGACGAGTGATATACACATTTAACTTCCTATTTTGTTACCCCAATATGTGCTGTGACGATGCGGGTACGGCTCGATGTTTCGCTGCATAAATCCGATATACAAGCACTGTCAAATAAAAAAAATACCAAAATAGAGTAATGATAAATATTCTCAATCTCTAAATATTCTGAAATAAACAGACGAACGTAAGTACAATAAAATTGACATGATAAATGATATGTTTATAATATGTTCTTGAAGTAAAAATACTTTCTTCTATGATGTTGCAAACAACCAAGAATATATGCCGCTATTTCCTATCGTCTAAAATCTGTCCATTCAATTCATATATTTTTTCCAGCAGTTGACGTTCTGGTCGAATATGCTTACCTAATATTTCCCACTGAGTTGATAAAAGTAATATGTTAACAACAAAAATAAAGTGAATGTTATATATCTTTAAGATATTTCTTTATTTCCTTTACTTTTCTTCTCTAGATTTTTAATGAAAATGTGAAAATAGCAAATTAAATTGGAAGATATCATTTCCAGGTTGACATTTCCGGTTCTTGGCTTAAAACTTTTACTAGACTGGTCAAAAGTTAAGTTACATTTATTCACTAATAGTCATAAAAATATTTGTTTCCGTAAATTAATTATTTTATCGAAAACATTAGCAAATGCACTTACAAGAAAAAGAACTTATTAATAATATTTTCATTTATTCGGATAGTTTTTCTCTCATTGATAAATACCTTATTGTTGTAGAGTTAAAGTGTTTTGATAACAATCAAATATGAAACTCTCCAGGGAGAACAAATATACTGTAAATAACACAATGGTGCAAATTATCCGAAGAATCGTGTGATGACAGTCGTGTCTGTAACAGACGTACAAGTTTCATTAACATAGCCAATGTGTGTGTGGATTACCTCATCTTATCATGTGTTCTCATTGGAACTTTAAACAATGGTAATTGTGTGAAAACAAATAATCCTACACTTTGGCATCTTTATGTACTGATGCTTTAAGTCAGTGTGAGCATTTTATTTTGTTCTGAATTATTAGATTTCATGTACCTTGACGTTGCCCAATGTAATAGAATCACATTTGGAATTAAATCTTTTGACACTACTTTAATATAATATTGTTTAACGTTTGCTTGACTCGTACATACAATGCTTATATTACAGTTTATAACAATTATATGGCACCACAAAGGTAGATTTTACAATATAACAATACTTTGACATTTGTTTTGACTGTACATCATTTTGAAATCTTAGTACTTCGACGGACGTCCTTAGCAACTACATTTCTTTATTTGTCTCAGGCAAATCATATTTTTTAGAAGATATTGCTTTTGGTTTTACTGATTAATGTAAACCACATATTTTATAGTTTTAAACTTGCGCAGTCATTAAGGATTGATTTTCTTTAATAACGGCATACTGCGGTATCGAAGTTTATCGGTATAAAGAAAGTTAAGAAAGTTGATTATTTTTTTATTCATTTTACACAGCTTGTTCTGAAAAGTGGTCATATTTCCATGATAGTTGTCAGACGCCGTACGGAAGAATTGGCTTGCTATACAATCTATTTCTGTCACACTGCACAGCTGAGTTCAACGCTAATACAAAATGCGCGATGTTTCGGATATTCATCTGCGGACAAAACATGTTTTTGTTCGACGAAACGTTTTCGACAGCGAGCACTGAATGTTCACTAAAGACGGTCAGGTACTATAAAGTTGGCGATTTTGTTGGAAGTTCGAAACACGGTACATACCTATCGGTTATATTGCACCCAGCATCCCCTACCCAATTTCTCGAAATTAGAAACACCATCATTTTATCAACACATCATATTTAATTGTTCCAAAAAGTTCTTAATATCTTACACAAGATATATAACAAAAAATTGTAAGTTTGGAACATTGAACATGATAATGACAATTCGTATTGAACTAAGATATTTTGATATTATAATTACACATCAATAAAATAGGTTATATTTTAAATTTTTGGTGTTTTATAACGATCTTAAACGTACGTTTTGTGCTGTTGTCATAATTATTTTGTTTTATCTAGTATACAGAATAACAATAAATATAAATAATGTTAAATTTTACTGAAACATCTATCAAACAGATGATTGTTGAAACAATGTTTCATTTAAACCAAGCACATTTTCATACGACAGCACATTTTAACAGAAGTAGTAAAAATATATCTGCTTTTTTGCAGTGGACTGTTGTAATATCACTGGTTATATATATGTGACGTCATTAAATAAATGTATACGCAACAAATCTTCAAACAGACTCTCATGGAACGATGCGAAGGAAGATTGTGGAAAGGAAGGGAGTCATTTCATCAACGCGACCATATATGCGGTGCTCGATTTCATTGAAGACTTTCTAGAACAATGTTGGTGTTCTTTTTATTTTTATAAATACTTGCTAATTTGAACGATGGTTTCAGTTTTAAATGTTCCATTTTTCTTCTTAATGGAATAAATAAGTAAAACTTCTTTCCATTTTTTCGGGTCTGCTAACTTATTAACTAGTATTTTAAAAACATTACAAACATAAACGTACTTCTTAAAAGATATCAAATGGCATATTAAAAAACAAGAAGAAGAAAAACACTGAAATGACATTTATCTTCTACTGGAAAAAAACAACATTCATTTGAATCTTTGTTATCTAAAATAGTCAAAAGTTATAGTCATTTGTTTACAACTTTAAAACAATGGTTTACAGCTCTGTAAAAGTGATTGTCCATTGATATCTTCACGTAAATGCCGGGGTTTTTTTGTTGTGTCTGTTCTTCATCTTCTTCTTTTTCTTCTTCTTCATCGTCATCATCTTCTTTCGTATACATACGATACCAAATACTGGATAGCCGGTAAACAGTCGGTAGTTGGTTCAAATAAATTTGAATGGTTGTCAGGGTAAACAATAGATGTGTCAATTGGAGGAAACCTCTGGCTATAAGGACGACCAGCGGTGGACAGTCCAACTGATAATTATTGTATTGAAACAAAAACTTCAGGTGATGGAAAGTCTTTCGGATTATTTGACAGGCAATGTAATTACAGACATAGGTTTTTCTGCGAAGTGGACATTCTTTAAAAGCGATTATGATATGAGTTTATTTCTAAATAATTGCATGTTAAAAAGATATTTTTCTTTTCTCCCTCACTTACGTTCGTCCGAAAATAAAACAATTATTTGCTATACTTGACAAGGAAAAACAAAGACAGTATCGAGTTAGAAGGCGGTTTGCTACTTTTCGAATGCAAAGATGAGAAAACTACAAGCCTAGACTTTTAGTAACGGAAAGTTCATTCTCATGACTAATGAATATAACCGTCGGCAGAAGAAGGAGATTTCCAACGACCGTGCTTATTAACTAATCTAGCATCTAAATTCGCGTCGCTGTTTGCCGCAGCAGACGCTCCGCCGCTACGCAAACTATGTAAGCCGAAATTCGAACCGTCTTCCCCAATTTTATTTAAAGCCTCTATAAGAATTTCACGTGCTCTAGTATACGACAGAGGTGAACCGGTATCGCAAAGGACGTATTTATCTTTACTTTTCAGAAAGCGGACCTTTGAAAACAAATATTCGCCCGAAGCCAAAGTGAGATTAGCTGCTTTAATATATTTCAATAACCACGTCACCGGACATAATGCAGTATTGGTTCTAACTATATTTATCAGGTGCAAATCCAAATACAATGTGGGAAATAATGAAAGGAAATATTAGAAACGAAACTATTAAGTTTGCAAGTAAAACCAAACAAGATGATGAAAAAAGGGAAAAAGAAATAAATTTAAAATTAATTAACTTAGAACAGACATTCAGTTCTTGTTCCCTAAACAATGATATTGATAAAATAAAGTAAGAAATAGAAAAAAATAAAGAAGAGTTAAACGAAATCTACGATAAGAAGATAAATGGAATAATATTAAGATCAAAAGCGTTAAATGTTGAATATAATGAGAAAAATAGTAAATTGTTTGCAAATTTAGAAAAAAGAAACTCTGAAAAAAAGGTTATGATTCAAATAGAAGTTAGTGGCCGAATAATCTCAAAACAAAATGAAATAATAAAAGAGCAGAAGCGCTTCTATAAAAATCTTTATAAAGAGGTTGAACAAAAAACAACTAAATTTAATTTTATGGATCCAACTATACCAAAAGTAAGTGATATAGAACGGACATCTCTAGATAGCGAACTTACTGAACTCGAATTTACAACAGCTCTATAAAGTATGAATAATAATAAAAGTCCTGGATCAGATGGATTAACAACAGAATTTTATAAAATCCTTTGGAATGATATAAAATATTACTACATTAACTCTATTGAACATTCGTTTGAAATTAAAAATTTGACTGAACTTCAGAAACAAAGTATCATCACTCTGTTACCAAAAACAAACAAAGATACTCTTTTGTTAGAAAACTGGCGTCCAATTAGTCTTTTAAATATTGATTATAAAATAATAGCAAAAGTTATAGCAAATAGAATGAAAAACGTTTTACCTCTAATCATAAGTCAAAATCAATCCGGGTTCATTAAAGATAGATACATTGGAGAAAATATACGGACGATATTTGAAGTATTAGAACAAATGGAAAAAAGGACCAAGATGCACTTTTATTTTTTACAGACTTTGAAAAGGCCTTTGATAGTATCAACCATAACTTTATTTTTCAAGTTTTGGAATTTTTTAATTTTGGCAATACAATAATCCAATGGATAAAACTTTTATACAATGACCCACAAAGCTGTATTATCAATAACGGACACATGTCAGATTTCTTTAAAATACATAGAGGTGTACGTCAAGGATGTCCACTTTCTCCATATATATTTATTGTATGCATCGAACTCCTTCAAACTGTATATGTAAACATGAAAAAATAAAAGGGATAAACATAAATGGAATCGAGATTAAAAATGTGTTATTTGCGGATGATGCAACCTTTGTAACTGATGGGTCAAAAGAATCTTTCGAAACATTAATTGCAATACTCGATGATTTCAATAAAATATCAGGCCTAAAATTAAATGAAAAGAAATGTAATGTATTAAAAGTAGGCTCATTAAGAAACTCCGAAACTAAATATTGCCGAAATCGAAATTTCCAATGGACTTCTGACAATGCAAAATCTTTAGGTATGACATTTTGTACAAACTCTACTTTAACTCTCCAAAAGAATTTAGAACCTAAAATTGATGCTTTTAAAAACTTTTTAAAACAATGGCAACACCGAAAACTTACACTTCTTGGAAAAGTTACTGTCATCAAATCTTTTGCTTTACCAAAACTGATCTATGCTTTATCTGTATTACCTTTACCTAGCTTGAAAATTATAAAAACTTTAGAAAAATGTATGTTTGATTTCATTTGGGATAATAAACCAGAAAAAATAAAAAGGGATACATTGAAGAAAAAGTATGAAAATGGGGGAATAAAAATGATTGATTTGAGAAAATATATATTATCAATAAAAGCGACCTGGGTGAAAAAAATTATAAATGATGACTCAACATTTTTAATAAAATCTATATACTTATCTCAATTAGACAGATACGGAGGCAAGTTACTTTTTGAATGTGAAATAAATGACAAATTTATACAAAGCAAATTTAAAAGTTATCCATTTTTAAGAGATATAATTTCATCCTGGAACCAAATAAAAGTTTTACCAAAATGTAACAACCCAAATAAACAAATAATTTGGAATAATATGAAAATAACATCAAATGAAAAATCTTTCTTCTATTAGTCTTGGTATGAAAAGGGTATTGTGTATTTAGAACATCTGTTTGACTTTAGAATTAATCAATTTTACACTTTTGAAAATTTTAAAACAATTTATCAAATCCCTGATGCAGATTACCTCAAATATCAGACTTTATTAAGAAATATACATCATGACGTCATTACAGGTATCAATCTAGACAACGTCAATATCAATACCCCAAATAGATATATTTTAGCGTCATTTATTAAAACAAATGAAACCAATAAATTTCTATATGAACATCAGTTAAAACGAGATAACATTATCAAAAATACTGCAGAAAATAAGTGGGAAAATATATTTGAAAACGAAAATATATGTTGGGAAAAAACATACAAAAACATTCTATCAACAACGATTGACACTAAGTTTAGAAATTTTCAATATAAATATCTACACAGAATAATTGCTACAAACAAAAGTCTTCTAAAACAAAACATTTCTTCCTCGAGTCTTTGTGATTTTTGTGCAATGGATATTGAATCTATTGAACACCTCTTTTGGCAATGTTCTTACACGCAACTCTTTTGGAGGGATTTAATAGAATATTTCAAAAAAAGGAATATTATTATAGAAATTAATTTGAAAACAATATCTCACTTAATTACAAGCACAGATACACAAAAAGATGCAAAAAACTTTATTCTTTTGGTGGCAAAATACTACATATATAGTTGCAAAATTGGAAAACGCACACCACAATTTAACTTATTTTTACATTATTTTCGGAGCAGACTATGTATTGAAAAATGTATTGCATTTAATCGAGATAAACTGGAAACTCATTTTCAAAAATGGAATGGAATTTTCCCAGATACGAATATAATAACATATGAAAATACCTTACTTACATGAATAAAAAACAATTATGTTTAGAAGCAGTCAAACACTGTAGATGTATCTTCTGTTTTTTTTCTTTCTTGTTCTTTTGTATTTAATTTTTCACCCCCTTTACTTTCCCTTTTTTTTTGGTTAAAATATTAGGTTACACTATTACGAGTATCGTATTGCCGATGGTACCCGAAATGTATGTGTGCTGTTTTGTGTGTGCTGTTTTGTGTGTGCGTTATGTTCGAAATATGTATAGTTACAAATCCTGTTGGTATCTATGAATTGGAAATGTGGGTGTATGGGTGCGGATGTGTGTGCGTGCGTGTGTTTGGGTGTGAAAAAAAAAACAACTCTTTGTGACCATGCTTTTGTATTATCTGGACAGAAGTTTATTATATGTTATGTACACTGTATTACTGTATGATCACTGAGAAAAAAAAATAATAAAAAAAAACTATATTTATAAAAGTACCATGTTTAAACTGATCAGTTTTACTTTTTCTTATTCTAATAGAAACATGATCATCATTAAAGTGTATGTCTGACATTTGAATCAATGAAATTTCACTGTAACGTAAAAATCCTGAAAATCCAAGAATACAAATCAAACACAATCTTAATTTTTTTTAAATTCATAACATCATTTACAGAGTACACATCGATAATTCTTTGTAAAATGTCAATGTTAATCGGTTGATTTTTCTTTGATTGACACGAGAGTTCCTTCCTACAACCATCGTACGTCAGCTTCACAAGTCTGTGGTCACATGGGTTATCAAACAAATGGAACTCGTGTTTCCATTTAATAGCATAGAAATAAGAATCTAGAACAGCACTACTAACTTTCTTAGAGAATAAATCACTAAAGAAAATACACACTGTAGATACATTGGCTGGTAACGATTCAAGAGAATGACACTTACACCACTCTGTAAACTTCACAAAATATTGATCATACTTTTTGTTTGTGTTCTTGGATTTTGAGGATCGCACTATGTCCGGTAACTGGTGAACGGCTGCACATAAACAAGGATTACAGGCAAAGTCCAATACATCACTCCAAACCCCGTTGCGAGGAAACTGCAACAATAACAATTATTAATATAGACACATGCAAAAACTTAATAATAATGGGGTGATATTACACATTTTCACTGTCTTGTATTAAAACAATCTAATAATAAACAATCAAAGATTGTTCCTCCCTGGTCACTGGAGCAGGGGCTTCATAAACAACTTCAACAAAAACAAATACGATAATCAAGGATTATCCTTCCCTGGTCACTGGAGCAGGGGCTTCGAACATTTAATAACGTAAAATGTATTATACATGTAGTATTTACACTGTAAATTCGTATATCCTTACAAGTAATCAAGTCACTGTATAAATATAAGTCACTATCTTCTTACAATAAAGTCACTATAAAATCACTATCTCTTTACAATAAAGTCACTATCTCCTTACAATAAAATCGCGTGAAAAACAAACAAGTTAATATCATCACACGATATTAATAGTTCTAAACTCTTATCCCTTATTTCTTAAATCATATTAATAATTTTAAAATCATATCAATAACTCAAGAAAAACGAATTTTTAATGCGAGAACGTTTCCATTAAAAGGCGAAATAGCAAAAACACTATGTTTGCATGATCCTGGAATGAAAAACTGACTAGGTTTACAATACTCTATGAAACCTGTCACAAAGTTTTGAAAATTGCAGACTCCCACTTCGGAACTATCAAAGTTCCCTCTGCCTTACAAACAAACATATGCTTTAAAACTCTAGGAACTAAATTTACTGGAGGAACAACCCAATTATTTTGATTTCCCCAGTTATAAGCAAATGCATCAACCCCAGACGTACCAGGACACCAGAATTTTGAATAAAAAACCTTCAATTTATTGTTTACATTGTTTGCGAACCAGTCGACTGTGAAGGGATCCCATTTAGCATTAAGAAACTTAAAAATATGTTCCGATACGCCCAAGTCGTCCCAATCAAAAATCTTACTCGCGTCGTCTGCTTCAAAATTCAAAATTCTAGGAACCCAGGCGATTTCTAACAGAATACTGCGCTGAACACATAAATCGAAAAATTTTCTAGCAATAGTTTGCAAAGGACCCTTTGTACTACCCTGATTAACTATTCTAATAACGTTTTGGTTATCAGAGTATATTTTCACGAACCTATTATATAACTGATCAGAAAACGTTTCGATTGCAAATTCTAAAGCTTTCATTTCCCTCCAAGTTGAACTCATAATACGATCATCCACTTTAAACATATAATGAGCAACTTGATTGGTGGAACCTAGTAAAATACCTGCTCCTGCAAAATCACTAGCGTCTACAAAAAGAATACGCTCTGGAATCCTGTAAATAGGCATTACTGATCTAAATGTTAAATTTGACAAATTATTGAGCCAGAATTTCAATTAATTAACAGAATCTTGATCAAGATATATACGACTATCCCACGTTAATCTGTTTACAATTGGTACATGTAGATGTCTGGTCATGATATTACAAATATTACCAAAACTAAAGGACATTGAAATAATATTTCCTACTACTTTTGCTAAAAAACGTGCAGTAATAATAGTGTCAGATTTGACGCAGTTAATCAATAACTGTTTCAATTTATCAATTTTCCTAGAGGGTATCTCAACGGTACCTTTATACATGTTCCAAATAAACCCTAGCCATTCTATAATCAAAGTAGGTGACCAAATACTTTTCTCCTCATTTACAAGAAGACCTGCCTTGTGTAAATCCGAACAAACCCGCTCGCTAACCCACTGACAGACTTCTGGAGAATCAGTACCCCACCCGTCGTCTAAATAGACTATGATTTTTATCCCTAGGGTTCTCCAATACTTAACAAGCGGCCTTAATAATTTAGTAAAAATATAAGGCCCCGAACTTAAACCAAAAGGTAGAACAGTGTAGACATAATATTTGTGACAACCGTTATCTTCCCACGAAAAACCTAAGAATTTGTGAAAGTATTCATTAATACTAACGTGATGATAACCCGAGCGTAAATCAAATTTGAACATGAGATTGCCTTTTTTACAAAAATGTAATGCTTCTTTGCAACCCTCGAATTTAACTTTAAAATCATGTACGAATAAATTTACATGCCTGAGATCTAAAATTAATCTTTCTTTGCCGGTTGAGTTAACAGACACGGTTAACGGATTTACACAGTATGGTGCATAGTGCGTTTCTTTAATGCATTTCTTAACCAAAAGTTCTGAGATAGCTTTACTCACGAATTTAGAGTGTTTTAAAGCTGACGCGTTATTTTTAAGAAAAACGGGAGAAGGTTCTGTATCAAAAGGTATCTTATAGCCATTTTTTTCTAATATCTTCAATAAAACAATTAACTTTTATCTCATTAACCCAGAAATCTACCTTATTTCTAAGACTAACATGTGGATGTAACACGTTTTGTTCACAAGAGTTATCAACATGTTTTGTACAAAAATACTCAACTGTATTACTTATCCGGCTCACTTCCGGCTGTACTTGATGACCTTGGGTGACCGTCGTAGCCTGAGAACCGGGGAGGAACTGTACTCCTCTGGACGTAAGGGCAGGCTTTGGCGTAATGTCCTCCGAGGTGACAGATGAAACAAGACCCGAGCGGGAATCGCTGTTGCTGGCTCGAACCTCCGACATAACCCCTTGGCATAACTGTCGCATTTCCTGGCGTAAACCAACGAAAGGACTGCTGTTTATAAGTAGGCGGTTGAAAAGGCTGCTCAGATGAGAACTGTCGCTGCTGTCTCGACCCTGACTGGGCGTAAGGAGAATACCTACGCGCCTGGGTAGCACGTGTGATGGCCCCGCGCAGTTTAGTAGCATCATCATCGTTATCGGCCAGTGGACTGGCATCATACTCTTTAACAGTAAGCCAACCATGCTTGTCGGCTATCTTTAGCAACTTATTACGATGCTGAATGTCTTTAATGTCTTGTTTGACCAGTTCTTGAATAGAATCGAAGCTACGTAGATTGCAGAAATTGTCAATTTTTTGCAAAGTGTCTATTCTATCAACGTTAAAATCAAACTGAATTTGCAAACCTTCACTTTTGAACTGGAATTTATCGGCCGGCGATTTCTTTGCTGGTGTCCCAATTCTAGCTTCAATTTGGTCCAAAATGATATCACGCTGTCTGTCTAAAGCCCTCTCTAAAGTTGTATTAAACAATGAAATTTGCTCCGAATTGGACAAATCAATACTTCTGCCTGGCCTCGTGGGCGATTTTTCAATGTCATCCATTATTAATTAACTGAACAAAAGTAATGTTACTTGTACAGTAGCAAACCTCGAATGTTTGCGGTTTGCTACTTTTTATTTCTTAAAGTCGACAATATTTTCTCATAGCAATACATGAATAATAACGTATTTTATCATGTAATAAAGACAATATATATCTCCAAAGACAAATATTCAATCAACATAAATATACAGATAATTGAGCTATGGGAAAGTTTTGTTACAACATAAAGCAACAATCTCACTTATTTAGACCTTAAATTAACTGAACAAAAGTAATGTTACTTGTACAGTAGCAAACCTCGAATGACTATTTAGCCGCGAAATACGCACAAGAAAAACGAGAACTATTCATACCAAATACTTTTAAATACCACAAAGCAAAAACTAGAAAGTACCGAAAACAATATTTATTCTTTTCATTTCCTTTTTATTTTAGTTCTTGCACATTAGTTCCATATGAATAAAAACTAAGAACATTGAAATGCTTGCGTTTATGGGGAGACCATATTGTGTGCCTTGTGCGTCGTGTAATCATTACATCATGGATTTATTTCAGTAGATTTTTACCTTACCCTTTTAGGTCAATTACTTATATCTCGATAATTTAATAGACATATCGTTCATTAAGGTGTTTCTTTTTTGTTTGGATGTTTCTTATTTTCAAGGCTTTACCTTGAGCTCTCTTTTTGCTCAAACATCGTTTCTTCTGCATTTTGTCTCTTTCTGTTACGATATAATACACCCTGTAGATTCAAAACCCGGTCCCAAAATGGAAATTTATGGGTTTTTTTGTGTTTTTTTTGTTTGTTTTTTTTTATTTTGTTTTTTTTTTTCAAATTGTATCCAAGTTGTAGATAATGTAAGTATTATTTAATATATCATAATATATCATATTTGTTTCAAATCTTATGAAAAGAATTTACGCTGCTCTAGTAAAGGTGGTTCGTTTAAAGACTTGATAAGATTTTTTTAATGTGTTTTACTACCAAGGAGACATTGTTTCTTACTTTATGCTTTTTCTGTCCTAAAAAATTATTTAAAAATAGTTAAACCTACATTCAAAAACAACGTCATAAAAGTAGTTCCGGATCACTCAAAATCAAGTTTTTTTTCCGTTTATACATGTATATACATATTGTGATTTTTTCGTAGAAATGCAACATATTGTTTTATATGTTTAATTTATGTGATTCTGGTTGTCTAGATTCTGATTGGCTACACACACTGTATGAACGTTGCCCTTAGTTGTTATGTTATTTAAAGAAAACCTTCCATAGCTTCTAACATTCAAGTAAAGCTACGTTGACTTACATAAAATTTAAAGACACTGAAGTGTTTATAACCCTATGTTTAGTTTTTTGTAACAGGATGAATATTTTCATACCGAAACAAAAAAGTACCAAAAAAGTGAAAGAATTTTCTTTGTAAATATTCGATATTTTCAATAAAGCGTGTGGCGCGTGTGCAAAATTATACTAAACCTTATCACCGCGGATAAATACTTTGATACTGTTTTCCTATAATCTATAGATCTAGTGTTTTAAATAATAGATGCATTTGTTGTTAATGTTAAAATTCGCTTCAGATCTGAAAGAAACACATAAACATTCCTCGACATTACACCTACGGAGATATATCTACTATACACCATTACTAGCATTAAATAATATTTTGTTTATTTTCTCTGTGATGGAGATATATTCCTTTAAACAATATTATTATCAAAATTAACCATCATAAATCTTTTCAAAAGACAATGTATGCTAAATAACTTGACATACAGAATGACAACAACACAAAATGTTTTGTTTTTTTTTCATTTTGTTACAATCATTATGGATATGGACGTGAAAACCTTACAACAGAATTGCATGTACACTAAATAATAAATTTGTTTTTCGATCTCATTAATGTCCCTGATATTTTTAACATCGCGTGCCTCCATTAATTCTTTCATATCACAAATGTTATGTCACTCTGATGAAAACATATCTTATACCATTACTGTTAATTTGAGTGTAAAGATAGATGCACTGAAATACAATAACTCATTGAAGCCACAATGATCTGGACAATCTTTTATTGGTTATGTTTGTTTTTGATGTTACAAGTAAAGACGAGCATATGGAAAGTTTACTCTTAAATATTCATTCTTGCATTTTAAAAGGAGCTTTCAAAAATTAGTTGGTATAAAAAAATTCAAAATTTTAAAATTCAAAATCACAGTTTTTTTCTTTTTCCTTATTTTTCTATATCAACTGTTTGATAGATGATAAAACCCCCTCAATTTGTTGTCTAATGCTTGTTGTGTAAATTCATTACGTTCAGTTCTCAGTAACATTTTGTTTATAAAATAAAACCCTGGAAAAAAACCCCTCATAAAAGTTCAACTTCTTAAAGTTAAAAAACATTCTATATCCCATTTACTTTCGAGTTCACCGCTGTAAAATATCTAAAATTATAACTATAAACGTTCTTTTTTAAAGTCATTTATCACTCCTTTTTATTAATTATTATTATCATTTTTTTAATTATTGTTAGACTGTGTATTACTCAGAAACATTTTATTAATGGAGTTGTGTTGAGTCTGATAATCGTTTTGATTTTGACTCATTTTACAATATAAATCTGTTATCAAATCGAAATGCGTATGGCATAATTAAAAAAACATATCAACAATATTACCACTGGTTACAATTAATATCAGAAATACAATCCAGCTATCGTTGACACTTATTCACTTAAAATGCCAAAACACTGCATCTAGAATAAACTATACATAATAGTTTGATATACGGTACTTTTATATCTGTAAGCACTTTACAGCCTTTCCTGATAAAATATCCACATTATTACATAAAATATTGATGACGTTAATTTATATTAGTGACAATTTTTATAGGAGACATCATTAAAGTAGGCGAGAGTAGATTTATAACGGTATTTCCATGGTGTTTAAATTGAATATTGGTGTTAAAACATTTCAGCAAAGTATCGCTTTAGGAAAATGTAACAAAAACATGACTGATTCATTGTCGTAATTACAAAATTTCAGCAGAGCTCTGGAGAATTATAATTAGTGAAGTTTATTTATTACTCGTTAAACTAATGATGCTTTTACAATTGAACAATATCTAAACCGTAGGAGATGAACGATTAATGAAGTGAAAATAATCGTTATAACATAAACTGTGTCCAAACAAAATCTATCATTTTGTGGCAGCACTTATAGTTTAAAAATAAATTTTACAAAGTAGATCCAATATGCATTTCATGTAATTAAAACTGACAATTTGCAATACAGTTCCGGTGAAAAATTTAAATTTTAAAAAATATTTTTTGCAAAAAGTGACCCAAAAAAAAGGGAAAATCAAAAATAAACAAAAAAATTAAAAACGCTTAGAAAATATTTTTTATTGTTTATATTAAACCTGTATAAAAAATTTCCGTACAGGCCCTATTTTAAAAAATAAAAAAAACCCAAACTTAAAACCCTCTGATCTTTTAAAATTTAAAGTTCGCCATTGCTTCCTCGTTGAGGGAAAACAATTTTTCCTTTTTGGCCCATCCGCCCCCTTGTTTTTGGGAATTTGGCCAAAGGAAAAGTAACATTGAAGGTTTCATAAATTACCCCCTTTTTGGGGAAAAATCTGGGGTGTTTTCAAAAATTCGAATTTTTCCCCCAGTTTGTTGGACGTTGAATTCTGCTTAAAAAGGGTGCAAAGAGGCCCGTTATTTTTAAAACCCTTTTAACCGGGTTTTAAAAAAAACCGAGCCTGTAAAATTTCGATTTTTTCGTTTTGGACGTTCTTTCGGAATTCCGTTTTTCTCTTTTTTATTTGCATGTCTTTATTAAATGTATACATTAACATGCCCAAGTATGCATTAACATGTACAGGTCTACATTAACACGTACACGTTAACTTAATAAATAAAACACTATCCCTTTAACTTGTTTTTCTTTAAATTTTTCATAAATTTTTGATTTACATGTTTTAAATTTATAATTCAATGCATAAATCTCATAAAAAAGTGTATAACATGTACCAAAAATTGCTTATCAAAAGCACAAAATTTAAATTTTAATAGTTACATTCAAAAAACTTTTTAAAATTTTCCAAAAAATATTAAAAGTTAACATTAACATGCATAAATCTGCATTAAAATGTACAAGTCTACTTTAAAATGCTCAAGACAACATTAACATGTACCAGATAACGTTGACGTATACAAGATAAAATAAATATTATACAAGTCTATATTAACATATGCAAGGCAACATTAAACATATGCAAGACAGCATTAACATTATTCAAGTCTAAATTAGCATTAACCGGTCTCCAACAAATGACATATTCCAAAGCCCATTAAACTCTTAATGCATTATTGATTAATTGTATTATATATCAGATTTAACATAAAGTGTTATGTAAGCTTTCAGACTCTTTTCTATTTTAAAGTACGCTGCCGAGGTCTCGGGCTTTATGAAATCAAAGGAAATTGAAACGATTCATCCTAAATATTGTAAAATGATATTAAATGTAAATTAAAGTTGCTGTAGACTGTGAACTTGCAAGTTATCCTTACTATATTTCAAAATATGTTAAGATTTTAAGATTTTGGTTTATATTGCTTGAGACCACCATTCCTAAAATGGTATATAACATTGCTTTTGTTGACTGTAATAATGGTAAGAAAAATTGATTATCTAATCTTAAATTTTTATGTAATCATGGTTTTATGATATTTGGGTTTTCTCAGATTCAGTAAAAGAAAAACAATATTTGTACGGGGTAATTGACTGTTTATTACAAAATTGGCTTGCTGGTAGAGCAGTTCTGTTTTGTATCTGTATAAACATGTTGATTTTTTTTATATATATGAAAATTATCTCGAAATAATACCCAATACTTAAATGAAGTATTTTACACAAATTAATTTATCTTCGCATTCATTTAGCGTATATTAATTCACCTGATAAAATCGATTAAATCTTGTCAGTGATAAAG
The DNA here is from genome assembly GCF_026571515.1 of Ruditapes philippinarum. NCBI lineage: Eukaryota > Metazoa > Mollusca > Bivalvia > Venerida > Veneridae > Ruditapes > Ruditapes philippinarum. The sequence goes on along the minus strand of NW_026861730.1, from coordinate 249,856 downwards.
TTTTTTTATTTTAATCAAGTTAACCTTTGGTTATATCAACTTGTTTCGTTGGTCAATGTTTATTTTTTAGACTTCTGATTGGATTAATTTAAATTGATTTTATTGAATTTGATAGGTTGTTTACAATGTATAGGTAATTGTTCATTTGCTCGTCATTCTGTTACTTATTTTGTAGTTTTGAAAACGTTTTAAGCTTCTAATGATTAACACTTTTTGTAACATTAAGAAATAAATATATAAAAAGATACTATTATACTAGGCCTAATGTGCTTAAACTACAGATCTGCTGAATAAAAGACAATAGAAGTATACTTTTAAATTTATCCTTGAATGTAAAATTGCGATATTTCATAGAAATACCTAAGGTATAGAATTTAGTATATTAATAATTCATCCTTCAAAATATAAATAACAATTTAAGCGTAAAAACAATTCAATCGTTTAAATTTCGTTTTTGTTGATTGTGTTTTCTTCAGATTGACCTTTGTGTTAAATCAATGTCCAAATACCGATTGCTTATATAGTATGGAAGGCAGCATGTACATTTATTTATATTGTTATCAGCATTATATGTAACCCTTGATAAACATCTTGTCACTTGGCTGTCATACGGTAAGACTTAATGAAGAATCAATCTTGTTTGTAAGGGAACCATACAGTACAATGTGTCACACAACGCCTCATTACCGTGACGGTAATCGGATATGTAACGTTGGAGATTGAAGCCATAAATCTTCGTTAGAGTTGTTTTGTCATCTTAGAAAAAATAAAAACATTAAATACTTCTGTATATAATCTTTGGCATTTTATGATTAAACATTTAAAGTGAATATGCTAGAGTCGTTAATTCGGTGTAATTCATCAATTTAAGGCAATTGACGTAATTATCCAATATAGGTTTTATTGAGGTGGAAAATACAAAAAGACTGTAAAAGGCTTTCGTATTGTTCTCAACACTTACACATTAACTCGCAAGTCATATCACAGATCCCTTACCGCTGTGGGTTCGAATCCCAACAGGGACTTTGGATTATTTCATGTGAGGAAGCTATCAAGCGAACTTACGGAACGTCGGTGGTTCTACTCACGTACCCGTTCGTGCCTGAAATAATGCATGGAAGGGCACCTGAGGTCTTCCAACACCAGTAAAGCTGGAACGTCGCGATATGACCTATACTGTGTCAATGTGACGTAAACCAAAAACAAACAAACAAACGTCACAGATCAGATGGTGGCTTTATAATAATTAATAAGTTTAGTATGCTTGTAAGATTTGGCTCTCTAGATATAATAATTATAACTATTAATATTGTTACATTATATTAGTATTATCATTATTATTGGGTAGGTATGGGACTAGGTTAAAACATGTTATCATTATGCATATTAAAATGATGGTGTGTACGGGCTGGTGAACGGTTGTTTGAATTTACAGCTCTTCAGACTCTTCACATTTTTAAGTTTGCCACTTTGCCGTTAGGCCAAAGGCTATAAAATTTGACTTCCTGCAAAATATACAGGGAAGAACTGAATATAACATGAATTGTCATTGGCCATTTTAAAATTATAAACTGAAATATGGGAATCTCATTGGCCATTCTAAAATTAAATGTAAATAAAATGTAATGGATAGTTTATGCCATTTCAGAAAGAACTGTAATGAAATTAAAGATAACATGTTTGTAAGTAGTTTGCTGATTTTATACTTTCCATTATCCTTTCATTCCTATTTGCAAATTTTTTATGCAATTCTTTTAATAATGCTGCCAATATTGCATATGATTACAAAATTTATAAAGTCAAACGTAAAAACAAGTTTTTAAATAGTGTAAAATAAATGTTGTCGTACATTGAATTGAAAGGACAATAACAATATGCTTATAATTTAATTTCTTTGATTAGAATATGGTGTTGGTGTTGTTTTGCTTTTCTTTGCTACAACAAATTAGTATGTCATTGTTTTGCAAGCATTGTTAACATTTCTATATGAATCGAAAATTTAGAAGAAATAACATATGCAAGTTAACCAGTTTTATTTCGGTCGGATATATTTTTTAAAGATAGTTCGTGTTTGTGGTATTTTAGTATTTATTTATTTATTTATTTATTTGTCTATTCATTTATAGGTTAGTAAATTTCTAAATGGCTAATTTAATGCAGGATACAATTCATGTGATTTACTATTTAGCGATAATAACATTGTTAAACAATTATGTTCATGTTTTGTTCTTATCCAGTAGAGCTTTACATATTCACATAGTGTCACTTAATTACGGACCTACTTACTAAAAATGGAACAGTGTATGACAAAGGAAGCAATAAATAATTCTGATGTTTTCCTTTACAGATGATTTATTTGATTTTGCCTCGTCTTTTACGGCAAACTCTGAAAAAATAAGCGCGATATATATTTACTTAAATGGTGATGACGTCATAACTGACATATACACGAAGATCACGATCTTATTAATGACAATGGAATTCGTATATGTTAATTGATTTTTTTTATAATTAATAAGTCATTTTTGATTAAGTGAGGCAAGTGTTAATACCATTATAGCACAATAACCCTCTGAGTGTGGTGTCGTTTATCTTTGGTTTTGATTGATTCACTGTCTCTTAATGACATTGTAAATTTGATCATAAAAATAAAACCAACTTGAAATATTTGCAAGGTTGCAAAAATACAGGCTCCAATGATTGACTTTTTTTGTCGTGTAACAATACTCTCTAACAAAAGTATCAGCAAAAAAACTAATAATTTAAAAGCATTAAAAAGAATCTTTCTCAATAAATAAGGCAATGAGGTAAAAACTTTCTCTCTATATTTTTAAATATATTCCTGTCAACGGAAATTAATTTATTAAACTTCACATAATTCTGTTGAATCTAAAGACATTCAGTAAACATATCGCATGAAACCGGTCTGAACTAGTCTAAGCTAGATTCTCAGAGGTAGTGAAAGGTTTATTGCCCCCATATGACATCCTTGTAATTATACAGACGGGATCATATTTTATGTAGATAATTAATAAGTCTATGTCATGTTCTATCATACATGTATATTTGTTTTATTTTATTTTATATTATTATAGGCAGGGAAATTGATGATTCTTAATGATGACAAGACAAGAAAAAAAGGCAATTAAGAGACTTTGCAAATTGATTTAGTTCATATAGAGTTTATAACTTTTCTATAATTTGAAAATGATATAGGTCGATTATCAATATAAGTTCGAAATTAACCTTGTGATCAAATCAGCCGACTATTGAAGTATAAAATAATATGATACATGTTTGAATACGTTTTATATGACATTTTTCATTTCCTTAATTGCAGGTACTCTATTTACGGTCGCTGACCATATTAAAGTTGACCAATATGGTAAACACATAAATGTAACGTTTAGCTTAAAATACATAGAAGTTTTAAGTAAGTAACATTATGTAAAGTATGTCGTTGTGCATGAAGACAGAGGTAACCCTCATGTGTTTTCTTTTTTATTGGGGGGATTTATTTGTTGTTGTTGTTGTTTAACATTTTCAACACGTACAACTGTAAAATACACTAAATGCCAGAGTTTAAATCATTAATAAAGTTTATTAAATTTATTAAATTAAAATGAATACAAGATGTGTTAAGTATGACAAATGACAAGAAATATTGAATTGTAACGTTCCTTAAAACAATATATCGACCCCATCATATATTCCCCTTGTGCAGAACTTCACCGGGTCTAACAGAAAACCTGCATTATCTGAAATGAACGGACCTCCCAGGAAACGTGTACATGAAATGAACGGATCTCATTACAAACATTAACATGAAATAAGCCGTCTTCAAAAAGGGGTAAATTATATGAACGGATCTCCCAGGAAACGTGTACATGAAATGAACGGATCTCATTACAAACATTAACATGAAATAAGCTGTCTTCAAAAAGGGGTAAATTATATAAACGGATCTCCCAGGAAACGTGTACATGAAATGAATGGACCTCATTTGAAAAATGAACATGAAATAAGCCGTCTTCAGAAATGGTAAACAATTTAGAAGGATCTCCCAGAAAGTATGTACATGCAAAGAATGGATCTGATAGAAAACGTTCAAACAAAATGAACTAGACATGCATGAAATGCTCGAGCTCATAGAAATGTTAGCTAGCTTAAGGATGAACGGGCCGTATTTCTGTTTATTTATATCGAAAAAATAAAAGCTCCTTATACAAGATCCAATAAATAGTGTTTGAAGAATATCTATTTCATGAATTACAATTAAATGTTTCCTTTATAGATGTTTTCCCAGGAACATAGATATGTCATACATCTGTAATACTAATTCTATTGTAATATTGGCATCAGATGTTTCCTTTGAAATTAATTGTGACTGCCTGCTAAACTTGATTAATTCAAAGCTGAAACCAAATTATTTGTTGTAATCAATATATTTAGTATTTACAGAAACTCTTTTTAACATGTCGTCTAATACTGAGTACACAATGACAAAGAAACCATAGTTACAGTAATGTTTGTTGGGGTATTTTTGTTTTGTTTTTTGTTTTTTTTTTTTTTTTTCTTGTTTTCTTTTTCTTTCATGTACATTTCCATGCTGTTCATTTGGTTACATTTAGTTTTGGATATTAATAGTTCTTCTTTATTTATAATTCAGTAACATGATGTTTCTTGTCCTAATTAATATTTCTATTTATTACCGTCAATCGTGTTAATCCCCTTTTTATTGGATATTGATCCGCCGAAAAAATGATATAACCGAGCCAGACGAGTGATATACACATTTAATTTCCTATTTTGGTACCCCAATATGTGCTGTGACGATGCGGGTACGGTTCGATGTTCCGCAGCATAAATCCGATATACAAGCACTGTCAAATAAAAAAGAAATACCAAAATAGAGTAATGATAAATATTCTCAATCTCTAAATATTCTGAAATAAACAGATGAACGTAAATAAAATAAAATTGACATGATAAATGATATGTTTATAATATGTTCTTGAAGTAAAAATACTTTCTTCTATGATGTTGCAAACAACCAAGAATATATGCCGCTATTTCCTATGGTCTAAAATCTGTCCATTCAATTCATATATTTTTTCAAGCAGTTGACGTTCTGGTCGAATATGCTTACATAATATTTTGATAAAAGTAATATGTTAACAACAAAAATAAAGTGAATGTTATATATTTTTAAGATATTTCTTTATTTTCTTTACTCTTCTTCTCTAGATTTTTAATGAAAATGTGAAAATAGCAAATTAAATTGGAAGATATTATTTCCAGGTTGACATTTCCGGTTCTGGGCTTAAAACTTTTACAAGACTGGTCAAAAGTCAAGTTACATTATAAAAATATTTGTTTCCGTAAATTAATTATTTTCTCGAAAACATTAGCAAAATGCACTTACGGGAAAAAGAACTTTTTAATAATATTTTCATTTATTCGGATAGTTTTTCTCTCATTGATAAATACCTTATTATTGTAGAGTTAAAGTGTTTTGATAACAAACAAATATGAAACTCTCCAGGAAGAACAATTATACTGTAAACACAATGGTACAAATTATCCGAAGAATCATGTGATGACAGTCGTGTCTGTAACAGACGTAAAAGTTTCATTAACATAGCCAATGTGTGTGTGGATTACCTCATCTTATCATGTGTTCTCATTGGAACTTTAAACAATGGTAATTGTGTGAAAACAAATAATCCTACACTTTGGCATCTTTATGTATTGATGCTTTAAGTCAGTGTGAGCATTTTATTTTGTTCTGAATTATTAGATTTCATGTACCTTTTCATGTACGTTGGCCGATGGCATAGAATCACAATTAGAATTATATCTTTTGACACTACTTTAATATAATATGTCTTAAAGTTTGCTTTACTCGTACATACAATGCTTATTTTACAGTTTATAACAATTATATGGCACCACAAAGGTAGATTTTACAATATAACAATACTTTGACATTTGTTTTGACTGCACATCATTTCGAAATCTTAGCACTTTGACGGACGTCCTTGGCAACTACATTTCTTTATTTGTCTCATATTTTTTTCTGGATTTGGCGACAAGAGAACGCTGGTGCAAAATTGAACAAACATTTTCTTTCTTGTAATTATTAAGCTCTGTTATAATTTATTAAAAAAAGATCACTAAAGTGAGTAAATACACATTTTGAATTATAGTAGTCTTTTCAAATAATGTGCTCTTCACAAACGCCGTAGATATGAACAAGAGGCGTTTCTAAAATTTAACGAGTAAAAATATTTGACTATCATCATTTTATATTAAACATAGCGCTTTTTGCAAATACCTTGAATCATATTTGTATTCATTGACCAATGATTCATGTCAGGGAAGTACACTACTTAACTCTGGCTACTTAATTTTGATGAGTTTTTTTCAATGAACGCAACTCCCACACGACCCAGCAACAAGAACCAGCGACAAGGAGCCCAGGAGGATCCCAAACAAAAACAGGACAGGGCACAAGGCAGAGCACGGACAGGCTAATCATATTTTTAGAAGATATTGCTTTTGGTTTTACTGATTAATGTAAACCACACATTTTATAGTTTTAAACTTGCGCAGTCATTAAGGATTGATTTTCTTTAATAACGGCATACTGCGGTATCGAAGTTTATCGGTATAAAGAAAGTTAAGAAAGTTGATTATTTTTTTATTCATTTTACACAGCTTGTTCTGAAAAGTGGTCATATTTCCATGATGGCTGTCAGACGCCGTACGGAAGAATTGGTTTGTTGTACAATCTATTTCTGTCACACTGCACAGCCGAGTGCAACGCTAATACAAAATGCACGGTGTTCAGATATTCATCTGCGGACAAAACATGTTTTTTGTTCGACGTAATGTTTTCGACAGCGAGCACTGAATGTTCACTAAAGACGGACAGGTACTATAAAGTTGGTGATTTTGTTGGAAGTTCGAAACACGGTACATACCTATCGGTTATATTGCACCCAGCATCCCCTACCCAATTTCTCGAAATTAGAAACACTATCATATTCTCGAAATTAGAAACACTATCATATTATCAACACATCATATTTAATTGTTCCCAAAAGTCTCCTTAATATCTTACACACGATATATAACAAAAATTGTAAGTTTGGAACATTGAACATGATAATGACAATTCGTATTGAACTAAAATATTTTGATGTTATAAATACACATCAATAAAATAGGTTATATTTTAACTTTTTGGTGTTTTATAACGATCTTAAACGTACGTTTTGTGCTGTTATCATAATTATTTTGTTTTATCTAGTATACAGAATAACAATAAATATAAATAATGTTAAATTTTACTGAAACATCTATCAAACAGACGATGATGATTTTTGAAACAATGTTTCATTTAAACCAAGCACATTTTCATACGACAGCACATCTTAACAGAAGTAGTAAAAATATATCTGCTTTTTTGCAGTGGACTGTTGTAATATCACTGGTTATACATACGTGACGTCATTAAATAAATGTATACGCTACAAATCCTCAAACAGACTCTCATGGAACGATGCGAAGGAAGATTGTGGAAAGGAAGGGAGTCATTTCATTAACGCGACCATATATGCGGTGCTCGATTTCATTGAAGACTTTCCAGAACAATGTTGGTGTTCTTTTTTTCTTTCTTTTTTATAAATACTTGCTAATTTGAACTATGGTTTCAGTTTTAAATGTTCCATTTTTCTTCTTAATGGAATAAATAACTAAAATTTCTTTCCATTTATCGGGTCTGCTAACTTGATTATTATTAACTAGTATTTTAAAAACATTACAAACATAAACGTACTTCTTAAAAGATATCAAATGGCATATTTAAAAAAACAAGAAGAAGAGAAACACTGAAATGACATTTATCTTCTACTGGAAAAAAACATTCATTTAAATATTTTTATCTAAAATAGTCAAAAGTTATAGTCATTTGTTTACAACTTTAAAACAATGGTTTACAGCTCTGCAAAAGTGATTGTCCATTGATATCTTCACGTAAATGCCGGGGTTTTGTTGTTGTGTCTCTTCTTCATCTTTTTCTATTTATTCTTCTTCATCGTCATCATCTTCTTTCGTATACATACGATACCAAATACTGTATAGCCGGTAAACAGTCGGTAGTTGGTTCAAATAAATTTGAATGGTTGTCAGGGTAAACAATAGATGTGTCAAATGGAGGAAACCTCTGGCTATAAGGACGACCAGCGGTGGACAGTCCAACTGATAATTATTGTATTGAAACAAAAACTTCAGGTGATGGAAAGTATTTCGGATTATTTGACAGGCAATGTAATTACACTCTTTAAAAGCTATTATGATATAAGTTTATTTCTAAATAATTGCATGTTAAAAAGATATTTTTCTTTTCATTTCCTTTTTATTTTAGTTCTTGCACATTAGTTCCATATGAATAAAAACTAAGAACATTGAAATACTTGCGTTTATCGGGATACCATATTGTGTGCCTTGTGCGTCGTGTAATCATTACATCATGGATTTATTTTAGTAGAGTAAATAAAATGTAATGGATAGTTTATGCCATTTCAGAAAGAACTGTAATGAAATTAAAGATAAAATGTTTATAAGTAGTTTGCTGATTGTATACTTTCCATTATCCTTTCATTCCTATTTGCAAATTTTTTATGCGATTCTTTACATAATGCTGCCATTGCATATGATTACAAAATTTATAAAGTCAAACGTAAAAACAAGTTTTTAAATAGTGTAAAATAAATGTTGTCCTACATTGAATTGAAAGGACAATAACAATATGCTTATAATTTAATTTCTTTGATTAGAATATGGTGTTGGTTTTGTTTTGCTTTTCTTTGCTACAACAAATTATTATGTCATTGTTATGCAAGCATTGTTAACATTTCTATATGAATCGAAAACTTAGAAGAAATAACATATGCAAGTTAACCAGTTTTATTTCGGTCGGATAAAATTTTTAAAGATAGTTCGTGTTTGTGGTATTTTATTTATTTATTTATTTATTTATTTATTTGTCTATTCATTTATAGGTTAGTAAATTTCTTAATGGCTAATTTAATGCAGGATGCAATTCATGTGATTTACTATTTAGCGGTAATAACATTGTTAAACAATTATGTTCATGTTTTGTTCTTATCCAGTAGAGCACTACATATTTACATAGTGTCACTTAATTATGGACCTACTTACTAAAAATGGAACAGAGTATAACAAAGGAAGCAATAAATAATTCTGATGTTTTCCTTTACAGATGATTTATTTGATTTTGCGTCGTCTTTTACGGCAAACTTTGAAAAAATAAGCGCGTGATATATTGTACTTATATGGTGATGACGTCATAACTGACATATACACGAAGATCACGATCTTATTGAATGACAATGGAATTCGTATATGTTAATTGATTTTTTTATTATTAATAAGTCATTTTTGATTAGGTGAGACAAGTGTTAATACCATTATAGCACAATAACCCTCTGAGTGTGGTGTCGTTTATCTTTGGTTTTGATTGATTCACTGTCTCTTAATGACATTGTAAAGTTGATAATAAAAATAAAACCAACTTGAAATATTTGCAAGGTTGCAAAAATACAGGCTCCAATGATTGACATTTTTGCTGTATAACAATATTCTCTAACAAAAGTATCAGCAAAAAACTAATAATTTAAAAGCATTTAAAAGAATCTTTCTCAATAAATAAGGCAATGAGGTAAAAACTTTCTCTCTATATTTTATATATATTCCTGTCAACGGAAATTAATTTTTACGTATTAAACTTCATATAATTCTGTTGAATCTAAAGACATTCAGTAAACATATCGCATAAAACCGGTCTGAACTAGTCTAAGCTAGATTCTAAGAGGTAGTGAAAGGTTTATTGCCCACGTATGACATCCTTGTAATTATACAGACGGGATCATGTTTTATGTAGATAATTAATAAGTCTATGTCATGTTCTATCATATATTTGTTTTATTTTATTTTATATTATTATAGACAGGGAAATTGATGATTTTTTTTTTATTTTTAATGATGACAAGACAAGAAAAAATGGCAATTTAGAGACTTTGCAAATTGTCTTTAGTTTATATGGAGTCTATAATTTGAAAATGATATATGTCGATAATCAATATAAGTTCAAAAATGATCAAATCGACCGGCTATTGAAATAAATACAGAAGAATCTCTACTTAGGACCACCCCGGAATTAAGACCACCTCGCTATTAAATTAAGACCAATTTTATAAGAACGGAGTTTTCTGTTCTTTATGTCAATGGTTATATGATCCAGAATTAGGACCACCTCTCTTATCCACATTTAAGACCACCAAATGCAGTCACTATTCTTTGTTTTTGTTCTATTTGACCCCACTATTGGGACCACTGATGAAAAGTCAACACCTACCTAGATCCTTAATTTGTTGTTATGATGTGCTAAGGCCTGACATTTCTGAAAGTGTCAAGAAAAACCTTATATTTTTGGAATATTGTATGAAATAAGGTGAGGAAGGAGATTTTAGATTGGTTTAATGTTGCTTTAAGCATATTGAGTTTGCGAAAAATTGGTTTCTTATTTGATGGGTGAATTGTGTACATCATAAGATAATCAATATTGAAATCAGACCAAATATAATTTGATATTAAATTTCTTCTGAAATATGTTTTCTTCCCATTAGATGTAACATTATAACAAACTTTTATATTGTATTTGCAGGTTAAGATAATTTAAAACAATATTTTACTCGTTCCTGCAAAAAGCTACAAAAGTCAGTTAAAATGTGTGCAGACGTCCGAACCAATCATCATTTTCTAAATTTTCTTGTTTGGTGAAAAAGTTTCTTTTGATATACGACGTAAAGGTTGTTTTAATATTTAAACTTGAGCAATATAACATTAGTAAGTTTAACTAAAACATGTAAAGCAAGTGTGTAACACCATTTATCGAGATTTTAATGATGATTTTCTGTTTTGAAAATGGCTGAGCTAAGATCAACGACTTGACTATTAATTCTGATTTTGATTGAATATGTTTGTTGTTTTTTGTGTCATAAAGCAGAAAATACCTAAATGTTACATCTTATGACAATTTTTGTACCGTGAATTCGTTGTTTGTTTTTCTTCTTGATTCAAAGCGTAAAGTACCGTAAACTAAAAAGAGCACAGTATAATTATTTCAATTTTATACCTGTAAAATACACTTCATACCACAAAATCGTTTCTAAAGATACATAAAATTAAGATGAATACAAGATGTGTTAAGTATTGAAAATGACAAGATATTATAAAATTTAACGTTACTTATAATAATATCTTGAATACCACATCATACATTCCCTTTTTCCAGAACTAACTCGGACCTAATAGAAAACGCGTATTAAACGAAATGAACGGATCTCCCAGAAAACGTGTACCTGAAATGAATGGATCTCCCAGAAAACGTGAACATGAACGCACCTCATAAGAAACATGTACATAAAATGAGCGTGCTTCATAAAAAGGGGTAAACGATATGAACGGATCTCCCAGTAAGTATGTGCATGCAAAGAATTTACCTCATAGGAAACAGTCAAACTAGACGTGCACGAAGCTCATAGAAACGTTAGCCAGGATGAATGGGCCTTATTTCTAACGTAGCGACAAAATGAAAGTTCCTTATACAAGATCCAAAAAATTGTGTTTGAAGAATATTAAGTTCATGAATTACAATTAATTATTTCCTTTATAGGTGTTTTCCCTGGAAAGTACAAGATAGAAAGGTCATACGTCTCTAATACTAATTATGTTTTAACATTGGCATAAGGTGTTCCTTTAACTTTAATTGTGACTGCTTGCTAAACTTGATTAATTAAAAGCTGAAACCAAATTACTAGTTGTAATCAATATCTTTGGTATTTACAGAAATGTTCTAGCTCTTTTGAACATGTCGTCTAAGTCGACAATGACAGAGAAACCATATTGTAACAGAGAAACCGTAGTAAATTTAATTATTGCCGTATTTTGTTGTTGTTTTTTGTTGCTGTTGTTGTTTTTGTTTTGGGTTGTTTTTTGTTTTTCTTTCATTTTCTTTTCATATACTTTTCCATTGCTGTTCATTCGGTTACATTCAGTTTCACATTAAATTTCCCCTTTGGGTACCCCACGTTGTAAACAATATGCGCTGTGGCAATGCGCGTATGGTTCGATGTTGCGCAGCGAAAATTCCAATAAACAAGCACTTTTTAACTGTCAAATAAAAAATATTTACTAAAAATAGAGTAATGATAAATATTCTCATCAGTATTTAAAACTAATATGACCTCCTCAAAGCTTCTTATTAATTACAAAAATTTGTCTTCCACAGACTGCTTCTTTTCTCTTGTTTACATTCGTTAGGTAATAAGGCAAATACTTCATGTAGATCATGGCATCATTTTGCAATGAATGGTTACCCTAAATTGAATCTTATTTCGACGTTTCATGATTTAATTTTTTAATCGTATTACTCGGTAGGGGAAGGGTAATAAAATTGTTAATAGTGTTTTGGAGTGAAATATGTGGATATATTAAAATCTTGGCAGGTATTATATCCACATATATCACTCAAAAAGCCAAATAACATATAATATGTAGAACATCATAAATAGTAACATGTTTTATTAAATGTCTATAAACACCCAGAAAGGTTTTGTATAACGTTTTTTATTCAAAATAAACAGATGGACGTTAATAAAATAAAATTGAAATGATAAAAGATATGTTTATAACATTTTCGTGAAGTAAAAATACTTTCTATAATGTTGTATAAAGCCAAGAATCTATGCCGTTATTTTCTATAATCTAACATATGTCCATTCAATTCATGTAGTTGATCCAGGAGTTGACGTACCTGTCGAATATTTCCCACTGAATTTATAAAAGAAATATGAAAACAGAAAATATGAAGTAAATCTTTTGTTTGTTTTCTTTGCACTCGAGGAATTTTCCTTTCTCAAGATTTTAATGAAAATTATACAAATAGCAAATTAAATTGGAAGATATCATTACCAGGTTGACACTTCCGGTTCTTAATGTAAAACTTTCATTATTCACCATTGACTAGACTGGTCAAAAGTCAAGTTATATTTATTCGCTAATTGTCATATAAATGTTTTTCTCCGTAAAACCCCTGTCACACTAGGACGGCGTTTTTACGGCGTCCAAAGAAAGTTCAAAACGCCGAGGTGAGCGCAGTGAGATCGCAAACATCGCCGCAACATCGCCGCAGGATCGCATAGAACGCCGACCGACGGCGCGCATTTTGAGAGCGCTATGGGATCACAGTAAGGACGCCGTAGCAACTAAGTAACATCTCCTACAACGCACCAGGGGGGCGTTTTATCAACGCTCTACGACACGTCGTAGGCTAGTTTTTTGTCGCAGACATGTCGCAGAACGTTAAGACCGTTTTATTAACGTTTGTCGTAGCCTACGACGTCGTAGAAAATGTCGCAGCTCTACGACAGGGTTAGGGCTGTCGTACGACGTTTCTGTGACGTCAAGATTGGCGATCACTGTTTACATGTATACATGTACATGCTCAGCACGTTCTTTTTATGAAATCACTTTTTCAGAATAAAAAAAACAAACAACATTTTTCAATTGTTTTTTGTTTTCTTTTAATTTCAATCGCTTATAAAGGGACTTCATACATGCGCTCTAAGTATAAGAAAGAGACAGAATATACAAATCTTATACCCTATAAAAATGTCTAAAATATCGTTCGTTTGGAGCAAATATGACCTTACGGTCATACTCGATTCTATTAATAATGAGTTCCAAAGATGTCTTCGGAAAAAAGAATAAAAAATAAATAAACTCACATCTTTTTTATTTCACATTAATTTTGGAGAAATCATAATATTTTAACTAGATTTTACATAAATTTAGATATTTCTTTGAAGAAACCCCATATGGTATAAAATAAAGGACACAGGAAAGTTACCGTGGTCATGACTCCGGAAAAACAATTTTAAAAAGAAAAAAAACAACAGTCAATAGAATATAAAAAAGATCAACAAGACAAGGCGACATTAACTAAAAGTTACCGTGGATGAAAAGCACTAATGTTGAAATTATCAAATTTTATGGTAAACTGCAATATACAGTGTACATATAATAATTCAGTCTGCACAATTTGCATGGTGTATTAATTATGCATTTTAATTCTTAAAAAAAATCTAGAATCCGAACTGTAACTACGTAATTTGCAATCCCGGGGTGGGGAGTTATTTTGTATACTACAACTACATGAGATATACGTATATATATCTTTAAGTAGCCTGTTGATAATTTTTTTGCTTATTCATAACTTACGCGCTATTTCATACTCGACCGTCATAGGTAACACAACATCTTTACTATACATGTATATTATATTTTTTGTGTCAAACAATGAGAAAGACAAGGGACTAGTTATTCGCTTGTTCTTATATTCGAGTCTGTACCGTTTTTCTCGGAAAATACTATGAAAAATGGCTATACTCGAATGCTTTCAGGTTATTATTTTTTTAGTTTTTATATACTGTGGATAGCTTGTATAGTCACGGTGCTCTGAACCTTATCTCGTTAAAATCAGTTGAGTAACAGCAAAGTTTGAAACAAATGTGCGTATTCCTTACGTGGTGTAACTACTTTCAATCCGTATAAACTCCGATGTTATTATAGATAATAGCCGTGACATTCCGATTGATCGCCACACGATATACTTGAAAAGTCCGGTGCTATTTACTATTAAAGTACTATGAACATACTTTTTGGCGTTTCTTAAAAATGCTTTTTATTTTTTAGTTTTCTGTTTTAATTTCCAAAAGTGGCTGATCGGTCGTTTCCATCTTTTGCGTCTGTTAATTTTTGGCAATCTAGTTGTGATAGTTATTTAGAATTTTGTATAAAAGTCAAATACTACTTTGTTGACATTTTTGGTTAATAATTTTACATTCACCGCTTCAAGTCATAAGCGGCTGCATGCTTTAAAATAGTTATCTAAACGTTATAAAACCCGTGTTCAGAAACTTGCTTAGACTGAGACATAATGTGCCTTTAGCATTCAGTACAGACCCGGCATTAATGGTGGAACCGTAGCGTGATTTAGTATTTTAAGGGGTGAATCGAGAAAATATATGCTGTATTTTCTCACTAAATTTGTTCTTTGACTGACACTAAAGGTATTTATCCGTTTTATAATAATCATGTAAATTTACCCGTTTGATAATAATCATTTAAATTCCATCAGTACTTTTAGTACTTTGATTTCATATGTGACGTCAAAGCGCGCACTGGCTAGACTGTGTCTCGCGTGAATTATTGTCTACGACAAAGGCTGCGACGTCGCAGAAACACAACGTCTGCGACACGTTTCATAAAACGGTCGTACGACATTGTCGCAGACGTACGACACCGACAAAAAATTGTCGTAGACTACGACACGTTGATAAAACGGCCCCCTGAAAGCGAAGAAGGATCGCCGAATGGACGCCGTGGTTAGCAAAAGCGCTTTAAAACCCCTGTCACACTAGGACGGCGTTTTTACGGCGTCCAAAGAAAATTAAGAACGCCGAGGTGAGCGTAGTAAGATCGCAAACATCGCCGCAACATCGCCGCAGCATCGCAGTGGCATCGCATAGAACGCCGACCAACGGAGCGCATTTTGAGCATGCTCAATACAAACGCCGTCACTCGGCGTTCTGATAAGAGCGCTGTGGGATCACAGTAAGGACGCCGTTGCAACTCAGAAGCATCTCCTACAACGCAACAGGAGCGCCGTGAAAGCGAAGAAGGGTCGCCGAATTGACGCCGTGGTTAGCAAAAGCGCTTTTACGGAGATTGTACGGCGTTTCTACCGCGCTCATACTGCGTGTGCACGGCGCTTTTTACGGAAATTTATTTTTATAAAATGCTCTTTCTGCGACTTCACGGCACTGTCACGGCGACCATTGCGCTCTCAATGCGAATCTGCTGCGTTAATTTGAAATTGTAGAATACAGTACAGTAGAATCCCTATTTAAGACCATCCTTGAATTAAGACCACCACTCTATTAAGATAAATTTTGAAAAAAAACGGAATTTTCTGTTCTTTATCTGAATGTTAACACTTTAAAGATCATCAGTTTCAGGCCCAATCCATTGTTATATTTATATTACCCCACTATTGAGACAGCTGATATTCCAGTAAATACCTAATCAGATATATTCATCTGCTTGATTTCTCTTAAGCATGTACTTGCTGAAACTGTTATGATTGAAAAATTGTATAAAAGTGAGAAATAAACTTCCGAAAGATTATATGTTACTGTATGTACATTTATTTTTTGAAGAATTAATTTCGTATTAAATAGGTGACTTAATACATGAAACAAGACGTATGAAAATTTAATATTTTATGTTAAACATGTTTATACATAATAATTCAAAAAGAGTGGTCATGAAATATATATACCTTGATAATAATATCCACAATTAAGACCACCGGCAATTAAGACCACTTAAGTCCAGTCCCTTTGGTGGTCTTAATATAGGGTTTTCACTGTATATATAAAACGTGTTTGCAAGTAAATGTCCTTTAAAACATTACTTATGAACGGCAGCAAGCTGGAATAGGGATTGCCTGCATGCAGGTGCAGCAGGTACGCGACAGACAGACAGTACGCAATTCAGACAAGAGTCGCTGCTATATAAAGCACGATTTCAGCGCAGTGTGAGCGCCACAAGAGCACCATGTGAGTGCCGTGAAAGCGCAAAGAACGCAGTAGAAGTGCAGGCCGAACGCAGACAATCGCCAATTAGAACGCACAACAACGCCATGGAAGCTCCGTTGCAACGCCATGATCGTCGTAAGAAGCCGTGAAGACGCCCTGAACTCTACATGTCATAAAATATCAGATTTTTCTTGCGATCTCGCGGCGCTTTATTAAATTTAACAACGTCGTGCAAACGCAGTAAAAGCGCAGTCTAGTGTGACAGGGCCTTAAAATAATTATGTTCTCGAAAACATTAGCAGATTCACTTACGATAAAAAGAACTTACTACTAATATTTTCATATATTCTAATCAGTAAATACACATTTTAAATTATTGTAGTCTTTCCACTTAATATGCTCTTCACAAACGCGTATATATGAACTCGATGCGTTTTCGAAATGTTACAAGTAAACTTTAGATTCTGATTGTCTACACATACTAAAAGGCACTGAAGTGTTTATAACCCTATGTTTAGTTATTGGTAATTGGATGAATATTTTCATACCGAGGCATACAAGTACCAAAAAAATGAAAGAATTGAGTTTGTATATTTTCGTTAAAGCGGTGGGCACATGCACAAAATTATACTAAACCTTATCACCGCGAATAAATATCTTGATCATGTCTTCCTGTAAATTATAGATCTAGTGTGTTCAATAATAGATGCATTTGTTGTTACAATTCGCTCCAGATCTGAAAGAAACACATAAATGAAACACATTATTAAAGAAACACATAAAACATGCTTGACATGATAGCCACGGAGATATTTGAAATATATTTAATTTACACCATTGCTAGCAATAAATAATATTTTGTTTATTTTCACTGTGATAAATACTTTATCGGAGATATTTTCCTTAACATATTAGTATCAAAATTAACCATCAAAAGTCTTTACAAAAGAAAATGTTTGATAAATCACTTGACAAATAGAATAATAACAGTACTCGCACACAGAATGCTTTGTTATTTATTTTCTTACAGTCATCATTATGAAGAAGGACGTGAAAATCTCACAACAGTTGTCTTTTGAAGAATTGCATGTAGACTAAATGTAGACTAAATGTTAAATTTGTTTTTCGGTCTCATTAATGTCCCAGGAATTTTTTAGCATCGCGTGCTTCCATTAATTCTTCCATGTCACAAAATGTTATGTCTGATGAAAACATATCTTATACCGTTGCTGTTAATTTGAGTGTAAAGATAGATGCACTGAAATACACTAGCTCATTGAAGCCGCAACGATCTGGACAATCCTTTACTGGTTATGGTTTTTGTTGTTGTTTTGTGTGTTTTGGGGTTTTTTGGGTTGTTTTTTTTTCGGGGGGGGGGGGGGGTTGATGTTTCAAGTAAAGATAACACATGGACAGGTTAACTCGTTAAGATAATGCCATTCTTTTCTTGCATCTTTAAAGAGTATTGCAAAATTAGTTACTTAAATGTCAAAATCAAGACTTCAATCAGAGATCTTTTTAAATATTCCTTGTTGTGTCTATATCACATTTGTAATTAGACAGATTAAAGCACATCATGTCAGTTCGTTTGCTTAAGGTAAAGTTAGTTCACTGCGTTCAGCATCTCAGTTATATAATGTTATAATGTTTATAGACATTAGATCATGGAATAGACAAAACTCATACATACTTCAACTAAAGAAAAGATACACATGTTTTTAAACACTCTATCTACCCATATGTCACATATTGACGATGTCATTAACATGTGTAAAATATCTAAAACAAGATGAACTATAAACGTTCTTTTCTAAATTCATTGATCACAATACAGTATTATTTTTAGTAGTAGTTGTAGTTGTAGTCGTCGTCGTCGTCGTCGTCGTCGTCGTTTCTTAATACTATAAGACTATGTAATACTCAGAAACATTTTATTATTGGAAAATGTTTTGTGTCTGATAATCATTTTGACCCATTTTACAACTTGGGTTTTTAATCAAACCGAAAATGCGTACGGTATAATTAAGAAAAAGCACCAACAATGTTATCACTAGTTTTAATAATTATCAAAAAATACAATCTACCCATAGTTGACACTTATTTACTTAAAATGCCGAAACTTGAATTAGTAGTGTTGCAATTAAAATGTGAAGCTTTTTGTATCTTAATGCAGTCAGAATAAATTACATATGATAGTTAGATATACGGCACTTTATATCTGTAAGCACTTAACAGATTTTCCTTATAAAATATCCATATTATTACATAAAAAAATAATGTTGTTACATAAAATAAGAGACATCATTTAAGTAGGCGAGAGAAGATTTATAATGGTATTTTCATGGTGTTTAAATTGAATATTGGTGTTGTAACATTTCAGCTTTAGGAAAATGTTACAAAAAACATGATAGATTTATTGCGGCAATTACAAATTTCAGCAGAGCTCTGGAGAATTATAACGAGTGAAGTTCATTTGTTATTCGTTAAACTAATCACGCTTTTACAATTGAACAATATATAAGCTGTAGGAGATGAACAATAAATAAAGTGAAAATAAAGATATTACGTAACAATGTAACAAATCAATAATTTGTAATTTTGTGGCAGCAATTTTTCACTATTATAAACTCATGAGATTAAAATACTTATAGTATTAAAAACAGTCATTTCCGATAAAGCAAATGTGCGACAAATATACATGTATGTTCAATGTGCAATTTCTGAAAGTGAACAAAATACGAAAATCTAATAAACAGAAGATCAAAAATGTTTATTGTATATATGCCCAAGCTTACATTAAACTGTACAAGACTACATTTTCACTAGAGGTCTATATTAACATATACAAAAATACACTAACATGAACTTCATAACCTCTGATCTACTTCAAAATTCCATTTTATTTAGTTCCGCCAATTTTTTTCTCATTTAGGGCAAACGCACTCTTTTACTTGGGGACAATGCGCCCTTTGTCATAGAATGGCATGAAAGTGTCACCTTGAAAGTTCCATGGTTACAACATTAACATACACTAGACAACATTATCATATGCAAGACAACGTTAACAAATACAAGTCTACATATGTACATATGTACACTTACATTGATTGATTTTCTTTAGACCGGGCGGTCAAGTATAACCTACGAAAGTGCAAGCATTTATTTACAGTAGGGTCCTTACCTCAGCAGACTGTAGAGACAGCTATGAGATACAAGGAAATCCGGGTACCAGTCCCTAGCTCTTATTGAATAGATTCCTTGATTCTTTTACATTCCCAGTGAATAGCACTGATACATGCAAGGACTACCTGGGTTTCGTACCAGTAAACCTCTAGTTTTTATAAAGGACTATACAGTACAATGTGTCACGAGACGCCTCATTACCGTGACGGTAATCGGATATGTTATGTCGGGGTTTGAAGCCATTAATCTCCGTTAGAGTTGTAGAAAGAGAAAAAACAAGACTCTAGTCCTGTCATTCATTTTTTCTTACTACATAATTATGTACAAACGTTTCCTATAGCATAGTTCATATAAATGTAGTTCAAAACATTTTTTTAAACATTAAGTGGTGTTAAAAGTAATGTAATATACTAGTACAACGGATAATTATGTATTTTAACTCTGGCATTTTTCTGTAAAAATATCTATAGTGAATATGCTGGAGTCGTTGAGTAAGTGTCAGGCGTCAATGTTAATAACGTCATGTATATTTCAATGTTGTCTTGTATATGTTTATGTTATTTTGTATCTGTTAATGGTGTCTTGTATATGTTTATGCTGCCTGGTATATGTTAACTGTTAATGTTGTTTTGTATATTTTAATGTTGTCTTGTGCATTTTAAAGTAGACTTGAACATTTTAGTGTAGTGTAGATTTATACATATTAAATTTAGATTTATCTTATTTGTTGTTACATGTTAGCTTAGACTTGTCCATTTTAATGCAATTGTGGCGATAATCATGGAACCTTCAATGTGACACTTTCATGTCATTCCATGCCCAGTGATGTATGGTTCCAAAGTAAGAGAATGTGTCTGCCCTAAATGAGAAAACAATGAGCGGAACTACATAAAATGGAATTGTGAATGGTGATCTGAAGTTATTAAATTTATTTGTATATGTTAATGTTGGCCTCTAGTGTTGAGGTAGTCTTGTACAGGTAATGGTTGACTTGTGCAGTACAGGTTACTGTAGATGTGTGCATATTAATATATACAATGAACATATTAATTTAAGCCGTATAATTTTCTGTATATTAGATTGTCGTATTTTGTAACCTTAAGCAATTGCATATTGAACATTTATTTGTCGCATATTTGCTGTACCAAGCTGAATGTTGTGCAAATTGTGTGTTTTACTTACATGAACTATATATTGTATCTACTTTGTTTGTAAATATTCATTTTTATAATACATGTATAAGTATTTTAATCTGACACGTTTATAATCAGTGAAATATTGCTGCCAGAAAATGATAAATTATTGATTTTCTTACACTGTTTACGTTATAATGAGTATTTTCACGGCATTAATCGTTCATCTTCTACGGCTTAGCTATTGTTCAATTGTAAAAGCGTGATTACTTTAACGAATAATAAATAAACGTCACTAATTATAATTCTCCAGAGCTTTGCTGAAATTTTGTAATTACGACAATGAATCAGTCATGTTTTTGTTACATTTTCCTAAAGCGATACTTTGCTGAAATGTTTAACACCAAGATTCATTTTAAACACCATGAAAATACCGTAATAAATCTACCCTCGCCTACTTAAATGATGTCTCTTATATCAGTTAACATCATTAATGTTTATGTAATAATTTGAATGTCTTATCAGGAAAGGCTCTTAAGTACTTACAGATATAAAAGAAACGTATGTCAAACTATTATGTATAATTTATTCAGGTTGTGTTAAGAAAAATTTAAGTAAGTACAAATAGCTTCACATTTAAATTGCAACACTATTTCTGATAACTATTAAAACCAGTGTTAACATTGTTGATGTTTTTTTAATTATGCCGTACGCATTTTGGTTTGATTAAAGACCCAATTTGTAAAATAAGTCAAAATTTAAACAATTATTAGAGACAAAAAAAAACATTATAAAATGCTGTTGCTGTTGCTGTAGCTTCTGATTCTGCTACTACTACTACTGCTACTGCTATTGCTGCTGCTGCAACTACTGCTTCTACTACGACTACTACTACGACTGCTACTGCTGCGTCTGCTACTGCTACGTCGGCTACTGCTATGAATTAAAACAAGTGTTTATATTTTACAGATTTGACCTTGTCAATATGTGACATATGGGTAGATAGAGTGTTTAAAAGCATATGTATCTTTTCTATATTTGAAGTATGTGTGATTTTTGTCTATTCCAGGATCTAATGTCTGTAAATATTATATAACTGAGATGCTAAACGCAGTTAACTAACTTTACCACAAGCATTAGACAAACGAATTTACATTATTTGCTTTAATCTGTCTAATTACAAGTGTGATATAGACAAAACAAAGAAAATATAAAGAAAAGATCTCCGACTGAAGTCTTAATTTTGACATTTTAGTTATACCTACTAATTTTGCATTACTCCTTTAAGATGCTAGAATGACATAATCTTAATGAGAAGAACTTTCCATATGCTTGTCTTTACTTGTAACATCAAAAACAAACATAACCAGTAAAGGATTGTCTAGATCAATGTGACTTCAATGAGCTTGTGTATTTCAGTTCATCTATGTTTACACTCAAATTAACAGTTAAAATCGTATACGAAAGAGAGAAAACACAGAAGAAACAATATTTGGGATTTGAACTAAAGCAAAACAAACGTTCAAGGTTAAACGCTTGTAAATTAAAAAATCCAAACAAATAAGAAACAGCATATTAATGTAATCACATTTTGGAATATTTGCAAAGCATGTTTTTTTCAGTGAAAAATATGTTTATTAGATTAATGAGATATAAAAAGTCGTCCTGAAACGGTAAGGTAGAACTTCTCCGAATTTTATTGAAAAAAAAATTCCATGATGCATTAATTACACAGTCTGAATGTTTGGGCACACAAAGCACAAAATATGCGTCTCTCCATAAACGCAAACATTTCATTGTTCTTATTTTTATACATATGAGACTAATGTGCAAGAACAAGAATAAAAAGGAAATGAAAATACAAATATATTTTAAACATGCAATTATTCTGAAACAATCTTATATCATATTCGCTATTAAAGGATGTCCACTTCGCAGAAAAATCGATGTCTATAATCGCATTGCCTGTCAAATAATCCGAAAGACTTTCCATCACCTGAAGTTTTTGTTTCAATACAATAGTTATCAGTTGGACTGTCCACAGCTGGTCGTCCTTCCAGCCAGAGGTTACCTCCATTTGACACATCTATTGTTTCTCCTGACAAACATTCAAATGTATTTGAACCATCTGCCGACTGCTTACCGCCAATCCAGTATTTGGTATCGTCTGTAAACGAAAAATGAGAATAACAACAACAACAACAACAAAAACACCCCCCAGCATTTACGTAAAAGATATTAATGGACAATCATTTTTGCAAAGCTGTTAAACTATTGTTTTAAAGTTGTAAACAAATGACTACAAGATTCAGAGTCTTATAAAACAAAGATTCAAATGAATATTTATCCAAAAGATGATGAATGTTATTTCAGTGTGTCATTTGTTCTTGTTTGTGAATTTGCCATTTGGTATTTTTAAGAAGTATGTTTATGTTTATAATGTTTTAAAATACTAGTTAATCACAATCAAGTTAGCAGACCCGAGAAACATGGAAAAAGTTTTACATCTTCCATTAGGTAGAACAATGGAACATTTTAACTCAAGTTGGCAAGTGTTTAAATAAAAAAAAAAAAAAAAATATATATATATATATATATATATATATATATATATATAATATATATATATATATATATATATATATATATATATATATATATATATATATATATATATATATATAAAGAAAAGAACACCAACGTTGTTCTAGAAAGCCCTAGATGTAATCAAGCACCGCCTTTGTGGTTGCGTAAATGAGATGAACGCCGTCACTCGGCGTTCTGATAAGAGCGCTATGGGATCACAGTAAGGACGCCGTAGCAACTCAGTTACGCAACAGGAGCGCCGTGAAAGCGAAGAAGGATGGCCGAATGAACGCCGTGGTTAGCAAAAGCGCTTTTACGGAGATTGTACGGCGTCTCTACCGCGCTCATACTGCATGTGTACGGCGCTTTTACGGATCTTTATTTTTCTAAAATGCTCTTTCTGCGACTTCACGGCACTGTCACGGCGACCATTGCGCTCTCAATGCGAATCTGCTGCGTTAATTTGAAATTGCAGAATACAGTACAGTAGAATCCCTTTAAGACCACCCTGGAATTAAGACCACCCCTCTATTAAGATAAATTTTGAAAAGAACGGAATTTTCTGTTCTTTATCTGAATGTTAACACTTTATCATCAGTTTCAGGCCTAATCCATTGTTTTATTTATCTTACAATACTATTGAGACAGCTGAAACTCTTGTCAATACCTAATCAGATTTACTATCTGCTTGAATTCTCTAAAGCATGTACTTGCTAAAACTGTAATGATTGAAAAAGTGTATAAAAGTGAGAAATAAACTTCCGAATGATTATATGTTACTGTATGTACATTTCTTTTTTGAAGAATTAATTTCTTATTAAATAGGTGAATTAATACATGAAACAAGACGTATGAAAATTTAATATTTTATGTTAAATATCTTCAGACTTATGTACTAATTAGGATAAATATTATAACATCAGTTTATAGAAATATTTGGGAGTTATAATATAATTGTTAAAACATGTTTATACATAATAATTTAAAAAGAGTGGTCTTGAAATATATATACCTTGATACTAATATCCACAATTAAGACCATCGGCAATTAAGACCACTTAAGTCCAGTCTCTATGGTGGTCTTAATAGAGGGTTTTCACTGTATATATAAAACTTGTTTGCAAGTATTCTCCTTTAAACCATGGATTATGAACTGCAGCAAGCTGGAATATTGCTTGCCTGCATGCAGGTGCAGCAGGTACACGACAAGTCAGACTAGAGTCGCTGGTATATGAAGCACGATTTCAGCGCAGTGTGAGCGCCGCAAGAGCACCATGTTAGCGCCGTGAAAGTGCAAAGAACGCAGTAGAAGCGCAGTCTGAACGCAGACAATCGCCAACTAGAACGCACAACAACGCCATGGAATCTCCGTAGCAACGCAATGATCGCCGTGAGGACGCCGTGAAGACGCCCTGAACTCTACATGTCATAACAATATCAGATTTTTCTTGCGATCTCGCGGCGCTTTATTTAATCTAACAACGCCGTGCAAACGCAATAAAAGCTCAGTCTAGTGTGACAAGGCCTTAAAATAATTATTTTCTCGAAAACATAAGCAGATGCACTTACGAGAAAAAGAACTTACTACTAATATTTTCATATATTCTAATGAGTAAATACACATTTTAAATTATTGTAGTCTTTCCACTTAATATGCTCTTCACAAACTCGTATATATGAACTCAAAATGTTACAAGTAAACTTTAGATTCTGATTGGCTACACATACTAAAAGGCACTGAAGTGTTTATAACCCTATATTTAGTTATTGGTAATTGGATGAATATTTTCATACCGAGACATACAAGTACCAAAAAGTGAAAGAATTGTGTTTGTTTATTTTCGTTAAAGTGGTGGGAACATGCACAAAATTATACTAAACCTTATCAGCGCGAATAAATATCTTGATACTGTTTTCCTGTAATCTATAGATCTAGTGTGTTCAAAAATAGATGCGTTTGTTGTTACAATTCACTCCAGATCTGAAAAAAACACATTAAAGAAACACATAAAAATTGCTTGACATGATAGCCACGGAGATATTTGAAATATATTTAATTTACACCATTGCTAGCAATAAATAATATTTTGTTTATTTTCTCTGTGATAAATACTTTATCGGAGATGTTTTCCTAAAAACATATTAGTATCAATATTAACCATCAAAAATATTTACAAAAGAAAATGTTTGATAAATCACTTGACAAATAGAATAATAACAGCACTCGCACTCAAAATGCTTTGTAATTTATTCTCTTACAGTCATCATTATGAAGAAGAACGTGAAAACCTCACAACAGTTGACTTTTGAAGAATTGCATGTATACTAAATGTAGACTAAATGTTAAATTTGTTTTTCGATCTCATTTATGTCCAGCATCGCGTGCTTCCATTAATTCATCCATGTCACAAAATGTTATGTCTGATGAAAATATATCTTATTCCGTTGCTGTTAATTTGAGTCTAAAGATAGATGCACTGAAATACACTAGCTCATTGAAGCCACAATGATCTGGACAATCCTTTACTGGTTATTTTTTTGTTGTTGTTGTTTTTTGTGTTACAAGTGAAGACAAACATTATGATAATGCCTTTCTTGCATCTTTAAGGAGTATTGCAAAATTAGTAACTTAAATGTCAAAATCAAGACTTCAATCAGAGATCTTTTTAGATATTCCTTGTTGTGTCTATATAACATTTGTAATTAGACAGATTAAAGCACATCATGTCAGTTCGTTTGCTTAAGGTAAATTTAGTTCACTGCGTTCAGCATCTCACTTATAGAATGTTATAATGTTTATAGACATTAGATCATGGAATAGACAAAACTCATACATACTTCAACTAAAGAAAAGATACACATATTTTTAAACAGTCTATCTACCCATATGTCACATATTGACGATGTCATTAACATGTGTAAAATATCTAAAACAAGATGAACTATAAACGTTCTTTTGTAAATTCATTGATCACAATACCGTATTATTTTTAGTAGAAGTAGTTGTTGTAGTTGTAGTTGTCGTCGTCGTTTCTTAATATTATAAGACTGTGTACTACTCAGAAACATTTTATCATTGGAAATTGTTTTGTGTCTGAAAATCTTATTCATTTTGACCCACTTTACAACTTGGGTTTTTAATCAAACCGAAAATGCGTACGGCATAATTAAGAGAAAGCACCAACAATGTTATCACTAGTTTCAATAATTATCAAAATTACAATCTACCCATAGTTGACACTTATTTACTTAAAATGCCGAAACTTGAATTAGTAGTGTTTCAATTAAAATGTGAAGCTTTATTTTTATCTTCATGTAGTCAGAATAAATTACATAATTATGATAGTTATATATACGGCACTTTATATCTGTAAGCACTTAAAAGATTTTCCTTATAAAATATCCATATTATTACATAAAAAATTAATGTTGTTACATAAAATAAGAGACATCATTTAAGCAGGCGAGTGTAGATTTATAATGGTATTTTCATGGTGTTTAAATTGAATATTGGTGCTGTAACATTTCAGCAAAGTATCGCTTTAGGAAAATGTTACAAAAACATGATAGATTTATTGCGGCAATTACAAAATTTCAGCAGAGCTCCGGAGAATTATAACGAGTGAAGTTCATTTGTTATTCGTTAAACTAATCACGCTTTTACAATTGAACAATATATAAGCTGTAGGAGATGAACAATAAATAAAGTGAAAATAAAAGATATTACGTAACAATGTAACAAATTCAATAATTTGTAATTTTGTGGCAGCAATTTTTCACTATTATAAACTCGTGAGATTAAAATACTTATAGTATTAAAAACAGTCATTTCCGATAAAGCAAATATGCGACAAATATACATGTATGTTCAATGTGCAATTGCTGAAAGTGAACAAAATACGAGAATCTAATAAACAGAAGATAAAAAATGTTTATTGTATATATGCCCAAGCTTACATTAAACTGTACAAGACTACATTTTCACTAGAGGTCTATATCAACATATACAAAAATACACTAACATGAACTTCATAACCTCTGATCTACTTCAAAATTCCATTTTATTTAGTTCCGCCAATTTTTGTTCTCATTTAGGGCAAACGCACTCTTTTACTTGGGACAATGCGCCTTTGTCATAGAATGGCATGAAAGTGTCACCTTGAAAGTTCCATGGTTACAACATTAACATACACTAGACAACATTATCATATGCAAGACAGCGTTAACAAATACAAGTCTACATATGTACATATGTACACTTACATTGATTGATTTTCTTTAGACCGGGCGGTCAAGTATAACCTACGAAAGTGCAAGCATTTATTTACAGTAGGGTCCTTACCTCAACAGACTGTAGAGACAGCTATGAGATACAAGGAAATCCGGGTACCAGTCCCTAGCTCTTATTGAATAGATTCCTTGATTCTTTTACATTCCCAGTGAATAGCACTGATACATGCGAGGATTACCTGGGTTTCGTACCAGTAAACCTTTAGATTTTATAGAGGACTATACAGTACAATATGTCACGAGACGCCTCATTACCGTGACGGTAATCGGATATACTAGTCCAACGAATAATTATGTATTTTAACTCTGGCATTTTTCTGTAAAAATATCTATAGTGAATATGCTGGAGTCGTTGAGTCGGTGTAAGGCGTCAATGTTAATAACGTCATGTATATTTCAATGTTGTCTTGTATATGTTTATGCTATTTTGTATCTGTTAATGGTGTCTTGAATATGTTTATGCTGTTTGGTATATGTTAATTGTTAATGTTGTATTGTATATGTATATTTTAATGTTGTCTTGTGCATTTTAAAGTAGACTTGAACATTTTAGTGTAGTGTAGATTTATGCATATTAATTTTATATTGTATATTTTAATGTTGTCTTGTGCATTTTAAAGTAGACTTGAACATTTTAGTGTAGTGTAGATTTATGCATATTAATTTTAGATTTATCTTATTTGTTGTTACATGTTAGCTTAGACTTGTCCATTTTAATGCAATTGTGGCGATAATCATGGAACCTTCAATGTGACACTTTCATGCCATTCCATGACCAGTGACGTATGGTTCCCAAGTAAGAGAATGTGTCTGCCCTAAATGAGAAAACAATGAGCGGAACTACATAAAATGGAATTGTGAATGGTGATCTGAAGTTATTAAATTTATTTGTATATGTTAATGTTGGCCTGTAGTGTTGAGGTAGTCTTGTACAGGTAATGGTAGACTTGTGCAGTACAGGTTACTGTAGATGTGTGCATATTAATATATACAATGAACATATTAATATAAGCCGTATAATTTTCTGTATATTACATTGTCGTATTTTGTAACCTTTAGCAATTGCATATTGAACATTTATTTGTCGCATATTTGCTGTACCAAGCTGAATGTTGTGCAAATTGTGTGTTTTACTTGCATGAACTATATATTGTATCTACTTTATTTGTAAATATTCATTTTTATAATACATGTATAAGTATTTTAATCTGACACGTTTATAATCAGTGAAATATTGCTGCCAGAAAATGAAAAATTATTGATTTTCTTACACTGTTTACGTTATAATGAGTATTTTCACTGCATTAATCGTTCATCTTCTACGGCTTAGCTATTGTTCAATTGTAAAAGCGTGATTACTTTAACGAATAACAAATAAACGTCACTAATTATAATTCTCCAGAGCTCTGCTGAAATTTTGTAATTACGACAATGAATCAGTCATGTTTTTGTTACATTTTCCTAAAGCGATACTTTGCTGAAATGTTTAACACCAAGATTCAATTTAAACACCATGAAAATACCGTCATAAATCTACCCTCGCCTACTTAAATGATGTCTCTTATATCAGTTAACATCATTAATGTTTATGTAATAATTTGAATGTCTTATCAGGAAAGGCTCTTAGGTGCTTACAGATATAAAAGTACCATATGCCAAACTATTATGTATAATTTATTCAGGTTGTGTTAAAAAAAATTTAAGCAAGTACAAATAGCTTCACATTTAAATTGCAACACTATTTCTGATAACTATTAAAACCAGTGTTAACATTTTTGATGTTTTTTTTAATTATGCCGTACGCTATTTGGTTTGATTAAAGACCCAATTTGTAAAATGAGTCAAAATTTAACAATTATC
The DNA here is from genome assembly GCF_026571515.1 of Ruditapes philippinarum. Classification (NCBI taxonomy): domain Eukaryota; kingdom Metazoa; phylum Mollusca; class Bivalvia; order Venerida; family Veneridae; genus Ruditapes; species Ruditapes philippinarum. The sequence continues at coordinate 220,053 of NW_026861730.1, read as the reverse complement.
AGAGACAAAAAAAAAAACATTATAAAATGCTGTTGCTGTAGCTTCTGATTCTGCTACTACTACTGCTACTGCTATTGCTGCTGCTGCTATTGCTGCTGCTGCTACTACTGCTTCTACTACGACTACTACTACGACTGCTACTGCTGTGTCTGCTACTGCTACGTCGGCTACTGCTATGAATTAAAACAAGCGTTTATATTTTACAGATTTGACCTTGTCAATATGTGACATATGGGTAGATAAAGTGTTTAAAAGCATATGTATCTTTTCTATATTTGAAGTATGTGTGATTTTTGTCTATTCCAGGATCTAATGTCTGTAAATATTATTAACTGAGATGCTGAAAGCAGTTAACTAACTTAACCACAAGCATTAGACAAACGAATTGACATTTTGTGCTTTAATCTGTCTAATTACAAGTGTGATATAGACAAAATAACAAATATATAAAAGATCTCCGACTGAAGTCTTAATTTTGACATTTTAGTTATACCTACTAATTTTGCATTACTCCTTTAAGATGCAAGAATGACATAATCTTAATGAGAAGAACTTTCCATATGCTTGTCTTTACTTGTAACATCAAAAACAAACATTACCAGTAAAGGATTGTCTAGATCAGAGTGTATTTCTGTGCATCTATCTTTACACTCAAATTAACAGCAACGGTATAAGATATGTTTTCATCAGACATAACAAAGAAAATGAAAGGAAGCACGCGATGCTAAAAAATACAGGGAAATTAATGAGATCGAAATACAAGTTTAACATTTTGTCGACATGCAAGTCTCCAAAAGTCGACTGTTCGCCTGTTGTAAGGTTTTCACGTCATTGTAACAAAAAATATTTTGTGTGCGAGTGCTGTTATTATTCTATTTGTCAATTGATTTAAAATACATTTTCTTTGTAAATATTTTGATGGTTAATTTTGATACTTATATTGTTTAAAGGAAAATATGTCTGATAAAGTATTTATCGCAGCGAAAATAAACAAAATATTATTTATTGCTAGTAATGGTGTGAATTAAATGTATTTTAAATATCTCCGTAGCTGTCATGTCAAGCCATGTGTATGTGTTTCCTTCAGATCTGGAGCGAATTTTCACAACAAATGCATCTATTATTTAACACACTAGATCAATGCATTATAGAACTAGAGCTGTCGGTAGGACAGCACGCTCGACTATTCTAAGTTCTTGATAGTAAAAGAGCCTTGATAATGTTAAATTTTCTAAGTTCACAATAGGACTATTTTTTTATAAATTCATGTTATAGGCCTTAGAGAGAGTCTAAGTATACAGTATTTGCTTGACTATTCGGAAGGTTGTCACAAGGGTGTTTTATTGAGTATAACAATACTAATTACCTATGAATACATAAAATTGACAGAAAAGGTACAAAGGTGTTTTATCAAGTAAATCACTGCATTTATTATTATGAATGCATAAAATTGTCCCAAAAAAGGCACAAACCCTTCAGTGGTTATGGAGATAACAGCTAACAAGCAAAACTTTACCATGAATTTCTAAGTTGAAAAAGGGGAGAAAAATCAGCCTTAATGCAAGATAGAATTATGGATCTTGGTCAGTGACCTACAATTATGATTCTAAATGCATATGTGAAGTTTTAAATAAATATCTTTAATAGTTATTGAGATAAATAAAACTTGCATGTAAACATTAACCAAGAGACTAAGTAGAAAAGGGGATATGAATCAGCCTTAATGCAAGATAGAGTTATGGAACTTGGTCAGTGACATAAAATTTTGACCCTCCAATTATGACCCTAAGTACATGTGTAAAGTTTTAAGTAAATATCTTTGAAGACCTTTAACCTTTAACCAAAAATTCTAAGTTTCAAAGGGGCAAATAATTCTGCAAATATTGTTGGCAGAGTTATGCAATTTTGCACACTGATGTACATTGTTACTATAACAAAGTATTGTAAATTTCAATTGAATATCTCAAGCAATAATTGAGATATTTGACTTTACAAAAAAACTTTAACCAAAATCTCTAAGTTAAAAGGGGCATTTTTCTGTCAATATTGTAGGCAGAGTTATCCAACTTGTTAATCTGATGTACCTTGTTACTATAAATAAGTATTGTAAGTTTCAATTGAATATCTCAAGCAATAATTGAGATATTTGACTTTACAAAAAACTTTAACCAACGCAGACGCCGACGTCGACGCCGACGCCGACGCCGGGCAACTACAATAGCTTTCATATTCTTTGAATAGTCGAGCTAAAAACAGTATCAAAGAATTTATCCGCGGTGATAAGGTTAAATATAATTTTGTGCATGTGCCACACGCTTTAACGTAAAAAAACATTGGTAAAATATTCATCAAATTAACAATAACTAAACACAGGGTTATAAACACTTCGTTGCCTTTAAATTTACTGCAAGTCAACGTAGCTTTTTTTGAATGTCAGAAACTATGGAAGCTTTTCTAAAAATAACAACTATGGACAACGTTCATACAGTATGTGTGGCCAATCACCAAAATCACATATATTAAAAATCTAAAACAATCGATAAAGTTTACGAAAGAAAATCACATTATGTTTGTATGTATATATACAATGTATATATAAACGGAGAAAAACTGGTTTTTGAGTGATCCGAAACTACTTATATGACGTTGTTTAAATTGCATGTTTAAATATTTTTAAATAATTGTTGAGGACAGCAAAAGTAACGTAAAGTAAGAAACAACACTTGAATAATGTCTCATTGGAAGGTAAGCACATTTCAAGTAAATACTTATCAAGTCTATAAACGAATCACTTTAACTGGAGCAGCGTAATTTTTTCAATGGACTTTGAACAAATTAAATATATCAAATAATACTTAAATTGTCTAAAACTTGGATAAAATTTGAAAGAAAAAAAAATCAATAAATACGAAAATAAAAACACTATAAATTTCCATATTCGGGTTTTGAATCTATATGATGTATTATCATGTCAAAATCGTATCCAAAAGAGAGAATCCACAGAAGAAACAATATTTGGGATTTGAACTAAAGCAAAACAAACGTTCAAGGTAAAACGCTTGTAAACAAATAAGAAACAGCACATTAATGTAATCACATTTTGGAATATTTGGAAAGCATGTTCTTTGTATGTTCGGTAGATGCGTATAGCGGACAGTGAAAAAATATGTTTATGATATTAATGAGATATAAAAAGTCGTCTTGAAACGGAAAGGTAGAAATGCTCCGAATTTTATTGAAAAAAATCCATGATGCATTTATTACACAGTCTGAATGTCTGGACACACTAGGTACAAAATATGCATCTCTCGAAAAACGCAAACATTTCATTGTTCTTATTTCTATACATATGAGACTAATGTGCAAGAACTGAAATAAAAAGGAAATGAAAGTACAAATATATTTTAAACATGCAATTATTCTGAAATAATCTTATATCATATTTGCTATTAAAGGATGTCCACTTCGCAGAAAAATCGATGTCTATAATCGCATTGCCTGTCAAATAATCCGAATGACTTTCTATCACTTGAAGCTTTTGTTTCTATACAATAATTATCAGTTGGACTGTCCACCGCTGGTCGTCCTTCCAACCAGAGGTTTCCTCCATTTGACTCATCTATTGGTTCCCCTGACAACCATTCAAATGTATTTGAACCAACTGCCGACTGCTTACCGCCAATCCAATATTTGGTATCGTCTGTAAACGAAAAATACAACAACAACAATAGCAAAAACACCCCCAGCATTTACGTAAAAGATGCCAATGGACAATCATTTTTGCAAAGCTGTTAAACTATTGTTTTAAAGTTGTAAACAAATGACTACAAAATTCGGAGTCTTATAAAACAAAGATTCAAATGAATGTTTATCCAATAGATGTTACATGTTATTTCAGAAAAAAAATCTGAAACAAAGTGATCCCTCGGAAGCTTTAATCACAACAAAATAACATAAGAATTGCAGACTCGGTTTGATTGAGCCTGTACATGAGGGATAATGAGTAGGTGCAACATCCCTCACGCCCCCTAGCACCGGACAAAGTTGGGCCCTACGAGCGGTACTCAATTCTCAACACTTAATAGTGCAAGCATCAGTAAGTCTTTTGTTTTGCCATTTGATATATTTAAGTATGTTTATGTTTTTAATGTTTTAAAATACTAGCTAATCACAATCAAGTTAGCAGACCCGAGAAACATGAAAAGAAGTTTTACATATTCCATTAGGAAGAACAATGGAACATTTTAATCTGAAAATCGCTCAAGTTAGCAAGTGTTTAAATAAAAAATAAAATTAAGAAATATACATATATATAAATAAAAAGAACACCAACGTTGTTCTCGAAAGCCCTGGATGTAATCGAGCACCGCCTTTGTTTTCACGTAGATTAGATGGCTCCCTTCCTTTTCACAATCTTCCTTCGCATCGTTCCATGAGAGTCTGTTGGAGGATTTGTAGCGTATACATTTATGTAATGACGTCACGTAGGTATAACCAGTGATATTACCACAGTCAGCTACAATTAAAGCATATATATGTTCACTACTTTTGTCAAAATGTGCTTTGGTTTAAAAATGTGCTTGTTTTTTATGAAACATTATTTCGTCAGCTTGGTTGATGTTACAGTGAAACTTAACATTAATTTTATAAATAATACATGTATTTTGCTCATTTACATATTTTATATGATTTTCAATGTATAATTTTATTCTGTAAACTAAATGAATTAAAAAAATATTAATAACAGTAGCACAAAACGTACGTTTTAATTCGTTATACAACACCAAATATTAAAAAGTCTAACCTACTAAAATGACGTGTTGTTATTGTAATATATATTCTTTTAGTTCAATACGAATAATAAATAATAGTTTAGTAGGTTAGATCTTTTAATATTTGGCCAGTGCAAGATGGTACATAACGTTATTCAACATTATTTTGAGAAAAAGGGGATTTTATTAAAAATTTATTAAATTTTAGTTTTAAATGATATTTAATTCACTACTAAGTAATGTTATAAATAAAAAAAACATTTGAAACCATAGTTGCATGTTTTACACAATTTTCAACTATTTCATGAAATGAAAAGCGATATTTATCAAATGTGCTTATGCAAAAACGGTTCTAAATCCTATGGAGTTAAGACCTTTGTAACTTTGAAACAATTGCATAAAGTTTTTGACCTTTCATTTTATATATTTTTCAACTTTTCTATCAAATAAAAGGTTATCATATTACTCTAAATGTGTTGCAGATGAATATTAAGTTTTAAAAATCTAAGGGCCTATCAAACAAACCATTAATTGTATAGTTTACGTTACACATGCTTTAGTTGATAAATGTATGAATTTTTGACAATCAATAATTTAATTAATTGACTGACTACAGGAAACTAAACAAAAAAATATGAGTTTTAATCATATATTCCTCATAGAAAGAAGCAAAGCTTTAACATACAAACCAGTACAATGTATAAGTATAATGGTTACGAATAAAAGTTTTACTTTCAATAGTTCAGAATATTTCATGTGCTAACTACAAACACAGAAAATTTCAAAATATTGCGTAAAGAAACTGTAACAAAAATAGTTTCATTAGACTACATTAAAATGACCAAAGTTAAAATAATATGAAATACATAAGCTTTAGCTTTATATATAGTTTCAATATCTAAGAATATGAAAACATTATATTAACTCGAAAAGTAAAACAATCTCTAAAAATATATGTAAGACTTAAATGTCTTAATGCATAATGTGAAAAAGGAATTAATATGGTAAATGTGCAACAAAAGTTCTATCTCCATGAACACAAAATACACATTATAAGATTTGTAACATTTTTTAAACAAATAAGTTTTTCTGCAAATTATTTTGACAAGACATAGAAAAAAACATTATTTTGTAAAGTTTCATGAATACATTGACATAAAATTAAAATATAATTATATTTTTTTCATATAGTTTTGCCTCAAATCAAAAGCACATGGATAGAGTAAATGTAACAAAGGTACCAACTCCACCACCGGACTTAGGACCTTCGTTTAGATTATTCAAGAACCATTTTCACCTTAAAAACACAGAGGTGAGTGACAAAGGAAGGTTATTCCAATTCCAAAAAACGTTCTTTTAATCACAAAGTCCTAACTCAATTTTATCCTATACTAGAGTTAGGTACCTTCTTGCACTGACCCCTTTCAATTGTCATTATCATGTTACATGTTCGAAACTTACAAATTTAAGTTATATACGTGTGTAAGACATTAAGGGTTTTTGTGAGTGGTGATTAAATCATAAATGCAGGGTGCAATACAACTGATATATATTTGTACCGTTTTTCGGACTTCCGACAAAATCGCCAACTTTATAGTACATGACCGTCTTTAGTGAACATTCAGTGGTCGCTGTCGAAAAGGTTTCGTCGAATAAAAAACATGTTTTGTCCGAAGATGAATATCCGAACACCGTGCATTTTTGTATAAGCGTTGCAGTCGGCTGTGCAGTGTGACAGAAATAGATTGTACAGCAAACCAATTCTTCCGTACGGCGTCTGACAGCCATCATGGAAATATGACCATTGCTCAGAACAAACTGTGTAAAATAAATGGAAAAACACAGCTTTCTTTATACCGGTACGCTTCGATACCGTAGTCTGCCGTTATTACAAAAATCAATCCTAAAGGACTGTGTTAGTATTAAACTACAAAAATTAATGTGTGGTTTACAGAAATCAGTAGGAGCAAAAGTATTTTCTTTCGTGAAATGTGAATTGTTATTAAATTACCTTCGAAAATTAAAACTGTTCTGTCTATATAACTATCTGAATATTGTAGTTCCATCAAACTACACTACATGTAGCGTTTACAATGTCAAAGTGTGTAATTTAATAATTCTCAAATAATCTCGTTAAAATTAAGAAGCTAGAGATAAGCATTGTACTTCCATTCCATAAATCATTGGAAAATTATTACAAATATGATTCAAGTTATTTGCAAACATCCTTTGATATAAAATGATGATTTTTGTTCGTTACATTTGAAAAACGTCTCTAGTTAATATTTACGGCGTTTGTGAAGACCATATTAACTGAAAAGTCTACAATAGTTTAAAATGCACATTTACTCACTTATGTGATCGTATTTTAATAAATAGTAATAGAGCATAATATTTAATAAATAGATTTTTTTTAACTTTGCACCAGATTGTTCTTGTCGCCAAATCCACAAAATCTACAAGACAAATATAAAAATGCAGAATATAGTTGCTATGAACGTCCGACATCAAAGTTATGTACAGTCAAAAAAGGTCAAAGTATTGTTTAAGCTATGTTAGCCTTCGTGGTGCCATAATTGTTATAAAATGTAATATAAGCATTGTATGTACTAGAAAAACAAAAATTAAGAAATATTAAATGAAAGAAGTGTCAAATAATTTTAATACCAAATGTGATTTTATGACATTGACCAACGTCAAGCTAGTTGAAATCTAATAATTCAGAAAAAAACACAGCCAAAGTAAGATTATTTCTTAATCTTATTACCATTGTTTAAAGTTCCAATGAGAACTAATGATAAGATGAGGTAATCCATACACACTTTGGCCATGTTTACGAAAAGTGTACGTCTATTAAATACACGACTGTCATCACACGACTCTTTTGATAATTTGTACCATTGTGTTATTAACAGTATATCTGTTCTCTCTGGCGAGTTTCATATATAATTGTTATCAAAACACTTTTACTTTACAATAATAAACCCATTAACAATGAGAGAAAATCTATACGAATATATGAAAATATAATAACTCTTTATTTCATCTGCTAATGTTTCCAAGAAAATCATTTTTTTACGGAAACAAATATTTATATGACAATGAATGAATCAATGTAACTTGACTTTTGACCAGTATAGTCAAGGGTGAATACTAAAAGTTTTAAATCAATAACCGTAAATGTCAACCTGGCAATGCTATCTTCCAATTTAATTTGTTATTTCCACATTTACATTAAAAAAACTAGAGAAGGGATGATTCCTCGAGAGTAAAGGAAACAAACAACAATCTTAAAGATGTAACATTCACTTTATTTTTGTTGTTAACATATTACTTTTATCAACAGTGGGAAATATTAGGTAAGCATATTCGAAGATTACGTCAACTGCTGGAAGAATTATATAAATTTAATGGCCAGGTGTTAGACGATAGGAAATAGCCGCATAGAGTCTTTGTTGTATACAACATCAGAGAAAGTAGATTGACTTCACGAACATGTTATATACCTATCTTTAATCCTGTCAATTTTATTTTATGTACGTTCATATGTTTAGCTTAATTCAGAATTAATAAAATAGTGGTGAATGAATAACTTTATACAAAATTTTTCTGGATGGTTGTGGACATTTAATATACCTACAGATATAAAAGTACCGTATGTCAAACTATTATGTATAATTTATTAAGGTTGTGTTAAGAAAAATGTAAGTAAGTACAAAAGGTTCATATTTAAATTGCAACACTATTTCTGATAACTGTTGAAACCAGTGTTATCATTGTTGATGTTTTTTTATTATGCCGTACGCATTTTTGGTTTGATTAAAGACCAAAATTGTAAAATGAGTCAAAATTTAAACAGTTATCAGAGACAGAAAAAAAACTCATTATAAAATGCTGTTGCTGTTGCTGTAGCTCCTGATTCTGCTACAGCTTCTATTACTGCTACTACTACTTCTGCTACTGGTACTGCTACTGTTACTCCTGCTACAGCTGCTGCTGCTTCTGCTACTGCTACTGCTGCTGCTGTTACTGTTGCTGCTGCTGCTACTGCTACTGGTGCTACTGTACTTCTACTGCTTATACTGCTGCTGCTGCTACTACTACTACTACTACTTCTACTACTACTACTACTACTTCTTCTACGACTACTACTACGACTACTTCTACTACGGCTACGTCGGCTACTGCTATGAATTAAAACAAGCGTTTATATTTTACAGAGTTGACCATGTCAGTATGTGACATATGGGTAGATAGAGTGTTTAAAAGCATATGTATCTCTTCTAAGTATGTGATTTTTGTCTGTTAATATAATGTAACTGAGATGCTGAACGCAGTTAACTAACTTTACCACAAGCATTAGACGAACGAATTGACGTCATGTGCTTTAATCTGTCTGATTACAAGTGTGATATTGATACAACAAAGACAATAGAAAAAAGATCTCTGACTGAAGTCTTAATTTTGACATTTTAGTAATACCAACTAATTTTGCAATACTCCTTTAAAATTCAAGAATGACATTATTGTAATGAGTAGAACTTTCCATATGCTTGTCTTTACATGTAACTTCAAAAACAAACATAACCAGTTAAGGACTGTCCAGATCAATGTGACTTCAATGAGCTTGTGTATTTCAGTGTATCTATCTTTACACTTAAATTAACAGCAACGGTATAAGATATGTTTTCATCAGACATAACATTTTGTTACAAAGAAGAATTAAAGGAAGCACGCGATGCTAAAACATGAGATCGAAAGACAAAGTTAACATTTTGTCGACATGCAAGTCTCCAAAAGTCGATTGGTCGACTGTTGTAAGGTTTTCACGTCCTTGTAACAAAAAAGTATTTTGTGTGCGAGTGCTGTTATTATTCTATTTGTCAAGTGATTAAGCGTAAATTTTCTTTGTAAAGATTGTTGATGGTTAATTTTGATATTTACATTGTTTAAAGGAAATATGTTTAATAAAGTATTTATCACAGCGAAAATAAACAAAATATTATTTATTGCTAGCAATGGTGTAAATTAATTCAATGTATTTTAAATATCTCCGTAGCTCTCATGCCAAGCAATGTGTATGTGTTTCCTTTAGATCTTGAGCGAATTTTAACAACAAATGCATCTATTATTTAACACACTAGATCAATGCATTATAGAAAAACTTTATTATTAAAGTATTTATCCGCAGTAATAAGGTTTAGTATAATTTTGCTTATGTGCCACACGCTTTAACGAAAAAACATTGGTATTTTTTGTCTCGGTATTAAAATATTCATCCAATTACCAATAACTAAACACAGGGTTATAAACACTTCATTGCCTTTAAATTTATTGCAAATCAAAATAGCTTTTTTGAATGTCAGAAACTATGGAAGCTTTTCTTAAAATAACAACTAAGGACAACGTTCATACAGTATGTGGAGCCAATCACTAAAATCACATATATTAAATATCTAAAACAATATGAAAAATTTTAAGAACAAAAATCACATTATGTCTGTTTAAAAAAAGTATGTAAATATAAATAAACGGAAAAATACTGGTTTTTTAGTGATCCGGAACTACTTATATGACGCTGTTTAAAATGTAGGTTTAAATATTTTCAAATAATTGTTGTGGACAGCAAAAGTAACGTAAAGTAGGAAACACTTTTGAATTATGTCTCATTATCAAATAAATACTTATCAAGTCACTTTAACTGGAGTAGCGATTTTTTTTTCAATTAAGATATATCAAATAATACTTGAATTGTCTAAATCTTGGATACAATTTGAAAAAATAAATCAATAAGTACGAAAATAAAAATACTATAAATTTCCATATTCAGGTTCCGGGTTTCGGATCTACATATGAAGTATCACGTAAAAACACATCAAAATCGTATCCGAAAGAGGGAAAACTCAGAAGAAACAATATTTGGATTTGAACTAAAGCAAAACTAACGTTCAAGGTAAAACGCTTGTAAAATAAAAAATCCAAACAAATAAGAAACAGCATATTAATGTAATCACATTTTGGAATATTTGCAAAGCATGTTCTATATATGTATGTGCGGTAAATGCGTATAGCGGACAGTGGAAAATGTGTTTATGATATTAATAAGATATAAAAAGTCGTCCTGAAACGGTAAGGTAGAACTTCTCCGAATCTTATTGAAAAAAATCCATGATGCATTAATAACACAGTCTGAATGTTTGGACGCATACTAAATACAAAATACAAAATATGTGTCTCTCCATAAACGCAAACATTTCAATGTTCTTATTTTTATACATATGAGATTATTGTGCAAGAACTAAAATGAAAAGGAAATAAAAGTACAAATATATTTTAAACATGCAATTATTTTTAAATAATCTTATATCATATTCGTTTTTAAATGAAGATGTCCACTTCGCAGAAAAATCGATGTCTATTATCACATTGCCTGTCAAATATTCCGAATGACTTTCTATCACTTGAAGTTTTTGTTTCAATACAATAGTTATCAGTTGGACTGTCCACCGCTGGTCGTCCTTCAAGCCAGAGGTTTCCTCCATTTGACTCATCTATTGTTTCCCCAGACAACCATTCAAATGTATTTGAACCAACTGCCGACTGCTTACCACCAATCCAGTATTTGGTATCGTCTGTAAACGAAAAATAAGAATAACAACAACAACAACAGCAAACACCCCCAGAATTTCATGGACAAATATTTTTGCAAAGCTGTTAAACTATTGTTTTAAAGTGGAAACAAATAACAAGATTCAGAGATTAAAACAAAGATTAAATTAATGTTTATCCAATAGATGATTACTGTTATTTCAGTGTGCCTTGTGTTCTCGTTTTATTTTTTGCCATTTGATATTTTTAAGAAGTATGTTTATGTTTTTAATGTTTTAAAATACTAGTTAATCACAATCAAGTTAGCAGACCCGATCGAGAAACATGGAAAGAAGATTTACATCTTCCATTAGAAAGAACAGTGGTACATTTAAACCTGAAACCATCGCTCAAGTTAGCAAGTGTTTAAATAAAAAATAAAACAAATATATACGTATACGTATAATATATATATAACGTAAAGAACACCAACGTTGTTCTAGAAAACCCTGGATGTAATCAAGCACCGCCTTTGTGGTCGCGTAAATGAGATGACTCCCTTCCTTTTCACAATCTTCTTTCGCATCGTTCCATGAGAGTCTACTGGATGATTTGTAGCGTATACATTTATTTAATGACGTCACGTAGGTATAACCAGTGAAATTACCACAGTCAACTACAATAAAAGCAGATTAATGTCCACTACTTTTGTCAAAATGTGCTTTGGTATGAAAATGTGCTTGTTTTTATTGAAACATTATTTCAACAATCATCATCGTCTGCGTGATTGATGTTTCAATGAAACTTAACATTAATGTAATAAATAATACATGTATTTTGCTCATTTACATATTTTATATGATTTTCACCGTTTTTTTTTCTGTAAACTAAATGAATTAAAAAAATATTAATAACAGTAGCACAAAACGTACGTTTTAATTCGTTATAAAACACCAAATATTAAAAAGTCTAACCTACTAAAATGACGTGTTGTTATTGTAATATATATTCTTTTAGTTCAATACGAATAATAAATAATAGTTAAGTAGGTTAGATTTTTAATAATTGATCGGTGCAAGATGGTAAATAACATTATTCAACATTATTTTGAGAAAAGGGGCATTTTATAAAAAATGTATGAAATTTTAGTTTTAATTGATATTTAATTCACTAATAAGTTATGTTATCAAACAAAAATATTTGAAACCATAGTTGCGTGTTTTACACAATTTTTAACTATTTTATTTTTTGTATACAATTTTTTTTTGTATACAATTTTTGATTAATTGACTGACTACAGGTAACAAAACAAAAACAATATGAGTTTTAATCATATATTCCTCATAGAAAGAAGCAAAGCTTTAACATACAGACCAGTTTAAGTATAATGGTTACGCATAAAAGTTTTGCTTTCAATAGTTCAGAATATTTCATGTGCTAACTGCAAACACAGAAAATTTCAAAATACATGTATTGCGTGAAGAAACTGTAACAAAAAAAGTTTCATTAGACTACATTAAAATGATCAAAGTTACAAATATTATGAAATACATAAGCTTTAGCTTTATAGTTTCAATATCTTAGAATGTGAATACATTCTATTTACTCGAAAAGTAAAACAATCTCTAAGAATATCTGTAAGACTTCAATGTCTTAATGCATAATGTGAAAAAGGAATTAATATGTTAAATGTGCACAAAAGTTCTATCTCCATGAACACAAAATTCACTTTATAATATTTGTAACATTTTTTAAACAAATAAGTTTTTCTGCAAATTATTTTGACAAGACATAGAAAAAACCATTATTGTTGTAAAGTTTTATGAATACATTGACATAAAATTAAAATATAATTACATTTTCATATAGTTTTGCCTCAAATCAAAAACACATGGATAGAGTAAATGTAACAAAGGTACCAACTCCACCACCGGACTTTCGTTTAGATTATTCAAGAACCATTTTCACCGAAATCACAGAGGTGAGTGACAAAGGAAGGTTATTCCAATTCCAAAAAACGTTCTTTTAATCACAAAGTCCTAACTCAATTTTATCCTTTACTAGATTTAAGTACCTTCTTGCACTGACCCCTTTCAATTGTCATTATCATGTTACATATTCGAAACTTACAAAATTAAGTTCTATACCATGTCTAAGACATTAAGGTTTTTTGTGAGTGGGTGGTTAAATCATAAATGCAGGGTGCAATACAACTGATATATATGTATATGTACCGTTTTTCGGACTTCCGACAAAATCGCCAACTTTATAGTACATGACCGTCTTTAGTGAACATTCAGTGCTCGCTGTCGAAAAGGTTTCGTCGAATAAAAAACATGTTTTGTCCGAAGATGAATATCCGAACACCGTGCATTTTGTATTAGCGTTGCATTCGGCTGTGCAGTGTGACAGAAATAGATTGTAGAGCAAACCAATCCTTCCGTACGGCGTCTGACAACCATCATGGAAATATGACCACTGCTCAGAACAAACTGAGAAAAAAAAATGGAAAGAATCAGCTTTCTTTATACCGATAAACTTCGATACAGTAGTATGTCGTTATTAAAAAATCAATCCTAAAGGACTATGTAAGTAATAAAACTACAAAAATTAATGTGCTGTTTACAGTAATCAGTAGAAACAAAATCTTTTTCTTTTGTAAAATGTGTATTGATAGTAAATAACCTACAAAAATTAACCCTGTACTGTCTAAATAAATATCTATATATTGTAGTTCCATCGGACCACTACATGTAGCGTTTAAAATGTCAAAGTATGTAATGACGCATTCTCAAATAATCTCGTCGAAATTAAGAAGCTAGAGTTAAGCAGTGTACTTCCCTTCCATAAATCATTAGTAAATGAATACAAATATTAGTTATTTGCAAACATCTTGGCCTATATTTAATATACAAGTATGATAGTGAAACATGTTTTACTCGTAACATTTTGGAAAAAAACGCCTCTAGTTCATACATGTATCTACGTACGGCGTTTGGGAAGAGCATATTAATTGAAAAGACTATAATAAAATAAAAATGCGTATTTACTCACTGTGGTGATCGTATTTTAAATAAAAATGATGGAGCATAATATTTATAAAATAGAAAATTTTGTTCAACTTTGCACCAGATTGCTCTTGTCGCCAAATCCAGAAAATCTAAGAGACAAATATAAAATGTAGGAACGTCCAACATCAAAGTTATGTACAGTCAAAAAAGGTCAAAGAATTGTTTTATTGTTAAAGTTTTGTCAGCCTTCGTGGTGCCATATTATTGTTATAAAATGTAATATTAGCATTGTATGTACAAGTAAACCAAACGTTAAGAAATATCATATTGAAGTAGTGTCAAAGAATTTTAATACCAAATATGATTTTATGACATTGACAAACGTCTAGCTAGTTGAAATCTAATAATTCAGAAAAAAAATACACAGTTAAAGTGTAAGATTATTTTTTAATCTTATTACCATTGTTAAAAGTTCCAATAAGAACAAATGATAAGATAAGGTAATCCATACATATATTTGCCATCTTAATGTAACTTGTACGTCTGTTAATACACGACTGTCATCGCACGACTCTTTGGATAGTTTGTACCATTGTGTTATTAACAGTATATCTGTTCTCTCTGGCGAGTTTCATATTTAATTGTTATCAAAACGTTTTTACTATACAATAATAAGCTCATTAACAATGAGAGGAATTCTATCCGAATATATGAAAATATTATTAGTAAGTTCTTTATCTCGTTATTGCATCTGCTAATGTTACCAAGAAAATAATTATATTACGGAAACAAAATATTTATATGACTATTGATGAATAAATGTAACTTGACTTTTGACCAGTCGAGTCAAGGGTGAATAAATCGATAACCGTAAATGCCAACCTGGCAATGCTATCTTCCAATTTAATTTGTTATTTACAAATCTAGAGAAGGGACGATTCCTCGAGAAACAAACAACAAACTTAAAGATGTAACATTCACTTTAGTTTTGTTGTTAATATGTTTCTTTTATCAACTCAGTGGAAAATATTAGGTAAGCATATTAGAAGATTACGTCAACTGGTGGAAGAATTATATGAATTGAAAGGACAGATGTTAGACGATAGGAAATAGCGACATAGAGTCTTTATTGTATACAACATCAGAGAAAGTAGATTGACTTCACGAACATGTAATAAACATTTATTACATGCTTTTCGGTGGTTTATAGAAATATATCAGTGATATAAAACTTGTATTTCTTTGTTTAAAACAGTGAAATTACCACTTTGATAATTTCACTGTTTTGAATTTAAGCCCCTTACGTTGTTTCAGTGAAATACAAGCGTGCACAGAACTGGGTACCAACTTAATGACGTGACGTCGTAAATGACGTCACGTTGTATTATTATTTGGCGCGCTTTTCATTCAGTATTAGGTTTAATGTATTTTAAAACGTTTCTTTGCATATAATAAAAAGAAAATTTGTTTAGTTTAGTGTAAGATCGAAACATATTTCACCTTGTGAACACCAAAAGTTCATATTTCACTCGTGGCTGCGCCACTCGTGAAATAAACCTTTTGGTGCCCACTCGGTGAAATATATAGAGAATAATAGGTTGGTGCCGTGGATGGAGAAAGTTTATCTGGCGAGGCGGAGGAATTTATTGGGTGAGCCGAAGGCGAACCCAATAAATTCCGGAGCAGAGCCAGATAAACTTTCTCCATCCACGGCACGAATATATTATTCTATTTATCCTATCACCGTTTTTTTTTAAAGAATTTTATTAGGCAAACTACCTTTAATCACACTATCGGAAATATTTCTATATAAACTAAGAAGGCCCGAAGCGTGCATTATTCTACAACAATGCACTCGCCGTTCTTATAGATATTATCTCCCTGTGTATTTTCACATTGAGGGCGCCATTTTGTTTGAAAAATGTGATAAATAAAAACAATTTTTTGTCGAATTTTGTTGTGAAAACTATCTAGAATGAAAGAAAATGGTCTAACTAAGAAAATGAATTCGAACACCAATATCTTTAATTCAGTCGTTAACGCTGTACAGACGTTTAAAGTATTGTTACAATTGTCACAATGTTGCGCCAAACAGCACGTGCAAAACAATCAAATCAAGTACGCTATTTTAATGTCGCAAACGAGTTAAGTTTTACATTTATTTCACTTTTAATAATTTTTATTTCGCTCGAAAAATTATAAAGTGAAATAAAATAAACAAACAAAGTTTTATCAACGTTTTCAAAATTCGTTACTCTACACACAGAAGATTTAACGACAGTTTTTTTCATACCACTGGAACGGCCTGTAAAGAACGTTTCTATTGGAAACTCTGAGGCGAAAACAAATTTAACCACCAAACATAAAATCTAACATTATAATAATAATTATATTTTTTCTTGAAAAGAAGTCCGGCAAACAGGTGCCCATTCATGCATACCACGTGATCAAGTGCCGTAGATCAGTAAAAATATACGGCACCTTGTTATCGGGCCGAAATTGATACAAGTGACAGGATAAATTCCGATCTTACACTGAACTAAACAAATATCCTCTATATCTTTAATCATGTCAACTTTATTTTATGTACGTTCATATGTTTAGTCTATTTCAGAATGAAGAAAAGAGTGATGAATAAATAACTTAATACAAAACCCTTCTGGGTGGTTGTGGACATTAAATTATAACGTGTTACCTATAAATAATGCTCTAGACTTATACAAATATCAATAAGGAAATGAAACATCATGTGACTGAAGTATAAGTCGGAGAGAACATTTATCCGAAACTAGATGTAACCGAATGAACAGCATTGATGTCATTAGGTTAAATACATAGGAAAAAAACAAAAATAAAAACCAAACAACAACAAAAACGACAAAAACAAAATACTGTTACTACAGTTTATCTGTCATTGTGTACCTAGTACTACACGACATATTCAAAAGAGCTAGAACATTTCTGTAAATACCAAAGATATTGATTTCAACTAGTAATTTGGTTTTTGTTTTGAATTAATCATGTTAAGCAGGCAGTCACAATTAAAATTAAAGGAAACACCTGATGCCAATGTTAAAACAGAATTAGTATTAGAGATGTATTGACTTATCTATCTTGTACTTTCCAGGGAAAACACCTACAATGTATTAAGGAAATATTTAATTGTAATTCATGAAGTAGATATTCTTCAAACACTATTTATTGGGAGTTGTACAAAGTACTTTCACTTTGGTCGATACTTTATGAATAAGTCTCATTCATCCAGGCTAGCATTTCGAAAAGCCTTTGCAATTCATTCATTTTGTTTGAACGTGTTCTATCATGCACATGCTTTGCATGCACATACTGTCTGGGAGATCCGTCCATATCGTTATCTTTTTTTGAAGACGGCTCATTTCATGTACATGTATCGAATAAAGTCCGTTCATTTCATGTGCACGTTTTCTGGGAGATCCGTTTATTTCGTGCAATACACGTTTTCTATAATGCACGGTTAAGTTATGCGCAAGGTGAATGTATGATATACAAGTACAAATGTTGCTGCAATTGAGAAGATCCCCGCAAAAAATGCGCTCATTCATTACAGATACCTTACCAAATTATTCCTACGCACAGGTCATGTTATATTTAGATTAAGTACATTGTACTATTGTAGATTTTTCCGAATGTTTTGTAAAACCATTTTTTGCATAATTATACTTATCTTATGCACTGTCCATAATTAAAAAGAGGGGAAAGATATTTAATATAAAAAATTGCTTTCACTGATGCCTACCTGGTAAGGAAAGTATATTCATTGAATACAAACAAGACTTACAAGACTTGTAAATGTTATGTGACATGATTGTACTGTGTTCTGTTTGTGTCACTACTGTAGTTAGTAACATAAAATGATAAAAATTTCACAGTCTGTTTTTTTTATTATTATAATTGTAACAAATAGTAACAAAAGGGACTAATAGACTAATATTATAATATAGTAATATTACATGCATTTTTTTATGACAAATTAAAAAAAAATGGTTTCTTTCAATACTGAAAGTAGAACACACTCTGGAATGAAAAAATGGGATGAATTTCAAAAAGACCAAAATCAGGATTTTTTGTTTGTTATACACGCGTTACATGGTGATACAGTATTCATCAATATAATAGAAGACTGTTACCTGAATTTTAGGCAGGTATGAGGAAATTCACTAACAGCATGTTCGTGCGAGTCAAAGATATAAAAGCTATTTGACATTGGTGATATATAAAATCAAAGCACAGAAGGCGCTGAATTTGTTTGGGTCTCAGAATGTAAGAAAGGTGCAGGTTGTGAGATTATATGTATAGTGCCACCAATGCTTTCCAGCGTTTTAATTGTAGTAAATTGGCTATAAGACTTATTGCAACACTGATATGCAATCCAATGTTTATTTGACTTAAACAATTTGAAAAAAAAATGAGTTGCCTTTACTGGGATTTGAACTCCAGACCTCTCGCTTTATAGGCGAGCGCAAAAACCCTTCAGCCACGGTGAATATATGTGAACGGCCTGAAGAAAACCATATTATTCTAAATTAGGGCTTGTAACGACTTTAACTGTTGTTTAACACAGATGTAAATAATCCTGGAGCTTACTATAAGCATGTATATTTATAAAGAATCAAAGGGATGCAAGTTCTGTGGTATTTTCTGATCTTTGCAATCTTAATCGTATTGTATATCTGTATGCATTTTCCTGTATAAGTTTATTTTTATGTATTATAATTCATTTTGCAAGGCACAAGAGTTTGATACATACGGAATTCTGCATAACTAGAGATGCATCAAAAAATCATTTATGTTCATTTTTTTACGACAGTCACACTTTATCCTTGCATATCATGGCTACTTCCTTAACAAAGACACTTAAAAAAGAATTTAAAAAAAAAAAGTTTCCTCGACTTGGATTTGAACTCCAGACCTCTCACTCCTGAAGGGAGCGCGTTACCCCTGCACCACGGAGGAGTTATACATATAACATCTGAATAACATCAAGTCATTCTAGATTTAGAACTTCCATTGCATTTCGGGTTCGTTATCCTTATTAATTTCGAGGTATTTTGTTCAGGATAAACCTGTTGTTTGAAATTGAAGTAAATAATTTAGCGATATCTTCTCGCCCAAACAGTTCGACATGTAGAATCTATATATTCCACTACTCGGTTTGTGTAGTATTCGGTAATAGACATCGCTAAAAATAGTATTTTCATTGATAAAATCATATTCATCCGCGTAATTTGTGATAGTGCATTTATTGACAATTCTATTAGCCAACGCTATTTTTAAACTTTGAATGCGTTGTTATTTGTTGGATACTTGTAACAAAATAAAAATATTTCTTTCTTTTAAATCGCTAGTTTTAAGCTGTTTTGAGAACTACTTGTTGTTAGGTTTGTTGTGAACTTCTGTGTCAGAGATTGAATGTCCGCTTTGTATTTACTTAATTTCGATCAGAAAATACAATAAAACAATATTAGAAATCTTCGACCATTCGGAAATTATTTTGCTTGAACATTAATTCGCCTGTCTTTGACCATCTTTACGCAGTGATCTCCCCTGAATTTTTCGGCGTTAGTGTACATATAAAGGGAAGTAACCGCTTCAAAAAAGTGGACTACTTTCGGCGTTTGCAATTAACAACATTAGACTCTGAAATTTCGCTACCATTATTTGTTTGGTCTGACGACCCAAACAAATAAAAACTATTGTTAATTGATTTATTGGGAGATCAATATACTTTTTTGTTGAATTGCTTTAAAACCATTCATAAAAACATTACACTTCATGTTCAAACTGCAGATCAAAGTTTCTGTTATCAATGATGCCATCTATCTATAGCCTATGCTTAATGAGGGTCCATCCGATCGTAAGGCCACAAAATACAGCTTTCGCTGTCGAGTACGGACCCCGGACTTTGTCACCAGTCATATCCTTAAAGAACAAAGTGGTATGCAATACTAATTGACGCCAATGAAATGTAACCTTATATACTAAAGTTTAATTATTTCAGAACAACAAATATATCAACATGTTATTATTAAACATTTAATTTCATAAATATAAATTAAGAATAATTATTAAAAGCAAAATTATTAAGTCTTAAGACTGAAATCTTCATTATATTGACAAATTCAATCACTAATAGTATACTTGATATGCTGTGTGTAAATGTTATTCAAAATGTAACAAATTATAATTTCATGTACTACTAAAAAAGGGAAATAACAAATTTATATCCTAAGTGTCAAAAATCAGAACATTTATAGCTATTTATAGCTTTCGAATTCATGTACAGCAGAACTGCTTTCCGGTTCTCATTTATTAATATGACATGCTGCGAATCACCGAAGGGGAAACCAATATAGAAATCGAAAGGAGTTCTTGAATGCGGATTTATTTTTAGCTGTAAATCGAATGGATTAATTGATCAAATCCGGGCCCATGGACAAACATAATAGTAAACACAAATAGCTCCGCGCCTGTACATAACATAATGTCCATAACATTTTATTCAATGTGCTAAATAAAGCACATAAGTAAGCAAAACATATCTGGGTGGTAATGATAACATTAACACATAATACTGATGACAATGTTTAACAAAGCACAAAGTAAATAAAGTAAATTTAGACAATGTTTAACAAAGCACAAATAATTTTAGTCAAATATTACATATGGATATTATGTACAAAATAGTGGTGTTGGAGGAGGTAGTTTTTGCAAAACATTATGAACAAAGAATAATGGCCTAGTAAATACTGATTGGTTGATAGCCTCACGTGTTACAACCTAGCTTGATGATTGGACAAAATTAAGAGGTCAAATGATGTGCCTAATGCCGTACTTAATAAGTATAAAACAACTGAATATGTACAAAGACATAAAAAAAAACTTTATGTAGCCATAAACCTCTGTAACTAACGTTCAAATTTAAAATATCTTGTCATTTTTCATACTTAACACATTTTTTATTCATCTTAATTTATTTAAACTTTATTAATGATTTAAACTCTCGCATAAAGTGTATTTTACAGTTGTAAAATTATTACCTGAAGTGTTGAAAATACACAACGACTCACGTTATATTAATGTTACTTTCTTAAAATCTCTATGTATTTTAAACTAAAAGTAATGTGTTTACTACATCGGCGACCTAAATAAAGAACCTGCAATTAGGGAAATCGAAAATGTCATATAAAACGTCTTCAAACATGAATCATATTATTTACTTCAAAAGTCGGTTGATTTGATCACCAGATTATTTTGCAACTTATATTGATAATCGACCTGTATCATTTTCAAATTATAGAACTATTGTAGACTCTATATAAATAAAGTCAATTTGCAAAGTCCCGTAATTGCCTTGTCATTATTAGAAATCAATTTCACTGTTTATAATAATGCAACTTTTCAATGTCATTCAGAGAGAGCGAATTAAATAATCAACAACACCGGGGATAAACGACACCATACTAATAGAGATGTTGTGTTTGTGATGTTATAAATACCTGCCTCACCTGATTAAAGATGACTTATTTATTATAAACAATATCAATTAACATATAAATACGAGTTCCGTTTCCATGATTAAGATCGTGATTTTCATTATAATGTCAGTTATGACGTCATCACAATATAAGTACAAAATATCACGCGCTTATTTTTACACAGTTTGTCGTAGAAGACGAGGCAAAACCAAATAAATCATCTATAGAGAAAAACATTTCACAATTATTTACTGCTTCCTTTGCTATACTCTGTTCCATTTTTAGTAAGTAGGTCGGTATTTAACTGACACTATGTGAATTTGTAGTGCTTTACTGGAAAAGAACAAAACAACAACATAACTTTTGAACAATTTTATTATCGCAACACAGTAAATCACATTAATTGTATCCTGCAAAAGAAGCCATTTAGAAATTCACGAGCTTATAAATGAATAGACAAACGCCCAAATAAATAAATATATAATACTAAAATGTCACAAACAAGAAGTATCTTAATTAATTTAGTGTTTGAAATTATTTTTGTCCAATAGGATTGCAGTATTTCAAATGAATCGTAACATGTTTACTTAGAATTTATTAGTAGGTATTTACAAAATTAATTTCATTTTGTAAATACCTACTTATAAACTTTAACCTATATTTAAAAAAGATATCCAGTCGAAGTAAAAGTGGTTAACTTGTATATGTAATTTCTAAGTTTTCGATACATATATAAATGTTAACAATGCTTGCATGACAATAACATTATAATTTCTTGTAGATAAAACAAAGAAACAACATCATTTTCTAAACATAGAAATTAAATAATAAGCATATTGATAATGTCCCTTCGAAGCTGGGACACTTTTTATTTTACAATAATTTATTACTTGTTTTTACGTTTGACTTCATAAATTTTGTAATCATATGTAATATTGGAAGGATTATTAACAGAAGCACATAATAAATATTGCAAACAGGAATAAAAGGATAACGGAAAATATAAATTCAACTACTTATGAACGTTTTATCTTTAACTTCGTTACAGTTCATTTTTAGAATGGCAATAACTATCCTTTACATTTTATTTACAGTTTATTATAGAATGGCAGATGAGATTCCCATATTTCAGTTTGTAATTTTAAAATGACCAAATAAATTCATGTTATATTCGGTTCTTCCCTGAAACATTTTACAGGAAGTCAAGCCTTTGGTCGAATAAGAATCTAAATAAATAAAAAACGGCAAAAATTGGCAAAATTGAAAATGTTGAAGACTAGGTTATATTCAGCTGTAAATGCAAACAACTATCATCTCAATGTGTACACCAACAGTTTAACATGCATAATGATAACATTTCTTAACTTATTTGTTTTAATTATTATAAAGCCGCCGTCTGATCGGTAATGTGACTTGCGAGTTATGTTACCATTGTTGAGTACAATACGAAAGCCTTTTACAGTCTTTTTACACATCTGTTGAACCTATATTGGACAACTAGGTCAATTGGCTTTAATTGACGATCTACAAAGACTCAACGACTCCAGCATATTCATTTTATATACTTCACATGAAATGCCAAAGTTAATATACAGAACTATTTAATGTATATATTTATTATATAACACTTCTTAAACCAGACCACTTTACGTTTTAAAAATGCTTTGAACTATATGAACCACGTTATACCAAACGTTTGTACATATGTTGACAGGACTAATGTCTTGTTTTTGTTTTCTACTAAGATGACAAAACAAGTCTAACGAAGATTAATGGTTTCGAACCCCGACATAACATATCCGATTACCGTCACGGTAATGAGGCGTTGTGTGACACATTGTACTGTATGGTCCTCTATAAACAAGATTGATTCTTCATTAAGACTTACTTTATAACATAAAAATATCTACAGTGAATATGCTGGAGTCGTTGAGTCGGTGCAAGTCGTCAATTAAAGCCGATTTACCTAATTGTCCAATAAAGGTGTTACAGATGTGTAACAATACGAAAGTCATTTACAGTCTGTAAAAAACAGACTGTAAATGACTTTCGTATTGTACTCAACAATGACAACTCAGATCAGATGGCGACTTTATAATAATAAATACTAAGTTTTACTCAGTTTAGTGTGTTTGTAAGATTCAGCTTTTTAAATAATAATAATAATAATAATAATAATAATAATAAAAATAATAATAATAATGTATGAGGTATGGATGTTACTAGATTAAACAAGAGCTGTCGGTAGGACAGAACGCACGACTATTCTAAGTGCTATATAGTAAATGAGACTTGATAATTTACAATTTTCACAAGAGAGCTAATTTTTTTTTTACAAATCCATGTTATAAGCCTTGAAGAGAGTCCCATTATGCTCCCAAAGAAGTGTATAAAATTTCAACTAGTTTCAAAGCAAAATGTCAATGAAATATGAAAATATTTGAGGTGGTACGCACTTAAACGTAAATTCTATGTCGAAAAAGGAGCATAATTCTGTCGAAATGCTTGATACAGTTACTTCCTCCTGTTAAGAGTTTGGGGCATGACGGTTAACAAGTGTGCAAAATTTCAAAGCCATATGTCAATGGACTTTAAATATATTGGAGGTATTACAAAAATTTAAACGTAAATTCTAAGTTGAAAAAGGGCGTATTTCTGTCAAAATACTTGATACAGTTACCTCCTCCTGTCTACAGGTTAGGGTCATGACGGTGAACAAGTGTGCAAAGTTTCAAAGCCATATGTCAATGGACTTAGGTATTACAAAAACTTTAACATAAGTGGTTACGCCGACGCCGACGCTCGGGTGACTGCAATAGCTCTACTTATTCTTATCGAATAGTCGCGCTAAAAATGATCATTATGCATGTTAAAATGTTGGTGTTTTTGTGATATATCATTCATTCATTCATTCATTCATTGCTTTTCCATTCATTTTTAGTCTCGTGAATTTCTAAATGGCTGCTGCAGGATACAAATGTGATTTACTATTTAGCGATAATAACGTTGTTCAAAAAATATGTTGTTGTTTTGCTCTTTTCCAGTAAAGCACTACAAGTTCACTTAGTGTCACTTTAAATACGACCCTACTTACTAACAAAGGAACAGAGCAGTAAATAATTGTGAAATGTTTTTTCCTTTACAGATAATTTATTTGGGATTGCCTTGTCTTTACGGCAAACTTTAAAAACATAAGCGCATTATATATTGTACTTATATGGTGATGACGTCATAACTGACATATACATGACAATGGAACCCGTATAATTTTATTATGGTAAATAAATGACATTGTTTATAATTGATAAGACATCTTTAATCAGGTGAGGCAAGTATTAATAACAACACAAACACATATCCCTCTGAGTATGGTATGTTGTTGATTAATTCACTCTCTCACTGAATGACATTGTAAAGTTGATCATAAAATAAAAACAACAAAAAATAGTGTTTAACTGAATGACTGAAATTTCACAGACAGTAACAATTGATATTTTGCACTCTCCGTATCTATGTAAGTCATTTACAATATTTCTAGGTTAACCATTTGCTCTCTGTATCTATGTTAATCATTTACTCCGTTTCTAGGTTAATAATGTGCTATTTGTATCTATGTAAATCATTAACAATATTTCTAGGTTAACCATGTGCTCTCTGTATCTATGTAAATCATTTACAATGTTTCTAGGTTAAAATTGTGCTATTTGTATCTATGTAAATCATTAACAATATTTCTAGGTCTCTGTATCTATGTAAATCATTGACTCCGTTTCTAGGTTAATAAGGTACTATTTGTATCTATGTTAATCATTTACAATATTTTAGGTTTGTTTGTTTCATTTTACGCCTTTTCTCAACAGTATTTCGGTCATATAGGCGGGTAGTTTCCTTACCATCGTTCCTGGAGAGTTACACCAGTACTAGACTACCTTTCTCCGTGCTAAACTACCAAAGCATCTCCCAGGGATCGAACCCACGCCAGAGAGGTAACTGGATTAGAAGTCATCGACTCTAACCCCTCGACCACGGAGGCGGTTTTATTTCTAGATGGACGATTTGCTCTCTGTATCTATGTAAATCATTTACAATGTTTCTAGGTGAATAATGTGCTATTTGTATCTATGTAAATCATTTACAATATTTCTAGGTGGACCATGTGCTCTCTGTATCTATGTAAATCATTTACTCCGTTTCTAGGTGAATAATGTGCTATTTGTATCTATGTAAATCATTTACAATATTTCTATGTGAACCATTTACTCTTTGTATCTATGCAAATTATATACTCTAATATCTCATTATTAATTTAGGAAAATCAGGTACTCTTCGTATCTAGGTAAATCATGTACTACGAATCTAAATGAATCGTGTACTATGAATTCTGGTAAATAATGTACTTTATGTATCAATGTAAATCATGTACTATGAATCAATGCGAATGACCGTAGAAATGAATTCATGATCAATCACAATTAAAGTCGCCTACACCGTCCGGGAATCAAACCTGCACGCCCGATTCAAGTACAATGATCTTCCCTCTAATCTTTATATATTGCTTGCCCGGTCTTTGAATATATTTTCATACTGAAATGGGCACTCTTTTAAAAATGTATCTCAATTTAACATAATCTGCTAGTAAGTTTAACAAGAGCTGTCAGTAGGACAGCGTGCTTGACTATTCGTAATGGCACATAATATTGTTAAAAAAATAATCTTGATACAATGACCTCCTAAACACAGGTTGAACAATTCTGCAATGTCTTTAAAATCTGGAAACATGTCAATGGATTATCTGAGGTGGTACGCAAATTTGAATGTAAATTCTTAGTCAAAAAAGGGGCATAATACTGTCAAAATGCTTGATACAGTGACCTCCTTAGGGATATGATGGTGAACATGTGTGCAAAATTCCAAATCGGGATGCCAATGAAATCGGCAAGTTTTGAGGTGGTATGCAAACTTTAAGTAAAAAAGCGGCATGACTCTGTCAAAATGCTTGATAGTTACCTCCTCCTGTGTGCAGGTTGGAGGCATGAGGGTAAACAAGTGTGAAAAGTTTCAAAGCCATATGTCAGTGGACAATGAAAATATTTGAGGTGGTACACAAACATCAAGTAAATTCCAAGTCAAACAAGAGGGCCATGGTCGCCCTGAATCACTCACCAGAAACAATTGTTTTTCAAATGAACTTGCTGAAGGAAAATCCAGCTCCACTTCAACTTACATGGCCAAAGTTCATTGTTACAGTACATCTGGCAAGTAAAGCAAGTTAACTCACGCTTTCTAATTTCCGTTTCATACTGGATTCTTTTAGAATGCTACGTGATCATCCATCAATTAGTTCAGTAGTAGAAGTTGTTTAATGCTTTTTCTTAATTTAGCTCTGTTGATCCCTAAAAGGGGCCAATTAAAATGATATGAGCAAATCATGTACGTGTGACTATCACAAGGATGCTACAAACCAAATTTGAAGTAATTCTGCCCAGCAGTTTTAGAGAAACTGAATGTTGACTACGGATGCTGGAGCATCGCCCTTTGATACTAATAGCTCACCCTGAACCTTTGGTTCTGATGAGCTCAAAAGGGGCATAATTCTGTCAAAATTCTTCATAGAGTTATTTCCTCCTGCCTTTAGGTTGGGGGCCTGATGGTGAAAGTGTGCAAAGTTTCAAAGCTATATGTAAATGGACTTTGAAAATATTTGAGGTGGTACGCAAACTTTAACACAAGTGGTTATGCCGACGCCCAGGTAACTAGGATAGCTCTATTTTTTCTTATTGTACAGTCAAGCTAAAAAGTATAAAAGAATATTCCTTGTGGAAAGAACAAAGCTGTCAAACTCAGCTTGACTAATACTGGGCGCAGTAAGGAAGACAAAACTATGAAAGAAACATCAATTATGATAAAAATATATTTCTTTTTATGACAAAAAGTTATAGTTGTTACCTTATATTCAAGGGGCAATAATTCTTGAAATAGTCACACTAGTTATGGACCTTGTCACACAACATGTGTGTAATGATAACAGTCAGAGATCGAAAATTCCACTTGTCTGCTGGTACACGTACCTGGCTGGTAATTACGAGTAGAATTTAAGAGAATTTGATGCAGGACGAGTAGAAAAACGTTGCCCTGCACATTGGAATAAGAAACTACTCATTCTGCAGGACGAGTGACTCTGAAAATATTTTTATGCCTGGATAAGAAATATGTATTAGAAGTTTGAAGAATATACCTTAAAATGTAAAGAAGTTATATTTCTTAAATAAAATTCTAAGTTCAAAGGGAGATCAATCTGAAAATATTGCTTCAAGAGTTATGACCCTTGTCACATAAAATCTGGTTGATGATAAGAAATATGTATTTGAAGTTTGAGGTAAATACCTTTAAAAGTAAAGAAAATATAGTAAAAAATAACATATTTCAAGTAAATAAATCTAAGTTAATGGGGAGATATCTCTTGCAATATTGGTACTAGTTATGAACCTTGTCACATAAGATGTGATTGATGATAAAGAACATATATTTTAAGTATGAAGTTGATCGCTTAAGAAGTAACAGTAAAAAATAATATTTTTTAAGGAAATTTATAAATTCAAGGGGAGTTAAATCTGAAAATACTGGTTAGAAAGTACTGGATAGAAGATGTGGTTGATGATAAGGAACATATTTTTGAAGTTGATACCTTCAAAAATGAAAAAGGATATAGTAAAAAATATTTTACTGCACCAAAACTTTAATCTGAAATCTGGACGCGATGCCAGGGCAAGTAGGACAGCTCTCCAAATACTTCCCATAGTCGAGCTTAAAAGGAATAACACTTGAAAAAAAATTAATTAATAACCCTTGAAGGAAGTGAAAAGTGTAAATGAATAATCCTAAGGCTTGAAGGAACAAAAAAGTTTAAGCAATATACACAAAATTTATTTCCAAAAGTGAATCATGATAATTAACAATATTTCTAGAACAATACATATTTTTTCTTTACAAAAAATACTTGACATGAGCACCCTAGTGAAAAAAAAGTCAAGTATATAATAATGTATAATAGAAAGAATGTAATGCAATATTCCATGGCTTGTTGCAAAAACTTTGTGGCTCTGCTCATATGTCATTAAGCAGGAAATACAAACCAAGCCCTTAGACCGTCACTATATAATTTATGACATGGCAGTGTACAGCTATATACGGCCTGTCATTCAGTTTTCTGATATGAAATTGTATTTGATAATTTAACAAACTGGTTATATACAATTTCTGTTATCAATTACATTAGAACAATTCATAGCTTGTGTAAAACAGGGGACAATTTTTACAGTAGTATATCCATTTGCTTAAAAAATTAAACCTACTTATAATAAGAGATTTTGTAATGGAACAATCATATCAAAAAAAGGACAAATTCATGCATGCTCTATGACTGTATCATGTAAGGGTATTGATTTTTTTTACTGTTTATCCTTTTCCCTAAATAACTATATTCCGACTCTCAATAAGATAGAAGAGTTCATGAACAGTTTTTTTTCCATATATTATACCCGAAATATTATGTAAATAAGCTCAATTCAAGGTTTATATATTCATACATGTAGTACAATACAAACCACATGCCTCCTGATTCCTGTAACTTATGCACATTATGCCTCAGAAATAAACTACCGGGTAATGTTTCATTCTTAAGAAAAGGAAAACATTTATTTTTTAACGTTTTGAATAATTTTTGAGAGAATTTTATATGCTTAACATCTGAAGAAAGTAACGTTGAATGTGAAATTATTTGTTATTAAAGTAGTGCAATGTAAACAAATCAGTATTTTGACTTCCATTCAAATACTTTATCACTATATTTTCATTAATTGTTGAAATGCAACAGAAGCAGAAGATGAATGTGATAATTGGAATTTGGTTAATGAATATCTTTTTGGAAACTATAACAGGACACAAAAAATTGAAAGCTTTTGAGAAATGAAAGTAAAAGCATTTCTGGAGAATAATGGGCCTTTATGAAAAATCAAAAATTGTCTGAATTTATATAAGAAGTGTCAAAGTATACATATTAAGTGATAAAGGCACTTTTTATTTATACAAATTACCCATAATAATTAACATATCCCAAATATGCAGATTTAATCATTGTACCATTTGTACTTGGCTAGTAATATAGTGATTAAGTTAATTACCATCTTACCATGCATAAAATATGGATCATTTCATTTTCTTGGATATTCACACATTGTTTTTTATATTTTTTCAAGATTTTTTATATATTTTGTTTATTCATCTGGAGGCATACAGCTTGTATATATAAGACAAAACAATTTAACTTGGAAATCCTTTTTAAAGACTTTAAACACATAATTTGCTCACAGTTATACTTCCTTTCCTATCTATATCATTCATATCAATTATAACTACCTAGTATTCTTTGAACACATTTTTGGCAATAAATCATACGGAACTGTTCTGTAAATTGGTATGCAGCGAGTCAGATATACTTAAATATAATTATCTAATGTCGTACCATATTCAGTCTATTTTTTAAAGAATATTTGAAAAATATAATTTATAAACCATTTATTTTTAATAATTTCACTGAAAATTCAATAAATTTTTACACTTGTACACCTGGTATATTTATTCATTTTTCAGACTTTTTCTGTCCAAGAGGACCCAGTCTATGACTGGTTCTTGTTTTACGACCTACACCAGGAAGTGATTGTAAGAGCAACTTTGTTCCATCTTTCTTTGTCTGAACTTTTTTTGATGCTGCTCGCGTAGAACGTGTCATGATGCCCCGCCCCTCCTCACCAGAGTCTCCGCCCTGCTCCCCTGTGATAGGACTGATTAATAAAATTTCTTCCCGCTCCTTGTATAACCTTTTAGTTCTGAAAAATTGGGGAAAAAAAAAATACTCAGTGTTTTTCTAATCATGATGAAATAAGAAAAAAAAAACACTTAAAGTTCCGAAATTTGGAAAGACAAATAACACAACTATCATCAATAATTGTCTCCCCAACTGCATGCAACTATCCTAGTGTTTATCGGGTACAAGTTGGCAGCATTGACAAACCATTAGACCATCACTGAGCTATCTTAACAGTTCCTTTTAATACAAAGAATTTGCTCAGTATTTAGTTTATACAAATTTATTTTAGTTTGACTATGCTTATTGAAACACTCTTTAAACTATTCCTTGAACAAACCAGTACTAAGCAATGACTGTAAAGTTTCTTGCTCAATGAAACAACATCTTGCCATTGACAGAATTTGAACCCACGCAGTCAACAATCCTTAGAATCACTTGGCCACGCCACCTCAGTATTTGAACTTGTCATGAATAAGTTCTTGTTACATGTATATATTTATCAAATTAGAAAGGAAGAACATCATAAGCCTGTTATCAAGATAATCAATGAAAATATTTAACACAACCTGTTTAATCTCATATATATTAGTCACTCAATAAGATCTATTACAGGACAAAATGCTCAGCTTTTCGCAAAGGCATCAAAGTATCTGAAAAAATATATATTACAGGAAACAATGAATTCATCAATGTCTGTTAGAAATCTTACTTTCTTTTTGACTTTTTCTCTGGTTTAGATTCTAGGTCGTCACTGACTTGTTTTATAGATGATGGTCGTCCTGGTGGTAGCAGTATCCCGGCCTCAGTTTGACTGGCCTCAATGTCCTCCTTCTGTATCACTGATCGTGTATGTGTGATGGGTGGAGAGAAGATGAATGATTTCACAGGGGTAAATGACTTTGCTACAGCTGAATCTGTCAAATGTAATATTAATTCATTATCATTAGCACTAAGGTAGAAATAATGTACAAAGTTTCATATTTCATTTATAGCTGATTTTATCATTTCTGTATTTTTATTTTATTTTTTTTGTTTTGTTTTTATTTTATTGAATTTGTCACAGACCACAGGTAAAATTGATCACTTCTGACAGGTAACAATTTAATCATATCTTTCATTAAAATCATCTTAACACATGCCATAATTCAAATCTAAGCTAAACTGACCAAATTTTATTGACTAAGCCAACTGAGAACACAGGCAGTATTTACATAAGCCTTGAAGAAGTTCGATATTCTCAAAATATACTGTACGAGTCCAATACAAAACAAGAATATATTAACATAACATACCTGCTGAATCCACTTGCATTGGATCAGAGAACTGAAAACTGTTGTTCTGTATATCAAATACATCTGCAATGAAACAACGATCATCTGTGAACAATGGTAACGCCTCTCAGCTAGCAATAATCAGGATTTTTTTAAAAACAAATATACACATATATAAACCGTGTATTGTTATCCTGGTCCTTGTGGTCGAAATACAAAATTTCAACTTCACATATTAGATAATTACAGTAAAACTTTCAAGAAATTTTTTTTTTTTATGCAACAAACTAACAATTATAAACATTCACCTTATAGCTGTATTAAAACTTACCAGTAATTACCAATTTCTCTGAATGTAACCAACTACTAATTCCATATGATTTCTTAATAAGAAAGAGTTGAGAGACCAAAGACAATTTGAGTCAATGTCTGAGATTATTTGTCATGGAGAAATTCACCATGCGGGAAAATTCAACCAGCAAATCATAAATGCTTATATGATGCTTTCAACATTGAACTGAGCAGTAGACATAAACCATATTCTTGGTCCAATAGAGTTTACCTTATAATTTACAAATTTCAATTACCTTTGCATTGTTTCTGATTAAGATTAAAATATAAGCAAGCTTTTCTTTCACCAAGAATACAATCAGGATCAAGTCTTTCTTACTTTGTGATTATCTATTTATGCAGCTTACATTAATGTCAGGAAAAAAAATGCTTTGATACATTATATATAAATGTTAAAAAAAAAAAACAACTAAAAATTTGGATTTAAACTATTTGAATAAAGATTTCAGAAATATAAATAAAATTAAACAGCAAATATATTTGATTCTAAGGGTCATTACTATGATCAAGATCATAATTGGCATTCTTAAAATTTTACATTTCAAACTGTAAGGTACATTCAAAGTCACAATTCATTTAGTACAAACTTTGGAAATAAGGGATAGAAACCTAGTAAATACCTGGCAAAGTAGAATGATCTCCCTTCTTCTTACTGACATCGTGACTTCTTGTATGAGATGCCGGGGAACCTTCCTCATCCTGGTTCCCTTTTTTACTCTCTACAAATTTTTCATTACCAGAGTCCTCTTGTTTAGTGTCTTTAATTTCTTTGGCTACATCTTGCAGCGCTTTTTTCCCTTTCCCTCTTCTAGAAGGTGTTTTCACTACATCCTGATTTTCAGTTTCATTTTTTGATTCTTCTGTTTTCTTTTTTGGTCGTCCTCTCCTTGAAGGAGTCAATGGCTCTATATTTTCTGATTTTAAATCACTTTTATTGTCTTCTTCAGGTAATTTTTCTTCTTTTTTTAAGTTATCACTACGACCTAAACTCTGTCTACGAGTTGGAGTCTTTACATTAATTTCATCAAAAGTCTCCGTTTCTCTACCCAAACTTTGACGACGAGTAGTCATTTTATTGCTTAAAGTCTCTTCACTTAACTTAAAATCACGTCCTAAACTTTGTCTACGAGCTGTAACCTTATCTTCCTTAATTTCTTCATCAATTTTAGTTTCACGACCAATACTTCTCCTTCGAGTTGGAGTTCTACTATTGTTTTCATTCTCATTTCCTTCACGACCTAAACTTTGTCTCCGTGTAGGAGTTTTAATAACATCATCATTTGAAACACTTTTTTTACAAGAACGTGATAATGTTTGTCTCCTGGTAGGTGTATTTTCTACATTTTCAATATCTTCAAACACTTCTGGAATTTCTGATCTTCCAAAACTATCTCTTCTTGATTCATCCATATTTTCATCATTCTTTCTTTCATTTCTTGGTGGTGTTTTCGGTTCCACTGTTGAAGTGATTTCAATAAAGGGATCTTCCTTTTTCCGCCGCCCTCTTGTAGGTGTTTTTTTAATTTGAGCACTTTTAACATCCTCAATGTCAGCTGAATGAGAATCTGATCTATTGTCATTCTTATTTTCATTTTGACGTTCCACGTCTTCAGCTTTCTTTTGACCTCGTCTAGGTGTTGTAGCTTTCTTTGATTTCTTTGCAGGTGAAGCACCAGTATCCATTACACCTATTCCTGATGTTCCAGGAACATTTTCATCATTATCACTGACTTCACTCCTACTGCCTGTTCTAGTCGACATTCTAGGTGGGGTAAACTCATCCTGTACTTTCTTCCTAGACCGTGTTGGTGTCCTAGGTGGTGAGGCTACAGGTTTATCTTTAATTTGAGTCATCTTATTTTCTGGTGATTCCATTCGTGCCTTCATCTCTGCTGAGATCTGTAGCAGAGACTCTTGTATCGCTTCTTTTGCATTTGGACTAAACGGCTTTGGTGAAATCGCAGACACAATTTCCAGTTTCTCAGGTTTCACTTCCTTTTTCACATTAGACCTATTGGAAGACCTTGTTGGTGTTACTGATTCCTGTTTAAGATCTCGTGTTGGTGTTGATTTTTCCTTTTTACCAAGCCTACGCGAGGATCTAGTTGGAGTTGAAGCTTCTGCTTGAGAATGTGGAGAAGACTCAGACTCTTTTTTCTGTCTACTTCTCGTAGAACGCCTTGGTGTTAAAACTTCTTGGGCTTCTTCCTCTTCATCACTGCCTATTTTCTTAGTCCTGCGTGTGGAGCGTGTTGGAGTTACTTGTCCTGTGGGAGGGGCAATGACCTCAGAATCTTTTTGCCTTGTTCTGCGAGTGGGAGTAACAGGTTCCTGTTCAATTTTAACAGGAGACAAATCAAATTTACGTCTTGTTCTTGTTGCCTTCCTTTGTTCTTTTACATCTTCAGATTCGACCTTGGCTCTTAACTGCACATCTTCTTCTTCAAGAACTGGTGACTCGCCAAACTTATCATTTATCATTGTCATTATGTTATCTATTAATGTGGATGAAGGATGTATTATGGTATCACTCGCAGTTGAATGTGACTGTAACCCATAATCAGAATCAGGGGGTGAATCTTTTGTCTTGACAACTGGACTTGTAAGCCGAAGTGGAGATGTTTCGTTTTCTGAAGGCACAGGTGAAATCTGAAGTATAAATCAAAGCACTGAAAGTACTGGAAATAGCAAAGCAATAAAAAACCATTTTTGAGAGTTGATACGTCAGTGAGGAGATGTAAACAATGAATACAATCTCAAGTTTTTGACCATATAATGCCTTGTTTTCAAATTTGGTTTTAGTCACAAGAAAACACATTGACTACAAATTAAAATCATATTTCAAAGTCTATTCTATTGTTTGTTAATTTTTCTGGATTTTAACAAATTTTTTCATCATATCTCGGCAGATGGTACACCAAACTGGTTTTTCTGGATAATTAACTAGTAATTACCAATTTCTCTGCAAGTGACTGACAACTTCTCTGAATTAGCTATTTTATCGAAACATAACAGTACTTATATTAACTTTTTGTATAAATTATAAACTCAAATATAATCTTAAATTCTATATTCTTTCAATATAAACATTCTTGTTCTGCCTTGTTGAGAATGATACCAATTTTGAAATGTGTTGCAAGCTTCTTTGACTAAAAATGACAATTCTCCTGTTGAAAAGCAGAAAATCTACCTTGACAATAAAAACTTGGAATTTCTCAAGTCTGAAACACATCCTGACACGATTACTGTATATTCTAACTATGGATGCATCCAAATTTCACACAATAATGTTTTTTGTTTTGGGTTTTTTTTGTATTCCAAACATAAAACTAAGGATAGAATATAATATATCAATCACTCTTACTAATATTTGACCATCTTTGTCTATTACCCACACATATATTAACCTTTTGAGCCCTACCCACAATTATAGCTTAAATCATCAGTTTAGGCTTATACAGTTACCTGCTCAATATCAGCAAACACATCATCTATAACTACAATATACTAAAGGATTCCTCAAAATCAAAAAAAAGATATGTCAATTGACCCTTAACCTGCTGAATTTCTTAAAACTGACTTGATCACTTTCAATTTTTTCGGAACTGTCCCATTATCAATTTTAGGTGATATAATTTTTGATCAAGTCAGCAAATGTAACCAGGCTCTATACTGGCAGTCAAGGCTGGTCACCCTGGATTCAAGCAGATAAACAGTTACAATATAGAGATACAACAATGAAATTCTTCCTACCTGGTCTTCACTGTCACTTTTAGGTGCTAGTGGTGGTTCCAAATGACGGACTGGTTCAGGAGGTACACTAAATTCTTCCTCAACTTCCTGTTTGATAGACTGATTAGCTAATGATGCTTCATCAGCACTGGAAGATACAGTCTCCACAGTCTCCATTTCTTCAATCTCAGCTGGAGCATTAATCTCCTCATACTGTTCAAATATTTCTGTAGTTTTCTTTACATCTATGACATCCATTTTGTCTTCAACTTTTTCTGACTGGTCTACCTCCATTTCATCTTCCTCTGTTAAGTCAATATGAACATTCTGTGAACCAGTTTTGTCAAAATCATTTTCTTCCTGAGACCCAGTCTGGGCATGCTCAGTGGATGTTATTTCTGACTGAGCAGGCTCAGAAGAAGTGAATTTAGAAACTGGTGATTTGGAGACTTTGACTGTAGGTGAAGATGGAAGTTTTGTTGGAGATTTTGAAGGACTAACAGATTCTGGAGACTGTTGTGAAGCAATCACTTCTCTCACTGTTGCTACAGAAGAGATTGAAATGTCTCCGGACACAGATGAGGCAATACCTGATGTGTAACTCTCATCCATTTCTTCAACTTCCTCTACAATGATAAAAAATACAAAATATTTATGTGTTAATTTTGTTTGTTACAGCTCATTTTTTATGAATTGTA
Organism: Ruditapes philippinarum; assembly: GCF_026571515.1. NCBI lineage: Eukaryota > Metazoa > Mollusca > Bivalvia > Venerida > Veneridae > Ruditapes > Ruditapes philippinarum. Next base: position 183,250 of record NW_026861730.1, on the reverse strand, counting down.
AGCAAGTGTACGACGAAACAGTGACCTCTCAATAAAATAATGTTTCAAGCTTCAAACTTAAAATTACTACAACATGAGGGACATTTAAATACTCAATAGTTTCATGAAGTGGACATCAAGCATGCTAAAATACACATTTTTAAACAATCTGTTAATGAAACATAGAACATCATCTAACACAGGGCAATCTTAACAGAAATCAGCTATGAAAACTTTGGTGCTTTTAACAGTAGAAAGACAGTAAGAAACAGAACATTAACTAATTTACCATCACTGATATTCTCGTCAGACTGTTCCAAGTTTGATACCACATAATCAACCATATCAGTTTGTATGTCAACTTTATTAACTTGTGATCCATCTTCTTCTGCTGAATGAACCTCAGCTTCTGACTGGTCTTTTGGTGGCGAATGGAGAGGCCTTCTGTGTAACTGATCAAGATTTTCAGAAAATTTGGGAGACTTTTCACTGCTACAAGATACAAAAGTCAACACAAATTGAATAAATAAATAAATCCAGACCATGGTTGTAAGCTTATGTATTTACCGAAAAAGTTGTTTTAATAATTATGTCACTTTCTAAATATATTGACTCTCAGGCAGCCAGCAGACCAAGAATTTTACTAGAATTCACATTGCTACAGTCATATGTTGACTTCACTGCTGACCTATAGGAGGCAGACCTCAGTTGTCCATTTGTGCATTATTTCAGACATATACCGCCTCCGTGGTCGAGGGGTTAGAGTCGATGACTTCTAATCCAGTTACCCCTCTGGCGTGGGTTCGATCCCCGGGAGATGCTTTGGTAGTTTAGCATGGAGGAGGGTAGTCTAGTACTGGTGTAACTCTCCAGGAACAATGGTTAGGAAACTACCCGCCTATATGACTGAAATACTGTTGGGAAAAGGCTTAAACAAAAAAAATTTCAGACATGAGCAGGCATACACGTGGAGGTGTCTACTTAGAAATATGCTTAACCTAATAGAACTAAATCACTTATATACAACACAAGTACCTCAATTTATGGCCAAACAAAAAACTAACAGAACATCAATTTTGCATCAATTATATGAAGCAGGCAATAAAACCAGTGCTTCAAATTGGCAGCAGTTAAGTGCACTTCTTTCATTTAATGGTAATAACAAGAAGTACCATCAATTATCACGACACAAAAAGACAACTTACCTTTCTGGAGTAGGGCTCCTGTCTCTGATAGATCTTGGACTAGATTGTGTTGGTGATTTCGGTGAACTTTGTTTGGATGATCCCAGTAATATCGAGGTTTCTTTTAATGAAAATCGGAGTTGTTTAGGAGTAGACATTGGCTGTAGTTTAGAAGCTGACTTGTCCATGAATGAGACAGATTTGGGAGTTGTTGGCTGTGACAGACGGCTTTGTATAGGTGTGACCGGGGACGACGTCTCTGCTGACGAGGGCTCCAAGAAAGAAACTGACCTGTAAATCATTTTTACATTTAAAATACAGTAATAAATATATTCATGTTGTTTATATTTCAAAACAAACATATTTTAGAAAGATCACTTTTACATTTGTGAAAGTTGGAAATTTTAAAAATCCCGAAAATCCTGAATTTAGCAGTTTTTCTATAGTTTCATATATGAAATAGAAGGCTTTCAGGAGACTGAAAATCCTGAACTTCAGGAATAATCCTGAAAACTTTCATCCATGCTTTTATAACAGAAAAATAATTAGTATAATACAGGCAGTCACTCAAAATTCATTTCATGCCTAATATTTAAATGCTAACATATATAATGATAACCTTTACAGATTATTATTATTATTATCATTATCTTGTAGTGTCGTCTATATGACAGACAAGACATAATCACATTTATGTTACAAAAATTTCAGGCAAATTGCCCATGCATCTGAATAATAACATTTCTATCTTCTGTATTATCTGACCAAAACAACAACAACAACAAACTTATATTCTCATAATAGAAACAGACTAACTTTGGGGAAGACGGCTGTGACTTTGATAGACTTCTATCCCCTGCTATATGGCGAGGTATACTGGACAAAGGTGTGGTGCCAGCACCATATCCAAGCTTCCTTGGTACCTTCTTAGCGCTTCCTTCAAGTTCTGAAAACAAATTGCATCTCAATTTATTTGGAGAGTTTTAGACATCTACCTGTAAATCATCTTCATTGTCCAAGTAACATTAGCTTTGGAAGCAATGTTTTGCATGAAATCAATCCTAGTGGACGCAATTTTCAACTTAGCCAAGTTTATCACTTTTTCATTTACAAATGACAAAACAAAAATCTATCATTTTTACATTCTCTTCTTTTTATTTTCATTGCTATTCACATTTAAGCTTTATGTAAGTAATTATATAAAAAAATATCTACTAATACAACAACATATGTTTATTTATGGTTATCATCATGTAATGTATGTTATATAAAAATAATAATTTAAAAATGCATGTATTATGTAAAGAATGTATACATAAACAGGCCTTAAACTTAGTTACAAATGAAAAACAAAGGAAAAAAATCAGATATTAAGTATGCATTGTCATTTTAATTACCGACCTCATCACAAACATTATCTAACCATTTGTCTGTCTAGTTTTATGCGGATATTTTTTACCTTGTGAATTCGGTGTGACATTGGAACTATGTGGACTTGGTGAGGTTGTAGCTATCATATTACGGACTTTAAGAATAGATTGCGGGGTGACTGCACTGTTTGTTGACATCCTCTGTTTCTTTGGTGTCACTCTCTTCACTGATGGTGTCTGTAACATCGACATACAACTTGCTGAGAAAAATCTACTTCCCCTAGAAAAATAAATCCATAAAACTGCTTCTTTAAAATAACAAGTAATTTTATACCTTCAAGAAATACAGCTTTTTAATTCTTTCTTTTTTATCATATAACATCATATACAGGTGTTATGCTTTCAAAATGACTAAAGTTTCTGTATATACTTTCATAATAGGGATCCTTCTATGGAAAACACGATTTATTACAATGATTATGAAACAACATGATCTTTGTATATTTCATTATAATTCCACAAAGCAGTTAAACATTACTAACATGCTGACACAGTGTTGGGTGGGCAGAGATGTACTTTCTCACTTATTACCTTTAACAATAAAAGCAAAGATTGTAAAACAAGTCTTTTATTGAATAAGGCCTTAATTGGAAGAAAAGCTACCAGTAGGAAAGCTGGTTGACTTCTTTTTATCAGATGATATAAATGGAACGCCATCAAATTTATGCCATCAGTTACCATCAGGTAGCAATCTAAGTTATTAAGCTAGAAACATTGTAAGAAATTAGATGTACAATTTTTACCTATTATCTGCTCTAGTAGGGGTATCACAGCTAAACACATTGAGTGATTTATTCAGTACTAGTCCAGCACTGCCACTAACATTACCAGCTGATTCAGGATACAATGTAGCTGGTGTGTCCCTGAAAAATATACAGACACAATAATGATAACTCAACACTACACAGACACAATAATGATAACTTAACACTACATCTGTATTACTTAGACAACACAAAATGCAATTGTACCGGATATATGAAATCTAATCCTGCAGAACACTTCATAATCACCATTACAATATGTTTCCGGCATTTTTAATTTATCGTAAAATTCCATTTTAACGCCCCCGGGGGAAGTAACATTTTTTAAAAGAGGGGCATTTACTAAAGATATAAAAAAATAAATAAATAAATAGACAAGATCAACAAGGAAAGGCGTAATGAAAATGATTGTCTTTTCTCTCTCTTCAAATGATGTAAAAAAAATCCAAGCAAGTCCTATTTAAACACATTATCATCCTGTCAACCCATGATACGCATGATTTACGTTTAATCGGGATTTTACGGTATATGTTTTTTTTGTGTGCAGCAGTCTGCGACACAAAAGTTTCTTAACCTCTAGATTTCCTCAAGAAATTCCAATTAATTATTTTCAGTCACTGTTTTCTTTTTAAGGCAAACAAACTCTATTACATGAGGACTCTATGTTGCTTTTTACAAAATGGTTTAAATGTTGACTTCTGCTTAAGCCAATGCTAGGAGGAATATACTGTAGACACAGCTGTCCATGGAACCAAGCTACAACATTGTCAATTTGGATGTCTTTATCAAAATGGTTTCCTTTTGTTTTACTATATATGGTCTTTATTATATAGTGAAAGAGGATTTGAGTCTTACCGTAAAGACCTCCTGGCAGGGGTGACAGGGGTACAGATAAATGGCCCTACAGATCTGTCCAGTGCTTCATTCCTATACAAGATAAAATGCTCATAAAGTAAAGTTATATTTCATTACATCATTTATTTAATATTCAATTTTAGCAGGTAATGCTAAACATATATTCAATGATGTCAACAACCCCAACTTCGTGGCCACTTAGAATTAAAGTATTAAAGTCAATGACCCTAACTTCAAGGTCAGTGAGAATTAAAGTCTATGACCATAACTCAAAAAGTCACAGAAAGTTATAGTCAATGTCCATAACTTGTAGAATATAGAATCTGAGACAATTTAAGATACTGACAATAAATCCACAGCCACACAGAATTAATCCATGTCCAGATGACAGAAATATTGAAATAATCTAAACATCAAAAATATTGAAATAATCCAAACATCAGAAACATTGAAATAATCCATTCTTTTATGTTGAAATTGTAATACTATTTTCTTAACTAAATGAACAGGTTTACATATAAACAGTAAAACAGATCATACTGTGGTTGTTCTGTCTCGATTTCATCCAATTTCTCCATGATAGTCATGATAAAAGCTGACTGGGACATCGCTCGAGCTTTGTTCTTTGTGACTTTTGTTGACAGTGGGGTGGGACGTCGTACTGTAAATATAACTTATTGTTTAACACTAATCTACACAGTCAACACAAAGTCACCATCAGAAAAAAAAAATGTTTTTTCATGAAAATTAATGATGATACTTGATCATTAAAATGAAATATTTATCAACAAATGACAAATGTTCAAAGCAAGCAGCAGCATTCAATTAGACATCAAAATGAAATATTTACTATCAAATGTATGAAAGACTTTTACATCACAATGGTTCAGGACTTTGAAAATGTGAAATTACAACACATTTAAATGTATTTAGAAAACAATGTTAAAATACATAGAAATGCAAACAATTTTTATAAATATATTCTTCCCGTTCTTACATTTTCCATTACAAACATTTTTTCAATATAGAAATGTTTATTTAGTTTTAAAGTTTATTTAATATTGCATTACCTTTGATCTCATATTTGTAAATCAAAAACCACCTAATTCTGAAGTTTGTTGTGCTACCACTTACAATTTATTATCCTATATTCAAGCATTTTCCAAGCTGCCTTCAAGATATTAACTAATGTTAACATCTGATGTAAATTTCAGGAATTTTATTATCAAATGTTAAATTAAGAGGCAAACCATGAGAAAAGTATTCAGACTGTATAATTTTATATGTCCCTCCAGGCACTACCCTCGTGCCACAAGTCTGTCATTTGTATCCAATATATAAGTATTCATACAGAATTGACTTTTGTATGACTTTTATTATAATAACAACTATATAAACTATTAACCAACCTTCTCGTCTCCACTGTATATTTTTCTTTGGTACATGCAGTTGTTCCAGCATCAATCGTCGTTGTACTAGAGGTAGGAGGCTGGCATAGCTATCAACAATGGCATTACGTGCAGCTGCCCGCTCCCGCGCCTTGGCATTGGCCTCTGTCTGTAGGGGTAATATTATTTCACAAATTAAACATGGAGTTATAAGCTCAATACTGACTTCAACTTCTAGGGGTAACTTGAAGTAATTTGATAATTTTTAAAATCATGAAACATTGTCTGTGTTGAAAAATCATGTAAACTTATTTCAAGGATATCAAAATGATTGGTTAAATTTTATATAAAAAATCTAGACATGTATGTTATTATAGCTTATAAAACTTGTAAAGATGTAAATTATGTCCAAACATAAACTTTATAATATAAAACATATCATCTGCATATACATAACATTAAAATACTGCAAACTTGAATGATTTTAGTCTCTGACTGTATTATAGTTCAGAGGTGTGGAGTAGGTTTGAAATTATGAGAGTTTTCTTTGTAATAGTACATACAGTAACTCATTACCAACTTCAATATGTCTATACTTACCATTATAGAATGTTTTAGTTTCTCATTCAACTGTATAGCCTCAACAAATCTCGCCCTCTGTAGGTAATGCATGACCAGTAACTCTTGTGAATGAGGCTCCGAACTGGCCAGCAGATAGTCTACCAGAATTGTCTCCTCCTCGTTGCTCAATGGTAACTGTAGCAACCGACCTAGAGTCTTTGCTGAGAATAAAAACAAATATAAAATTCTTACATGAAATAATCTCAAAATAAATGAAATAATTCATTTTATAATGTAAAATTATATTTGAGTAATAATTCCTTTGTGGTTCAGATGATAAAATAACAAATTTTAAAATAAGCATCAACTAATTCAACATTCAAGATTTTCAAATTTCTACAATTGACTGGTTTTAAAAATTGTCCTTAAAGATGTAGTTGTGTGCATTTATTTTCCGTGCAACAACATGTCAACTTTTCAATATAAATCAAAAGTTGAGGATAATGAAAAATTGTTTTTAGGCATAAGATCAGCTGGATTATTTATTAGCTACTTACTTTGTTGGCATCCGAGGAAGAGATGTGATAGTAAATCATTCATGTTGTTCTTGTCTCTACAAACTCTCTGATATGTCAAAGCCTCCGCAGTTAATCTGAAAATACCAATACTTTACTGAAAATAGTTTAGTTTGTTAAGTTGCATGGGCTTGAGATATCAAAATGCCAAATTTGTGTAAACAGTTCAGTCTGATTAGTATATATATTACACATGAAGAGTGGCTTGACTTTACTGGTGACAAAATGTATGTCACAGTTGATGCAAATGATTTGAGAGTTTAACGTTCCTTTTGTAACAGCAATCCAAGAAGTTAACAAAAATTATTGCCATCAGCATGCTTGAAAATCTAAGAGTCTTGTTAAAGTGGCATGGCAGTAACAATTACACAGATTGTAAGAGGCAGACCTGGGGTAATCATCAATCGTAATCATCGATTTTTTAATTGATTACATGATTACACTGTAATCATCATGTAATTGATTACCTTGCTCAAAATTGATTACATTAATTGTAATTAATCAATTACAGCTTAAATTCAGTCTGTAATTATGATTACAATTTGATTGATGTTGATTACTTTCAAATTTTACATAAAACTATTGAAATTCAAAATATTTATTTCACATGTTACAGTTGAACTTATATTTCTTTATAATGATCTTTGATCACAAATTGTAGAGTGTAAATTGATTTTTATTGAATATTCATTATTGTTGATATCTATTGATATCCATATTTGAAGTAAATAATAGAAATTGTCATAATAAACAATGATTGTCCATAATGGTAGTAAAATATCAAGTGCGATGTTAATAAGACATCACTCACAATGCAGAAATAAGTTTAAATCCATACAGTTAACCAAATTCTAACTGAAAGATAGACATCATTGTTTGGCTGGTATTCCAACCAAAATGTCATATCATTGGATTAATGATGTCTTTGAATTTCCTAAAGAGACATCTGGAAATGTGACAGCACCTTGCAAATTGTGCCCTAGGAATATAAATGGAAACACTTAGTCACATTCAAATTCCATTATCCACATAAAGGTAACTATGTTAAATTTTGTTTCACATATTTTGGTTAAACCATGTTTTAAAAAGTTTCAAACAATGTAGATAACTTCTTTACTTTGTATATTCTAGAGTTTATGTCAGATGCATATTACCATATTTTAATTATATGCAACAGTTAGGTATTTTGTTAGGTGATAGACAATGTGTCTAAATTATAATGAATACTGATGTACCATTGAAGTGTTTGTAAGAAATTGATACTTTGTAAAGCCTATTGTCTCTGAATTCCCATACAAAAATTTATTGTTTTCACACCTGTTTTAACACCTGTATACAGCATACTGTACAATTGACACTTATCAAAATTTCTGTGGCAGAGAGAGTTTATTATGAAACCTACACCAAGAAGACCGAGGACCATTCCTGCATCATCAGCCCCTGTAGAGCATTTGTTTAGTGTTGCGGGTAAAATTTTCTGTCCTGATAGATGCAGTCTGACTGACAGACGGTTTCATGAACTTATGATGCTAAAGTGCAATGCTAAAATATGATAAAGTGATGTGACAGTAACTAAAAGTGTGTTAAATTGATGACTGTTGATGAGCTGGAAATCCTTTGTTTATATAATGTATATATTGTATATATTAAAAAGCATTAAGAAACTTTTGTTTATAGTTATACATTGAATGTAATCAATTATCAATCAATTACTTTCTTAAAGTAATTGTAATTTAATTGATTACAGAGACAAGTCTGAGTAATCAATTGTAATCAATTACAATAAAATCTGAAAGTAATTGTAATTAAATCAATTACTGATCAATGTAATCATCCCCAGGTCTGGTAAGAGGATAAACATTTATCTATAGGTGAAAATATGTCTGACTGTATACATTGTAAGGAACTTGGATACAAGACAATCAAAAGTCACACACTTGAATATCAAAACTTCATAGAAAAGCAAGATAAGATACTTATAAAGCTTCAAACTTTGTCAGCTAAAAAACTATGCAGAACATCAAATAACCTGTGCCTATACAACACAGCGGACCCTACCGTCCCTCTATATAAAAATGCTTAAGTTTTGTTAACTTTCTATAAAGGAACGGTGTGTAAAATTACTTATTTTATCATAGTCAAGGTTCTGTACTTCAGGATTACTGTTCTACAATAAAACTAATACACATGTTCACAATATTTTATCTGACTTAGTACTTATGTAATTTTCTGTCAAGTAATTAAGAAACCATGCATTCCACAGAATCTCTAGGATGTATGTTGACATCACAAAGACAAATTTATATGCTCAAAAGTGGGGGGCACAAAAAGTACACTTTATTCATTTAATATACAGAGCCCAGGAAATAGTGCTTCTGTGTTTAAAACAAATAACTTAACAGTCTTTCTTAATTGACAACTTGTACTTACTCATTAGCCAGTAGTACTGTGAGTTTCAGTTTCACCTCTTCCGGTGTGGTGAGAGCAGGCTGTACACTTGTGATGTACCTGAGAGCCATCTTGGCATCACCTTGGTACAATAACGCTTTAATAATCCGCTTATGCTGCCATCTAGCAAATTCAGCTCTCACCATTGGATCTAACATTAAACTTAATGCTTCCTACAAAACATAAAATAAAACTGATAATATTATATTTCATTACATTTTCTGTAGCATAATGTTCATAATGGTACCAAATCTTTTTAACTAATTATCTGAATTACTTTGTAAGGCTGTAAATCAGACACTGGTCATCTAAGGTAGAATGACAACCTGTTAAAGCTACTGCAAAAAGGCCAAAGATGCCCTTCATATATTATTTAGGCAGAGTAAGTGACTAGGTAGAAGTGATAACTTTTGAGAATGACTGCTCTCAAAGTTTCTTCACAGAAATATCAAATTTTCATCTAAGGGACTGAGCTTCAGACAATCAGTATGGAATCAAGATAATTAAAATACATTTCATAATGCAGCCTATAAAGATTTCGTAATGCAGCCTATAAATATTCATTTTAAAGAGAAGCCAAATGTATGGGGAAAAAATCAGGCTTCTTTCCTATACTCTTTAATAACAATATGTGAGTGATTACTTTCATATTAAGTAGCACTTAAAAGGCACAAAATAAGGCACAAAATCAGGATATGTTCATTTAGATGAGAAAATTAAACATGTCTTATAAAAGAGCAGAACATACCCAATGCAAAGCAACAATGTCATTAAGTCAAATTCCTCAAAAGCTTAATAACTTTTTAAAAGAGATTACTAAGTTTTTTCATGTTTAATGTTTCTATGTACAAATAATATATAAAACTTTAAGAAAATTAAGTTCACCTCAAAATCCCTGTGATCAAGCAACCAGAATGCCTGCATTAATTTCACCAGAGTTTGAGGAAGGTTGAATCTACGAGCAAAGCCACTGACTTTCTCAGAGAACTGAAATTAAAGTTTTACAAAACTAAAGAATGTTTCAAATTGTAAATATGATTCAGTAAATTGGTAAAACAATTCTTGCCAGAATTCTTTCAGGCATATATAGTCTATAGAAAAATAAGAATTGATTTTTTGATTCTTTTTTTCTTTGAGATTTTGTTTTTGCTATTACAGTTTCAACATCATTCTAAATTTAAGCTGAACAGCTAATACCTGTACATTTGTATATATTTCATCTGAATACAGCAAATTCCCTCTATTAAGACCAATTACTGGACTGACTAAAAGTGGTCTAAATAGTGAACTGGTCTTAATAGTGAATAAGCCACTTTTAGAACTTGTGCAGTCCAACTAAACTAAATGTTTATGTACTCATGCCTAAGACATTGATATAGGTTTTTTAACTTTCTTTAGATTTTAAACTTTTAAATATAATTATATTAATAATAATATATTTTCATGATACAATTGTTGATAGACTAAGCAAGGAATGATTTAAAGTTTCATAAGAATGCAAACTAAAAGAAGACTGAGGTTTCAACATTTTTTCCCCAAAAATATATAAAGTCCTTGTTTAGGTGCATAATTTCATTTGTTCAATTTTATAATATTTAGCAGACCAACAGACTCATTAAACCATTAATTGCATATCTATAAAGTCCAACAATCCTTTGTGAAATTAGCGAGTTTTCACATACTTTCCATCAACAAATAAATTAAAATGCAATTGAACGCCTGTTAATTACCGACAAAATTAGTTGAATCATGCTGCCGCTAGAATGCTAGACAGATAATGACCTCGTTTGACTGGTGTATTTGTTTACGGCAGAGAAAAGATTCTGTCAATGGGGCAATAAACACATTGTGTTAGGTGGTCATTATGTTGCATAATTGGTCGTTATACAGGTTAATGATTTAATAAGAAATACACACACATGTCTGACAGAAGTGGTCGTTATGCCGGATTAGAGACGTGGTCGATATACTGATCATTTTTCGCAATGAATAAAGAAGGCAATTATTTTGTACTTTTGAAAAGTGCCCTTAATAGCGGTGTGGTCCTATTTGTGGCGTGGTCGTTAGGTGGTATTTTATGATACTGTCATTCTTATAGCATTAGGTATTTCCAAACTATATGAAATTCTTGCAGCCTTACATGTATAATCAATGACAATTCTACAATATAATGGTAGATCAGTAACTTACAGTTTCATTTTCATCTGAGCTGTCGACAGATACCAGATCTAGAAGTAGGTATAGAACTAGACATTGTTTCGACAGCATATCACAGTTCTCCAGAAGGTATGATGATAACAGTGCCTGAAAAATAAAACAGAAGATAACTTTACTAATGATTTTATACTTTATATTATGTCTGACCATCAAATTCTGTGGAATTTGTTTAGCAAAAAAAAAATTCAATCTCTTTTGTATGTGTAACCATGAATAAATAGAGAGCTATATTAATGCTACTGGATTCTGTATCAGTAATAACCTGTTTCTTCCACAGTAAATCAATTGCCGAAATCTACCGACAGTTAAAAACTCAACAGTAATGGAACAAGAACTGTCGGAGGACAGTAACGCTCGACTATTCGAAAATTTGTCACAAGGGTGTTTCATTGAGTATAATAATGCTTACCTATATGAATATATAAAATTGTCCGAAAAGGTACAAACCCTTCAAGTTTCAATACATTCCCTTCAGTAGTTATGGAGATACAAGCTTTCACACAAAAACTTAGCCAAGAATTTATGAATCGAAAAAGGGGCAAAATTATGCGAAAAAGTAAATCCAAGTTATGGGACTTGTGCCAATCATCTTAGATAATCACAGACAACAAGAGTGTGAAGTTTCAATCCATTCCCTTCAATAGTTATGGAGATACCAGCTTACACGCAAAAACTTAACCAAGAATTTCTAAGTCAAAAAAGGGGCATAATTATGTAAAAAAGCAAATCCAAGTTATGGGACTTGTGCCAATCATCTTAGATAATCACAGACAACAAGAGTGTGAAGTTTCAATCCATTCCCTTCAATAGTTATGGAGATACCAGCTTACACGCAAAAACTTAACCAAGAATTTCTAAGTCGAAAAAGGGGCATAATTATGTAAAAAAGCAAATCAGAGTTATGGGACTTGTGTCAATCATCTTAGAAAATCACAGAGAACAAGAGTGTGTGAAGTTTCAATCCATTCCCTTCATTAGTTATGGAGATACCAGCTTACACGCAAAAACTTAACCAAAAATTTCTAAGTCGAAAAAGGGGCATTATTATGTAAAAAAGCAAATCAGAGTTATGGGACTTGTGCCAATTATCTAAGATAATCACAGAGAACAAGTGTGTGAAGTTTCAATCAATTCCCTTCAGTAGTTATGGAGATACCAGCTTACACGCAAAAACTTAACCAAGAATTTCTAAGTCGAAAAAGGGGCTATATTATTATGTAAAAAAGCAAATCAGAGTTATGGGACTTGTGCCAATCATCTTAGATAATCACAGACAATAAGTGTGTGAAGTTTCAATCCATTCCCTTCATTAGTTATGGAGATACAAGCTTACACGCAAAAACTTAACCAAGAATTTCTAAGTCTAAAAAGGGGCATTATTATTATGTAAAAAAGCAAATCAGAGTTATGGGACTTGTGCCAATCATCTTAGATAATCACAGAGAACAAGTGTGTGAAGTTTCAATCCATTCCCTTCAGTAGTTATGGAGATACCAGCTTACATACAAAAACTTAACCAAGAATTTCTAAGTCGAAAAAGGGGCATAATTATATAAAAAAAGCAAATCAAAGTTATGGGACTTATGCCAATCATCTTAGATAATCACAGAGAACAAGTGTGTGAAGTTTCAATCCATTCCCTTCAGTAGTTATGGAGATACCAGCTTACATACAAAAACTTAACCAAGAATTTGTAAGTCGAAAAAGGGGCATAATTATGTAAAAAAGCAAATCAGAGTTATGGGACTTGGGCCAATCATCTAAGATAATCACAGAGAACAAGTGTGTGAAGTTTCAATCCATTCCCTTCAGTAGTTATGGAGATACCAGCTTACATACAAAAACTTAACCACAGGGACGCAGACGCCGACAAATGGGTGACTGCATTAGCTCGATTATTCTGCGAATAGTCAAGCTAAAAACATATATATAGGTCCTAGCCCTACAACTTATGCACAAAACATATGCAGACCCCTCCTAACAAGCCTAGCATGTAGGTGTAACATGAATATGGTAAGTTAATTTCATGGCAACTATAATCTCATTAATAATTAAGAAAAGGGTCAGCCATTCCAGCTTTCATAAAAATTCTGCTGCAACAATCTACACTGTAACATAAACCACAAAATTCAAACAGAATGAATTATCAAAGCAAGTAGATTTGTCAAACTGACTTAAATGACTTACTGAGAAAATGTTGGCTAATAAATGGCTTTTGCCAAGATTACAAACCTTAACCAAACTTTTTTACTTTAAGGTGTCTGTAAGCTACGCTGTTCTATTTCTAAAGATTAAAACCCCGAACACCTACAAGAACAGTCCAAAATATAAAGAAGAACTTTTTCATTTCTTAATAAATATATTTAACTAAGAATGATCAAAACTGAACTTACATGTATGCTAGGTGGAGGGTACAGCCCAGTACCACCTTCTCTCTCCCACATCTCCTGTACTCCCATTGTCTCCACCAGTCCGTCAATCATTAACATGTTAGTCTCATCTACATCACTAAATACGTAAAGCAAAGTTCACAATTACAGAACTTAAATAATGCCAGACCTATCTGACTGACACTCTATCAAAATATCAAGTCAAAAAACATATAGCCATAAGAGTTTCTTAGTTTCTTTTTAAATGATATAGCTTTACAGGTTTCAGAAGGAAAAGGAAATATGGGAGAAGGGATATAGGCAGATAACAGACCATCATGTTATTTTTTTCCTTCTCAACTTTATGTATGTAAACATTTTGTTCAACAAAATTTTGCATTGATACAGGCATGTGGTTAATGAAAAGTGAAGGAAGTTTGCCAATTAACAAGAAAGCCCCATTTCACTGACTTGCATAATATATAATAATATATCATTGACATTTAACAACTTCCTGTACCATAATAAATCTTAACAATAGTACCATTTGTCATAAAAAAAATCTAACACAAATGCTCAGTCCCTGATTGTAAAATATTATATCACACAAAATTCAGCAACTTGCTCCACTTGACTATGAAATACTTTAATCAAATTTCATCTAACTTCCACTCCCAGACTTTGCAATAAAGTCACAACTTTCAACAACTTCTTTTGACTATGTAGTAAATATCTCAAATTTCAACAACTTTTAATTGCATAGAATGTTTAAAATTTCAATATTGCAGGGACTACCTTGGACTGAAAATTTAGGGAGAAGTGACTTCTCCCTTCAAGGAAAAATAGGGAGAAGTTTTGAAATTTAGGGAGAAGTGATCATCAAATCATTGGATTTTTTTTTCTAATTTAATTTCACAAAATATACATGTACACCTTTATATGTACATGCATATAAAATATACATGTGTATGGCATGGAAAATAAACAAATGTGTATTTGAAAATCGCTCTGATGATATTTAATGAAGTACTAGTTGCATTTGATTTACATCAACACAACATTTTTTAATTCTTTTTTTTAGGTTCAACAGTTTCTGACTCTAACTTTTAAATGCAATTTATTAAAAAGAAAAGTTCTTTAATTCATAATAATTATCCAAATTCTATCAACTTACATTAGTTTTAATGATGAATATTACTATCATAAATGTAATGGTGATAACAAACGTATATGGGATATTGTAAATCAAACAGTACATATAGGGGAACTAGTAAATCAAACAGGACATATAGGGGGAATTGTAAATCAAACAGGACATATAGGAGAACTAGTAAATCAAACAGGACATATAGGGGAAATAGTAAATCAAACAGGACATATAGGAGAACTAGAAATGTGTCATCATGCCATGGATGCCCCCGCATGCAGCCAAAATTTCAGATGTTATAATATTTAGTTCCAAATTTGTTTGCACAAATTATTTTTTTCATTTTAAGTTCAAAGCCCTTAAAACTTTTCAATGTTAACACAAACCATTTCCATACAATGTTCAAGGCACTGAAATTATTCTGTCTTAACCTTTTGAAAATATCATATTTCATATTTGTAGCCAAAATAATGGCTACATACATTTACACAAAAGTATTAGTGCTGAAACTGAAAGTTGAAAATTTTTCCAACATTCAAGAAAGATAAGTTTGTCCAAAATCATTGAACCACGACCAAATTCAAACTTAAACTGCTTATTCCTAAGATGTATCTATATTATTTTCAAAGTAAAAGGGACATAACTCTGCCAAAAAATCATCAAACCATGACCAAATTCCAACTTGACCTGCCCATTCCTTTGACATATCCATATGTCAAATTTGAGTTGAATATGTAACACTGTTGGGTAGATAATGAACAGAAACTGTAAATTTCATATTATTTTCAAAGTGAAAGGGGCATTACTCTGCCAAAAATCATTGAACCATGACCAAATTCAAACTTGGCCTGTATTTTCTCATGACATATCCATATGTCAAGTTTGAGTTGAATGTGTTGTACCGTTAGGGAGATAATGAATGGAAACGGAAAATTTCATATTATTTTCAAAGTGAAAGGTGCATAACTCTGCCAAAAATCATTGAACCATGACCAAATTTGAACTTGACCTGCGCATTCCTTTGACATATCCATATGTCAAGTTTGAGTTGAATGTGTTGTACCGTTAGGGAGATAATGAATGGAAACGGAAAATTTCATATTATTTTGAAAGTGAAAGGGGCATAACTCTGCCAAAAATCATCGAACCATGACCAAATATGATCTTGACCTGTATTTTATCATGACATATCCATATGTCAAGTTTGAGTTGAATGTGTTGTACCATTGGGGAGATAATGAACGGAAACTGAAAATTTCATATTATTTTCAAAGTAAAAGGGGCATAACTCTGCCAAAAATCATCGAACAATGACCAAATTCGAACTTGACCTGTATTTTATCATGACATATCCATATGTCAAGTTTGAGTTGAATGTGTTGTACCGTTGGGGAGATAATGAATGGAAACTGAAAATTTCATATTATTTTAAAGTAAAAGGGGCATAACTCTGCCAAAAATCATCGAACCATGACCAAATTCGAACTTGACCTGTATTTTCTCATGACATATCCATATGTCAAATTTGAGTTGAATGTGTGCAACCGTTACTAAGATAATGAACGGAAACTGATGATGACGGAATGACAGAATGACGGAATAACGGGACGGAACAGGGTAACACTATATGCCCCGGCCATTACATGGCGGGGGCATAACTAGTAAATCGAACAGAACGTTTAAGGAATATTGTGAAACAAACAAAACGTACAGGGAATATTGTAATTAAGACACAAATATACGTTTGAGGTGACTTAATTATCAATTAGCTTGCTTTTTATCATCTGCTGCATTTATATCAGGGTCTTTCACAGCTTTAATTTACCGTATAATCAATGCGCTATTTTTAGTGATGTAGATTTCCAAGTGTGATTTCAAAATGTCGCTATGGCCATGCTTCAGCGCGTGTGCTAATTACGTCAAATTACACAATTAAATCTGCCTCCAGGCAGTATTACCGAGTGGAGAAATATACATGTCAGACATTTCATAGAGATTTTAGGGCGACTAGAATTTCGCTTTTCAGATCATATAGGGCGAAGTGAAAATATTTACGGCGAATTTTTTGCCTTACTTCGCCCTGAACGCAGTCCCTGTATTGCAGACCTGCAGTCATCATATTGTAATATAAGAATGATATAAGAAGATTATTTCACTAACCTGTGTATATTCTGAAGCTCAGTTCTCCTGTTCTTGTATGCTGTCATCAGACTAGTTGCTGGGTAACAATACAATCCACCAAGACTTACCTCGGTGTCTAAAATATCACATAGATTAGTTTAAAAATACAATAAACATGTCCTCACACTTATGATAATTTGATGAAATCAATATTACTATATTTACAGTTGGATATTCAGAGTCTCTTTTATATTGGGTGATATTTCAAATGGAAAATAGTATTTTTCCCCAAATATTGAAATAAAATCTAAAGACAGTTCAGCTAAAGTAAGTTATTGTAAATGTGTGAGCTTTTTTTTTTCATTTACAGATATGGATAATGTATTTATAGAGCAACTTCGGTGTACAGTTTGAAAAATTCTAAACCTTAATTGCGTAGAACTCCTAATACAGTCCTACCCTAAACTTTCTCCAGTATTATTTGATTCTGACAAAATGAAGTCAGCAGTTTTTGCCCCTTTGTGCATTTTTTCATACACGAGCAGGCACCTGAATAGAACCCCACTAGCTGGATAGCTTCCTCACATGAAAGAATCCAAAGTACCTTACAGGATTAGAACAGACAGCAGTGAGGGGGAAGTGATTTTTAAGTTGGCAACCTTAATCACTTGGCCAAAACTATTAATAGTCGTCTAATATCCTTGGTTATATTTAAGTATGTAAACTGATTTTTTAAAATTTTAATAGATTTAATACTGTACTATAAAGAGAGATATGAAACAAATACCCACCATCACCCTCAGGTAGAAGTCCGGCTCCTACAAACCACAGTACCACACTTAAATGATGTGACAATAAACTGGATACCAGTACCTTACTTTCTAACTCAGCCTCACCTATAATAAATGTACACCAATTTCTTTATCATTTAATCTGCTGAATGTGTGTAATGAATTTGCCCTGCCTTGAATTATTTGGAACAGTTCATTCGAAGGTAAAGGGATTTTAATACTAAAATACAAAAATTCAGCTGCTAACAGTATATAGCCGGCTAATGATTGTATGCAGATTTGTCTGGCAGAATTATCACAGTTTCAATTTCAGCATTGTAGGATTTATACATGTACACCCAAATATTATCAAGTTTGTGCCTTTCTTTTCCATTTTACTACAATTCTACAGAAAACAATTATTTGCAAGGTACTCATTCAATAATTTGGACCTATTTAACTGAAGTCATCTTTATGTAGTACTTGTACTAGTACTGTAAATCACTTTATATTTGCATGATCTTTATTTCATGAAAACACTATTCCCAAATTATTTCGCGCATTCATGAATTTGCGTCGGCAGGGTCAGTAATTTAAAGTTGCTATATTTTATATATCTTATTTCCACAATATAACAGGGTACAATGTCTCAGTTACATTTATTTCCATACAATGACGAACTTATTGGCTGTTAATACAACTTTAAAGTTGTCCCATTAAGTGACAGTTTATTATTTAATCTACGAATATAATTAATTATGAATTTTTTTTCTTTTTTTAATCTTTTGTCATATTTCATTATTTCTTGTTAAAAGAGTATTTAATTTCAAGGGCATTATTTGTTGACATTGTTGAAAAATAATGTTAGATTTTTGTCTTTGGATATATTCATCAGAAAAAAAAAAGAAATTTGAAAAATCTGTGATGCAACCAATTCACGAATAATAGTGAAACTTAAAACATCAGGAATAATACCGGACTACAGTAACTTAAACTTTTTCAGATCCTTGTCAAATAATTCAATGGGTGAGTGGTTAACAGGTCTGACTAGTAATCAAATGCATACTTCACCTTTTATATATTTGCTACATGTGCACTAAGTTTTAATTTTAGAACTTTAACAACACCTAGATGATGATCTCTTTCAAATTCAATTTCATAAAAGTGATAGTAACAAGCCATTTTAAACCATTCTGATTAAAAAATAAATAAACTGAAAACTAATTATTACATTAATTTTAATAGTTAAGAAATATTTACCTTGTTCTGTGATAGGTCCAGTCTGTGTTTGGAATGTTTTAAACAGAGTGACAAGGTGAGATAGACGCTGATTACAGAGTATCAAAGTCTGCATGGAACGCTGATCTAAATTCAGTCCCGAGTAGTTATACAGTATAACACCTACAACATAAATGTATCAGGATTCATTTCTTATGTATAATTTGTACAGATTGTATCATGAATAGTATGTGTGACCTTGACCTTGCATACTTTGACAATGAGCCAAAGGCACTTGAGTTTTGCATGTGACGCTCCACCTTACAATGATGAACATTTGTGCCAAGTTATAATGAAAACCCTCCATGCATGTAAAGTTTTGCTCCTGACAAGCGTTTTTCGATGACTTCTTGACCTTCACCTTTGACCTAAAGACCTGGTTCATGTGCGCGGCACAGTTTCTCTTAGTAATGGACATTTCTATGAAGTTTCATTAAAATTCCTCAATGCATGTAAGAGTTATGCTCTGGACAAATTGTGGATACCGCCTGCCTGTCCACCAGCGGGGAAACTATAGTTTTAACAGTTTTTTAAACAGGCGTATATAAAAGGATAAAAAATCAAATAAACAAGAGTCATATTGGAGTAAAATCTGCATTTATCTTTGCACCTTTTTGGATAGATTTTTCTTATATGTATAAGCATGTTAAAACATATCTTACATGTAGAATCAATCTTGTGTTTGGTACTGGAAACCATCTCCCACGCCCAGTCTAGAAGAAACTTTAACGTACATCCATGATTCTCATATTCTAGAACAAAAATGTTTACAGAATATATAAACAGAGCTATTTGTTCCAATTTTCGTTCAATTTTAAATATCATCAACAAAGTTAATGACATGGCGATTATTTAGCTTTACTGAAGGAAGAAGATCTAAAATAGCCTATTATGTAATAAATAACAAAGTATCAACATACTAAAGTTCAGGAAGCAACCCTCCATAAGCAGTATAGACGGATACCGAAAATAAGCTATTTTCACGAAAATAAGATCGCGCTACGAAAATAAGACTAACTTTTAAAATAGTGCATTTATCTGTTTAAATAATACCTGTATGAAAATAATATATGTATGAGAATACTTATATACTTGCACGAAAATAAGATCCAATTGAAAATCATGATGATCTATACGAAAACAATTAAAACCTGTATGAATTGATATTTGTACGAAAACAAGATATAATTGAAAATATGATTTTTGTCAAAATAAGATATATATACGAAAATGAGCTATGTTTAAAAAGAATACCTGCATGAAAATACTATATGTACGAAAATAAGATCCTATTGAAAATGTGATCTATACGAAAATAAGATCTGTAAAAAAATTACTGTATGAATTGATATATCTGCACGAAAATAAGATCTGTGCAAACATAAAATTTGTATGAAAATAATTTTTTCAAGTAAGATTTTTACAAATATTTTTATAAGGTCTGTGAATATGAAATACGAAAATAATACAAATGTATTTGTATGAACATAATATCTGTCTCAGAATGGTACGAAAAAAGATCAAAATCTGTAAACAATAAGATGTCTAGCTATATGAAAATAAAATATCAATATGGAAATGATCTATACCAAAATAAAAGATAATTTAAAATACGTGTAATGTAAAAATAATATCTACATTTAGTAAAAGATCAGTATATAACTTTATTGCTTTAGTGCTTTAATTAGATAATGCACGGACAAGATCTTTCTATTTGACAGAAGGAAAAAAATATACAATTCATACAAATCAATTATAAATAACAAAAATACGTTTTAATTACATTTTATCAAATATAAATCTTATTTTCGTAGACCCGATCTTATTTTCGCTTTACACGGCAATTTGAGCTATTTTCATACGATCAAACTTCACATTTTAAATTTTTTTTTGGTTCTGAAATTTATTATTTCATTCATACAAATCAATTATTAATAACAAAAATACGTTTTAATTACATTTTATCAAATATAAATCTTATTTTCGTAGACCCGATCTTATTTTCGCTTTACACGGAAATTTGAGCTATTTTCGTGAGAGTATTTTCGGCTCAAACTTCACTTATCAAAATATTTTTTATTTGTTCTGAAATTTTAATTTGCTGTAAAATCATTCAATGAATGCATAAGTATATTACTTACATAATTATTCAAACAGATAAATGCACTATTTCAAAAATAAATCTTATTTTCGTAGCCGCAATCTTATTTTCGCGAAAATAGCTTATTTTCGGTATCCATCTATACCCCTCCATAAGCTAACACAAAACTTCCTCAAATAAAAGAATTAATGCTACCTCTTTGTTATTCATGCCAATGAAGGCGAGAAACTAGATACGATTATACAAATGTTTATTAAACACTGCATGCAGGTAAAGTATCATCATTTTCCTGCATTCTAGTACAGCATGTAATAAATGCAACATATTGTTCCAAATTGCCAAAACAATGAGAGGGTAATACAAGTGACAATTTGACATCTGCATTCCTCCCCTACCCATTGAAGTAACCATGTAAAAATATAAGACATAAGCAATGAACCATTGAACCATTAGTGTTCTTTTCCTGTGAGTTAAGTACCATACTGACATATCAAGAAAGAAAGTGTAGTCTGATAATGGTAAACAACTACATCAATATAGAATATAAAAGTTGACAATATTTACCTCCACCTGCCCAGGTTGTTATACAACTCTTTAGAAAGCTGATCATATTGTACTCCAATGCCAATCCTAGAAGTAATTCTCTTTTTACAACCTATAATCACAAATTTATCATTATTAGTGATGTATATCATATATGTGCCTTAAGGTATTAGGACCCTAATGGGCACTATCAGGAACTAAAGAATTGACATCATAGGTCAGATGTATACCTTAAAGTACACCTGTATGCAAAATTTAAACAAAGTTTACCGTACGGAAATCAAGTTATGGCCACTTTTCTGAACTCAAACTGGGATGTTATAAGGCCCTTTTTTAGAAATGAGGAACCTTTAAATAATCTGCAATAACATTCTAATGAAAAATGTTTTCCCATGAATTTTTGGTAAGAAACAAATAGTACCATTCAGCTAACAATCCACATAAGCAAAATTATGGTTTCTACTTAAAATTTATGAAATCTGTATAAAAATGTTACCCTACCCCACCCATTTTTACCACTTGTCTGACCATTTTTTACTTAGGGAGCCTAATTAAAAAAATTCTTAAAATTTACCCAAATGAGTGCCTGTTTTCAAAGTTTCCCTAAATTTTTAAAAAAGTATATTGGTTGATCTTGTAAAATATGAAATACTTTTACCGTCTAGTTTTGATTATATTACACTTTGAAAATATCAGGTACCATATTTATTACTAGATTTAGCATAATTTAGCCAATAAATACCTATATAAATTAAAAATTCAAAACTAAACACTTTTTTCTTTCCATATGGGACATGAGAGATACATAAATAATGTTAAAAGAAAAAAAGAAAGAAAAAAAAAGTTGACCCTTCTGGGGATTGAACCCATGGCCCTCATTTTCAATGTAGTTAACAGTAATTCTAGCCTATTTGAATACTCTTCAAAGCGGAGGTAATGCATTAGGGTGCTAATACCTTAAATAACCTGACATAAAATGATATAACATGAGCTGTCAATACAGACAATGCACTAGACTTTTCTCGAAGCTTGACAGTAAAAGTTCACCAGAAGGAAGAAAATTGCATACTTTGACAATGACCTGGAGTTATCATTCTGTACACATTTTTGAAATTTTAAATAATAAAGCTTTAAAATCGTTATTAAACAATGCATCAAAATCATTAAAAACCTTTATGCCAAGCAGGTCCTTCCAATTTTATCACATAAAGTAAGCACAAGATGTCTGAACCTTGCGGGTTGAACCTTCAACCACCCACCACAACCTGGCTCAATGGCTTGCAGACATTTCAGATGTAAACAACTCTATTGGGATTTCTAGGCAATGGCAATTGACCCTATTATACCAGATAAATAAGAAGTTAAAACATATCATATATATATATATATATATAAATGTACTGTACCGTATTTGGATTACTTGACACTATATCCACTGGTCTAGGTAATAATCCTACATGTACACATAAGTTATAAAGATCAAGAGGCTGCATAAGGATTGCTGGTCCCTTGGATTCCATGCTAGCCAAAACCTCACGCTGGGAACCAAGAAATTCTGCATTTACTATTCCACTTTCAAATATCAAAGAGGCATCTATAAACAAGGAAGATCAATTAGAATCTATATACAATGGTGAATCAGCTTGATATAATGTTAACTTTGGTGTCATATATAAATAAATAAATCCCGATATCAGAAGTGCTTAGAAATACTTTATTCCAGCCCTGTGTACTGGGTATGTTCTAGATTTAGATGCATAACATTGTGAACTGAACATTTAAATTAATGAAAATGTACAGCCAATAGTATAGAATATAATCAGACTGTCAGCACAGACATACAAGCTGGAGTAGTCATCTGTCCAGACTCATCATGAAATGAACTGTTTCCAATTTAATCAGTCACTATTTTGAAACTGGTAAAGTCCAGATTGAAGGATGGTCCAGTCCATTTAAGATATTCAGTGTGAAGCTGATTAAAATGATTCAAACACATTATCTCAGCATAATATCGAAGATGACATCTCGTTAAAAGATTATTAAATATAATACAGTTTAATATCTCGACAAAAGTTATGATGGACTTTCAAAGATATGAAGGGTATATTTGTCATGAAAATTAAGAACTGTATGTGAAGGTACAAGACTCAGATGCCATATATTTACCCTTTATATATTTAGATATAAAACAGTGAGGAACACCTATCGTAACATTATAACACTACTTGTCACTCTACATGCAATTCTTCAAAAGTCAGCGCTCTACTTTTAAGTTTTCACATTTTGATCGAGTGCTACAATGTAACTATTCATATTTTTATCAAGAGATTAAAGCAAACAATTTTTATAATGATTTGCTATGGTAAATTTCCATCGGATAATACCAATTATAAATTTTTGAAGGTAATGAATTTGTCACTTACTGAAAGCTAATGATGAGGGATAAAAGTACTGATCTGGTGGTACTGGGGAGTTGTTGGTGAATTTCCTCAGTCTGTCTGTACTTACATGTACCATCTGTAATAATCAACATATCATGATTATTTCAATAAACCTTTTCAGAATAACAACCTTCTTAAGTAGCCAATATATTCAGGCCAGTTAGCATAGCTATTTTCTTAGTGGCTCAAATTTAGTTAATCTAATTTAAAATACTGCAACTCAACATTATACAGTTTCAACATTTAAAGCAAATTAACACACAAATTCAAAAGTTTAAACAAATAGCCAGTAGTATTAAATCTCATGAGAACTTGTCCATGTTTTACTATACTGACAGGGCTATTTTTATATCCTGATTTAAATACAGCTTATTCTGTACAGGTCAAACATTCAAGGAGGGCCCGATAGGCCTGTTCAATGGTCTGGTTTTCTGGTAGTAACAGTGCCTAACCACAAGCACAGCCTTGTCTTATGGGCAAGACTTTCATGTTTTACACCTAGTATGTTACAAAACAGTATTTCACTTTTACATGAGGCAACAGATGCAGCAACAAAAACAACTAATTTGTCTAGGGGTCAAGGGGGATATTTTTATCTACAGACTAAAGATACAACCTATTTTAACAGCATTTCAACTGATGATAATCGCCAATCTGTTTATAATGAAAACCCAGCATAAAACTAGAATACAAACATGCTATATACAACATTGTCAACTGATATCATGAAGAATAAACTTAATTACCAACAAACTATCATTTCCTGCTTTCTCTGCTGCCAGGTCTAGTCGGCACGAACAAAAATATGCACACATGTCTGTTGATCCATGGACAAATCTGAAATAAAATAAACACACGTTTGTCAGTCACTAACAAGTATGAAACAGTAAATACATAAGCCTCTAAAATCTTTACCTGCTGGACTTCTTAAATGGACTAGTCCAGTCTCAGTTTTCAGAACTGTCCATTATAAGATGAAAATTTGAAGTTGGTCAGCCAACATTGTAACAGTATAGAGCCTGATCAGATTGCACAGTTGTATGGACTTGGCTTAGGTGTTCACTGGTGGCATGGGCTTAATCACTTCCTGTTCCATCAGGCAATAAGCTAAAACTTTTGATAAATAGTGGTTCTAGACCTTTGATAGTGTTTCTAAACTTTTGATAAATAGTGTTTCCATCAAGGCTGCAAGTTTCTTTTGAAATGTTTATAGTGGGTAAAGATAACCTTCCATTTCTAGTTTTATTGTCATTTTTTACAGTCAATTTCAAGTTGCAAAAAGTTTTATCCAAGATCCATTTCAACTTTCATTTTACTTTCCTTTGTTTTTCCTTGAAAAAGAATTTTTAAACGGAAGCATTTCATACCCTTTCACTTAATCCATTACATGTAAACAGTCCCACACAAGCAACTTTTTAAGGAGAAGCAATAAAAAGCATTCATATCTACTATAAACATACATATATTAAATACATATATGGTATACCTGATAGATGAAGGCATCTGAGCATGGTACCACCTGTTAATGTCAAATATAGCTAAATGTCGTCCAACTTTTGTTGACAGATTTCCCTCTGTGGCCTCCCACACAAACACACAAAGACTTAGGTCAGGCCCATGACTACCTGTATAATAACAATACATGTTACATGAATGAAACAATTAGGTTGACTGTAGACATCAATCAAAAGTAATACACATTTAATACATAAATATAGCATGATAGCAATATGATAATAGTGAATTATTTTGACAATTCAAATTGCTTTGTATCACATTGATCATTTTATTTGCAATGTCAATTTAATTTCTTAATGATACGTCTATTGATAAATAAAAAACAGTTGAACAGTTTGATAATCTGATAAACCTGAGGAGTAAATTAAGGGGATTATTCACATCTTAACTGTAGAGATCATATAACAACTTCTCCCCTTTACTGGTGACAGATGTCAAGTGCCCTCAATTCATTATCCAGGTACAGACGAGCACCTCCGTAGAACCACCTGGCTTCTATAAGCTTGCAGGAAAGCTTTCTCACATAAATGACCAACCCTAGGATTCCTGAATGGCCTTAAACACAAAGAACTGTGGGACAAGCAGTTTAACCAGTTTGTCAAATAAAATTCTGAGTTCATATTTACTTAACCCTTTCCCCCATGAGCATATTGTGAAAAATGGCCATTTTCAGTGAAAAGCCTCCTCTTACAAGTTCAAACTGCTATGAAACTATGAAAAATGCTTCAATACTAATCAAACTTGGCACAAATGTTGACTGGACCATTGCCTTTGTAACGACATGCTCAGTCTTAAATTTCCTGTTACCATGGCAACAAGGGGACATCTCAAAATTGCCAAAATCACTATTTTGCCTCGATTTTTTCCATCAAAATTTATTTCAAAGTGCTGCAACTTCACAAGGGATTGAGATAGAGTCAAAGGCTTTTCAGCGTTGGTTACACGTTACCTTATAATGAACCTGGGGTCATTTTAAGCCTCTCACAAGTCCAAAATTTTCTTGGCGATGAGGGGGACTCTGCCCCCCCTTCAAACCCCCCAAACAGAAGGGGGCACATCCCCCTTCTGGCAACCCCCTGATGTATCTTTTGGATGGGGGGCGGCGCCGAAAAAGTGCTCACTTTTTTAGCAACATTTCTCAAACGGAAACGTGTTTGGGGCCCAAATACAGGGCTCACGTTTGGTACAATATGGGGCCGGATATCGGCCACATTCCCCCACCAAAAAAGTGTGTTTTTTTCCCCTAAAACCGAAAAAAATCCCCCTTAAAATCCCTTGAAATTAATTTTTAATGGGCATAGAAAACGCCGATCGGCGAATGCATATTCCGCGTACGGCAACCGGAAAATAGTAAGTATTCTGTGAACGGCAATCGGAAATTAGTATGTATATATAAATAAACATTCCGGACGGGTTTTATCATTCCAACATGTCGCATAATTTCAAGTCGTACAGCAAAAAAATAACAGAAATATTTCATGAAAGCAGCTTAATGATGTTTATTTGTTAACTGAATCTTACATTCACCTTTTTCTGTTTTTTTTTTCTAAATTAATTTTCCTCTGTGGAAATTCCCCTTTGGATGAAAAATATTTGAAAATCATGCAAAATTCCCCCCCTGCATGGACCCTGGCCCCAGTCTCAAAATGCTAACGAGAGCCCTGAAATAGGACATTTTTTCACTATTTCAGGCCTGAAAAAGGGGGGGGGGGTCATATGTGGTAAAGGGTTAAAGTGAGTTGGTGAAACTGCAATTTAATATACACATATGCTTTGAACCTAATTTCTTTCAGTTTTTCAGCATATCTGTATCCTTTGGTCTCATTTCTTTGTATTTTCAGTATATCTCTATCATTATACTTGGATAACAACTATATCAAAACTAGAAATGTGTCATCATGCCACGGATGCCCCCGCATGCAGCCAAAATTTCAGATGTTATAATATTTAGTTCCAAATTTGTTTGCACAAATTATTTTTTTAATTTTAAGTTCAAAGCCCTTAAAACTGTTCAATGTTAACACAAACCATTTTCATACAATGTTCAAGGCACTGAAATTATTCAGTCTTAACCTTTTGAAAAAAGCATATTTGATATTTGTAGCCAAAATAATGGCTACATACATTTCCACAAAAGTATGAGTGCTGAAACTGAAAGTTCAAAATTTTTCCAACATTCAAGAAAGATAAGTTTGTCCAGAATCATTGAACCATGACCAAATTCAAACTTAAACTGCTTATTCCTAAGATGTATCTATATTATTTTCAAAGTGAAAGGGACATAACTCTGCCTAAAATCATCGAACCATGACCAAATTTAAACTTGACCTGCGCCTTCCTTTGACATATTCACATGTCAAATTTGAGTTTAATATGTAACACTGTTGGGTAGATAATGAACAGAAACTGTAAATTTCATATTATTTTCAAAGTGAAAGGGGCATAACTCTGCCAAAAATCATCGAACCATGACCAAATTCGAACTTGGCCTGGGCATTCCAAAAATATATCCATATGTCAAATTTGAGTTGAATGTGTTGTACCGTTGGGGAGATAATAAACAGAAACTGAAAATTTCATATTATTTTCAAAGTGAAAGGGGCATAACTCTGCCAAAAATCATCGAACCATGACCAAATTCAAACTTGGCCTGGGCATTCCAAAAACATATCCATATGTCAAATTTGAGTTGAATGTGTTGTACCGTTGGGGAGATAATAAACAGAAACTGAAAATTTCATATTATTTTCAAAGTGAAAGGGGCATAACTCTGCCAAAAATCATCGAACCATGACCAAATTCGAACTTGACCTGTAATTTTTCATGATATATATATATGTCAAATTTGAGTTGAATGTGTTGTACCGTTGGGGAGATAATGAACGGAAACTGAAAATTTCATATTATTTCAAAGTGAAAGGGGCATAACTCTGCCAAAAATCATCGAACCATGACCAAATTCGAACTTGACCTGTATTTTTTCATTATATATCTATATGTCAAGTTTGAGTTGAATGTGTTGTACCGTTGGGGAGATAATGAACGGAAACTGAAAATTTCATATTATTTCAAAGTGAAAGGGGCATAACTCTGCCAAAAATCATCGAACCATGACCAAATTCGAACTTGACCTGTATTTTTTCATGACATATCCATATGTCAAGTTTGAGTTGAATGTGTTGTACCGTTGGGGAGATAATGAACGGAAACTGAAAATTTCATTTTATTTTAAAGTAAAAGGGGCATAACTCTGCCAAAAATCATCGAACCATGACCAAATTCGAACTTGACCTGTATTTTCTCATGACATATCCATATGTCAAATTTGAGTTGAATGTGTGCAACCGTTACTAAGATAATGAACGGAAACTGATGATGACGGAATGACAGAATGACGGAAGGACGGAATGACGGAAGGACGGAAGGACGGAATGACGGAAGGACGGAACAGGGTAACACTATATGCCCCGGCCATTACATGGCGGGGGCATAATTACATCTTTTAATGTCTTAGATAAGATACTTACTCTCTTCAAATGATTCATTGTCATCTAATTTAGCTGGCGGTTGATAACGAGGATCTGACAGAGTATAACACGACACTACACGACTTCCACCGTCGTAATTCGTACCAAACTGAACGAGTTTCGAGGTCAGTTCATGATCTAATCGTAAACACACAGATGTCAGTTCTTCATAGTAAACACCATAGTTACTATAAAATGTTTTCTGATTAAATGCCAACTGATACATTGAAATACTGCTGACTGAATCCAAACCTTGACTGAAAATATAGAGAATGGGTATCATGTAAGGTAATCCTCTTTAAAAGATTTATCTTTAAATATGATGAATATATCACATGTGTTTAAATACCTACTGTAAAAGAGAATCCTACATTTTATTACTATTTTATTCCTCCAAAAACTTACACAACAAGAAATAAATAGAGATATATCTTGTATTTTACTTTTCCTAATTAATTATCTATTTTCCACTTTTCTTCTTTGTTATGCTTTAAGTGGAATTATCTGCAAATGACGTCACATCATAGTGTTATTACACTAGTGTAATATCGTTTTTATAAAATGGCTTTATTACACTCCAGCGCCTGTGATAAATGTAAATTATATAAGTAAATTGTAAATTTATCATTTTCTTACTCCTCCGACTCCTTTTGACCTCTGGCAATCCAGATATAACAGAAATTTTTGGGATCATTTTCTGGTTCCTGATAAGTTATATGAGTAACAGGCATGGGGTCTGGCTCTAGTCTGCTGCTGTATCTATACCAAACAAAATAAAACAAATAACGTAACTGCTAGATTTCAAAATAAATCATTGTAGCAATAACAACACATTTTTTCCCCCAGATTTATCTTTAATATGGTCATGACATTTTACTTTCATATTATTAGTACAGATAATTATAAGGTAAAGTGACTAGTTTCAGTTGAAAACTAGAGCTCTGCAGAGTAGCACCAACGCCTGTCTACATGTCAACAAACTGGGCTATAGTAGAAGATCTAGCAAGTAAGGTTCTTTAGTTATGAATTCCCTACTCAATGTGATCTTGGGAAATCAGTCACATGAGAATTTTTGTGTGTCAAAAAGGCAATAATTCAAAAGTTATTAAGTTAATAGTTACAGTTCTTGTGTACCGCACATCTCCTATTAAAACCATGACTGTTTTGTTATTTATTACTGTAGTCTTATATAACATTTAACATTCAACTCCATACAGTGTCAATATTTAACATTCAATTTGTTGATACAAAAAATCCTATTCAAAGGCAGTACCATTTTCTCTGCTTGACATACTGTAGTCTATAATACAAAGTTTTTTTCAGATTTTATTTAGTGAAAGATGTGTAAAAGATTGTCAATAAACAAGTTTAAGGATTACATACTCTAGGACTGGTATATTAAGTTTCCACAGCTGGTAGCAACCAAAACTAAACCCTACAACCAGTATACCAGTCTGTGGAATGTATTTGAGACAGGTGACTGTGACACAGTCTGTATGGAATGTTTTCATAACCAGTCCATCAGGTTTCTGGTACTCAAACCCATTTCTGCTGATCATGTTATCTGAAAAAGATATTGTATTATTGTTAAAACACTTTGGTCAGCTGTAGTTCATTTCAGCATACAATGTAATACATTTTAAATGCCAATACTTAATTCTGTAAATAAAGACCTAGCAACTTTATTATGTAACTCTGATTGGAAGTCACTTTAGACAGGTAAGTTTGTATTTTATATCTAGAGTACTAATGCATGCACCATAATGACACCTTGACAAAAGTAAGACACAACCTTATTTTTTTCTTTTTATTTCAGGCACAAACGGGCACCCGAGTAGAACCATCAATTTTCTAAAAGCTAGCTAAGATAGCTTTTTAACTTGTAGAGTCTGATAACGCTTGCATGGCTCGAACCTTTATCTGTGAGAAGCAAGTGGTTTGAAGTTAACAATGCCCAAAACATGCAATAAATGCCCCATACATTATTTTTCCATAAAGTATGTTTAGTCATTTAAGACTTAGTGACCTTGACAATATTGATCTGTAATATCCCCCAGGTGTCAAGGTCCACGGAAGGTAATGTATAAATATATCAAATATCACAGTTATAAACCCTTACCAGGCTTAATATGTTAAGTGGACTTGTCTATTCTACAACCTGGACAAACCATTTATTATGTTTAGGGAAAATATCAATTTATAAAGCACTGACTGCATAGTAAACATTGCAGTTGTCATGGATGCACGGACTGACCTTACCCATGGATAGATTCAGTTGCTACTAAAAGGCTATGGGCTAGATAAAGGTGCTGCTCACAAGAGAAATTGTCTGACAGAAGCAAGGACAAATAGGCAAAGGAAGGACAATGGTAAACAAACATAAAATTTGGTGGGTATTAAAATGTATGATTAAAGGTCCATTATGCCTGAGAAAAAAATATTTTTTTCCCTTCTTTATAATGGAAAAATATGAGTTTTATAACATTTAAATAATGAGTTTAGAGCATTTTAAATGGTTACCATCTGACGAAAGTGCAGCTGCATGTGATATAATTTGACATAAAAGTACAAAAATATAAACAAAGTAGTATCATGACTTCCACACAAGCCAAAAAGCAACAGAAGCAAATGATGGTTCAGGTTACCTACCAATGAGTAACTATTTTTAACCTGAACAGGACATAATCAATAAAAATCTTTTGAGAAATAAGAATAACATCATTTAAGGGGCATAATGGGCCTTTAAGTATAACTTTCATAAACTATTCACAGACAATTTACACCAAAGTCCTACATGGTTACAATAGTAATCTCTAGTCAATAGCCAACAGCCAATTTAACTTCTTAGATCATATGGGCATACATGCCATAACATCCCGGATGTCCGGGACAGTCCCGGAAATAAGGTGTCTGTCCCGGAGATGATTTATGTCCCGGTAAAAAAAAAATCTACTTTGAAGTAAGAAATTTTACATTTTTATATAATTTTATTGTCAAGTTTTTATTAACTAGTCAAGAACACTAATAACGAACGATTATCCCCTAACAGCATTGCAATGGTGACACTGATCCTTTGATTGGTATATCTATGTGCCCCTTCCAACAAACAATTTAGTATCGGCAATAATTTTGATCAATTAAAAGATTAATTGTTTACACCCTGTGGCTGCCTGAGTGAAGGTGTCATACACTGTAATTAACAACTGGCCAGTATAAATTTAATCTGCCTGGAGGCAGTTATTAGTGGTCAAACACCTTGATAATTACCACTAAATATGAGGTGAAAAAATCTACAAGATTCAGTGAATGTTTCAGGTAAACGACATGGCTAATTGTCATTACTTAACATAGCTTTATTCTTTTCTATGACTGATTGAATTAACGATGCCTAAATACTTAAAAAAGATAGAAAAACTGTTAATAATCATTGACATTCTGTCTCCTTTGTCTATGGTGTCATTAAATTTACAAGTTGTAAATACGCGGTAATATAGGTTGTATGCCACTATGTAAAATTTTTAAAAATACGTTTGCTGATCAATGCCAAAAGTGTCCCGGAAATGAGTCTAAAAATTATGGCATGTATGATATGGGTAAAATGTAAACCTACCATTTAACATCATAGCTAGATGAAGACCCTGTGACATGCAGTGAAACCTCTGATTCTCTATGTCTCGGATACGTGGTGATATAAAATGTAGTTTACTCGGCACTTCTTCGTCAGAGAAAAATTCACTGTCATCAGTACACATGTCTGTAAATTAAAACATAACATTTAAAGCCAGTAATAACAAGTGATTATTTTCTGTGCAGCTCATAAGTTGTTTACATAGAATAAATGAGATAAATTGATCTTTCAATCCTCCCTCATTCTTTGCATCCAATGTAGACAATTATCTTCATAAATACTGGCATTTGAAATCAAACGTCAATTAGATAGCAATACATGAATTTTTTCCTGCAGCATTTCCTTTTTTGACTAAGATTAAGATAAAATTTATGAATACACGAACAAAGAAAATTTCAAATACACTTTTTAGACCAAAAACAGAGAACTTTGACAATGCAAATTCTTACATTAGTTAGCTTAAAAATACAGATAAATATGCATCCTGACCTAATACTTACCAACAAGGTAGACTTGTCCTGTGTTTGTGCCTACAGCTACAAGACCACAGAAATACCGGAGATGTTCACTGAGTGCCCAACTTGG
This sequence comes from Ruditapes philippinarum, assembly GCF_026571515.1. NCBI lineage: Eukaryota > Metazoa > Mollusca > Bivalvia > Venerida > Veneridae > Ruditapes > Ruditapes philippinarum. Next base: position 149,821 of record NW_026861730.1, on the reverse strand, counting down.
TACAAGATTCCCTGTTAAATTAGACACCACCTCCACCTCTGTAACCTGTTATTGTAGTAAGATTTATATGTAGTTATGTAATAAAACAATACCTGTCAGATTGACAGCTTAACGGTACAAGCATTATATAATTATGTTCATAAAAGGGAATAAATTCAGTAAAAATCGATAGGATCTGGTTTGGTCTATGAACTTAAATTACGATTCTGATAATAATTTTCAAGTTTAGCCCTTAAAGTGCTGGAACCGAAAGTGTTAAGCCTTTGCCACCAGTATAGAGCCAGGCCAGCCTGCACTTCCGTGCAGTCTGACCAGGCTCTATACTGTTGGCTGACAAACTTTAAATATTCAAATTGATATCCCTAAAATTGATAATGGACAGTCCCAAAAATGGAAGTGGGACAAGTCCATTTAAAATATTCAGCATGTTAAGGGTTAAAGAAAATACTTTACAGAAGTTAAGTGGCCAAGGAGATAGATGTGTGCAAAACTTTAACCAGAATTTTTCTAATTTCACAAAGGGACGTAATTCACACAAAAAGATCATGCTAAAATTATTTGTCTTTAATAGTGACCAACAACTACATTGTATGTTCTTGAGAACATTTTGTGATGTTTCAAGTAAAACCATTCAGTGAAAAATAATCTATGCTGTTGAAATAAAAACCTTCAACAAACTTCCAATAACTACAGTGTGAGTAAGATATTTCCATATCAAAAATAAAGTCAAGCTTTAAGTCCAGGGATCATTCTAGGGGGCGATTTCCGCGATTTCTCGCAAAAATATCACCAAAATCTCAGAGAAATTTGTGAAATGAGAGAAAATCTCGCACGGCAATTTGAGCCGGAAAATGTCTAAACACAATCTAAGGAATGCTAAAATTACACAAAAATATGATGAAAAATTCACGATTCCCATCAAGAATTTAATTTCAAATTGTTAATTAATGAAATCGGTGTAAAAAACTCCAAAAAGTAGTCCAACACTTTGAATTATTTAGCCTAAAATAATTGCCGATCGGAGACCGCAAATTCACCGTACAGAAATACTGTATGATGGCTAACCTTTATCTATCTGTAAGTCGAGAATTTACACAAAACACTTTTAATTGATTTTAATAAAAAATTTTAGACACAGACTAACATAAAAATGGACATGTCAAAAAAAAATCTACCGGTAAAATTTGTCTTCTAAATGTCACATCAACCACGGTAAATTTTGCCGTAAAGGACAAATTTAAAAATTTTGTTTTACGATTCCTGATGAAATAGCCGATAATAAATGTTCTTTTATTGAACAAAAATATTTAATTTTATATAATTGCAATCAGCAACAGCTAGAATTGTGAATGTTTCAGCGGAAGACAGACAAATATTCATTTGTCACATATTTTCGCGATGTCGTGATTAAAAAAAATACTAAAAGGAAGCCGAGTGTTATTTAAAGGTGTTTTATAACACTAAAAATGATGTTTATGAATAAAAATTACTTTAGTTATTGTTTATATTTGTGGATATGGAGATATTTGTCATTATGTGTTCAGGTATATTTTTTAATGGAGGGAGGTGTGTGAAGAGAATCATAAAGAAAACAAAATGAAAGGTTATAAAAATATTCTTCAAATCTCAACAATCACTTCTGTACAGTACAGTGTTGTCCATTAGGAACATTGACTGCAAATAATAGTTGTAGTAGATATCCATGTATAATTCTTTTATATTTCAGAATAAAGGTGTTATATTTATTTTTCACAATTAGAATTTTATTATGTTTAAAAAAATCACAAAAGAAAAGGCATAGGATGTGTTAAAAAAGTGAAAACAAAAATCACTGTAATAAACAGAGCTACATCTTCTTATATCCTCATTAGATAAACAATGTTTATATGTACAGTGATTTTTAAAAAGTTAGAAATTTCCATATTTTTAACCTCGCCCATCATGAAAATTATTTTTAATCTCTCAAAAAAATCTAATTTCTCTCATCAAAATTTCTCAAATGAGAGAAAATCTCTCACTAAAAATCCTGACCAGGATGATCCCTGAAGTCGCTGCCATGATTATTAATTGAAGCCTTTTGCCAGCAGTATGTGTACATATACTGTTTGGATGTTAATTTCAACAAGATTCAACATTGTGGACTGTTTAAATGGTACATGTATATCTTAAAATCCTTTAAACCAGAAAGGACAGCAATATGGACAGTCAACATATATCAAATGTACAAAGGTCAGTTCCTCTATACAAAAATATAATAATAGACTAGTATATCAAATTCTTAGTCTTTATAGAATTTAAAGTATATTAAAGTTTGCTCCTTACATTGTAGGATTATTAAGGTAGAACCACACAACAGCAGTACTTATAGTTCATTGTTTCATTGATATAACCCATGTATGTTAAGTGATAAGATAACTACTATAACCATTCAGCCTTGGATACAACTCAAACCTTGAAGTAAACTGTAATACAATTGTTTGTTTCTTTATAATAATTATAAACTCCTGTATGTGTTTGCTTCTTCACTAGGCCTGAGTTTGTTTCCCCTGTTTAATATGCTAATTTCATTACAAAATGGAGAGGAAAGAAATCAAACGAAGTATTTAACTTAAAAATAAAGAGATTCTTACAGGGTGTGGTATCTCCACAGCTTTGATCACTTTTGACAATGCAACATCAAACACACAAATGAGGCCAATAGGTGAAGCATTACACACGCCTACAAGCAGCTTTCGTGTCTGTCCGGATCTAAACTCCTCCACACATGTAACATTGGTGTGTTCATCACTAAGGATACGACCAAACTGCCATGCTGCACAACGTTTACTTGTAGATATATCAACCACTTCAAGAAGACTCCCTCTAACAATCCAGCCAGACTTGCCATCTATAATTACTCAAAACAAGTTCAAACTACAGTCATTTTTATACTTTCTTACAACAATGCATGCCTTATAAATTGGGAAAAATTTTATCTTTCAGACAGACAGCTTTTGGATTTTGAAAAAATGTCAATCTTATACTGATGTCCGTCTTGCTGTACTCTTATTTGGAGCCCATCAATCACTTTACTTAGGTCAGCCATTTTTAACCCAAAAACTGGTCTAAATCTAGTACGCTTCATTTTATAAATTAAACCAAACATTGATCCTGAACTTGAAATTTATTTTGACTTACATTGTAGTTACTATAATTTTTTAATTAATCATTATTATTATAATTGTCATTCTGCAAAAATCTGCTAAGCTCAATAGGAGGATGAGAACTGGATTTGTAACCCATGGGTCATTGGTTGGACATTTAGGTAAGGTAAAATATCTCGGTGACAAATAATCTCGAATTTTTCTCGAGTTATTTCTTACTTATCTCAAATCATATAGGATAAGCAGTCAGTTATTTGTCGAGAAATTGGTAATCTAAATTACTTGTTAGTTATCCAGGAAATGTGGATGGAAGGCCAAGATACATGTATGACTTAAATGTGTTAAAATAAGCTGAAAAAACAACAGATAAACAAATTGTTTGTAAAAGCTAGTTTCATTGTAAATTTGCAGTTTTAACATTTGGATATGAATCAAAGCATTTTTGTATGATATGGTTCATGTAAAATTTGTTTCATACATCAATGAAAACATAATTAGGACCATTTGATTATAATCCTTTTCCTAATTTTTTCTCTGTGAACACAGGTTAAGGGTGGGGGAACACAGGTATAGGGTGATGGAACACAGGTTAAGGATGGGGGATCACAGGAATAGGGTGGGGGAACACAGGTTAAGGATGGGGGAACACCGGTTAAGGGGGGGGGGAACACAGGTTAAGGGTGGGGGAACATAGGTTAAGGGTGGAGGAAGACAGATTAAGGGTGGGGGAGCACAGGTTAAGGGTGGGGGAGCACATTTTAAAGTTGGGGGAGCACATATTAAGGTTGGGGGATCACAGGTTAAGGGTGGGGAGCATAGATTGGGGAGCTGTAGCTAATGAGACAACCTATTTGATAAAAATATTATAAAGAATATTAAAGAAAGATGCAATCATGTACATTAAAATTTAGGCAGAAAAGACATATAATTATGATGATTAAATATAATATCTTTAAAATGTATGTATTGAAGCTTCAGAAAAATTCTGTTGTGCATGCATATAAATTTTGTACAAAATTGCTTACGTTGTAATTATATTTCAAAAAAACATTGAAATTTCATCAAAGAATTCTGTCAGACAGAACAGATCTATGTTATTTTCATATGGGGTAAACTCGCAGGACTTTAAAAGAAAATTTCTTGGGGATTGGACAGTGTGTACCTGCAACAGCACAATAAACATATTGGCTAACATAAGATTCTTGCCTTGTCATAGTATTATACATTGTATACTGTAGTCTACATCAGTTTTTTTTTTCCATGTAACTTTAAGCAACAACTAATTGAGGTTTACCTTTGAAAACTCCTGAGAAAGCACCAGCAGGCTGATCCTCCAAACATGCTAATGTTGATGGTAGAAATGGTTTCATGTCAGAGACATGATGTGGCTCAACACCAGGTCTCATTGTCACCCTAAAGCAACATAAAAACAAATACTGATTCTCATTACCATAAGATTCCTTCAGCTTAACAAGATAATAATTATGATCATATGATATCAATATACAAATACAAGGAAAACAAGAGCATCGCATATGTTTTTAACACTTATCTGTTTAATACAACCAGTGTTAACAAAAATTTTAAATTGAAAAGCCATAAGGGCCACCAGCATAACTCCAACAAGAAATGACTGTGATGCGACAAAACCAGGTTTTCAATAATTTTTCACAGAAGCCTCATCATCATACTGTCAGCAATTTGCACTTTGAACGTTTTTTAAGAAATATTAAGGTTCTTTGATTTTTTTACATCATACATAATAATATAGATGATAAAAGTAAAGAACTATTTATCCATAATCCCGTGAAGAAGTCTATAAGACGTTGGAGTGTAGGTAGTTCGAACGGAAACATCTTATGTTATAGGACTAGGACAAGGGTAACAAAAATGTTGAAAAGCGGCTTATAAAATTTTGGAAGCCAGAACTATCTTTAAAGGTATGGTAACAAATTCATTCAAATATGAATTGTGCTAAAAATCCCCGCTCAAATTTCACCATAGAAAAAGTACTATTATACTGTATGTATAGGGGAGATTTTGAAAAAAAAAATCAAAAATACAAAAAATAGTTGCACAATATTTTGCCTTCTTGGACTACCTTTCCAAGACACTTTTCCATGACCAAGGCTCGACATTAATGGATTAATGGTTGTCCGACTGCCCGGGACAACCAAAAGTTTGGTCCTGGCAAGTGAATTTTTAAAGAACTTGTCCGACAGGGCAAGTGAAAAAAATCATTAGTTAACATATTAAATTCCAATTTTATGACCAGTAATCCTTGGAAATTACGATTTCAATCTTAATTCTAGATTTAATTAGAATGGATCAAATTTGTCGAGACTAAACATGCTGAAGCTCACAGCAGGGGCAATTGTACATGTACACCGGCAGGGGTTTTTTTTTTGGCCGATTTTATAGCCATTATTCGGTCATATTCCCAATTGAAAATAGTATGTTTTTTTCCCAATTTTGATACAAAAATTCCCAATCGAAAACTTAAAAAAAATTTTTAAAAAATCGATCTTTGTGGAACGTAAAATTAAGCAAATAGCCGGCATCTAAACAACCCACGTGTTAAGTAGACGCTTGATTTCTCAGTATAAGTTTATCGAGCGTCTAAAGATAGCGACGACCTTCGAAAGTGAAAGTAAATCAAAATGTCTCACACGTTAAAAAACTTTAAAAAAGCACTGATCAAGTCAGAAAAATTGATTTAATGTTTAAGCAAGCGACTCTCTCGGAAAAAAGTACTTCAGAAACGGTAATGGCGAATGACACTGCAAGTACTAGTGAGAAATTGCCTTCAATGGTGACCGTGAGTTACCACAATGATGTTCCGTCTGGGGGTTTTAAAAGTTCTAGCGACGAGTTTAAGTCAGATACAGTTGTCCCTGTCCCTGATCAAAGGTTATTTAGTTCCAACAAATACGAGTTGAAGTATGAATTGTTGTATCATAGTGGTGCTAAAGTTGGGTATTGTTGCAAATTGTTTCAGCTACAGATTAAATGGTACAGGTGATACAATAACACAGTTCAAAAATTTGAAAACCAGAGACCTACTTTTGTGAACTAAATCCTATAATATCAGAAAAGGAATATATTGCCTCAGGAAACTTGAAAATGTTGTGGGTTTTTTCCCCAAATTGTGGGCAAAATGCCGCTAAAATTCCCAATCTCAAGGGTATGGGTCATGTTCCCAAAATACTGGAAAAAAACCCTGACCGGCTATCAAGTTGTCTGACGAATAACCTCTTATTAACAGTGTTTAAACCCTGTGGAAGTTCAAATCACAACACTGAACTTAATTTAATGTAGCTGATATAGGCCTATATGTTTTTTCTTCCAAGCATTTGACGATTTCAGGCTGTTTATTTTGCTGTTAAATTATTGTAATTTCCTCAAAGAAAAAGTTTCTCCTGTAGCTAAATGTGAAAATAATAACAATTCATCTGTAGATATGTTACAGAGTCGTATTCACAACTTTCACAAGGAAAACAGATCTAAAAATTAAAAAGTAAAAAGAATCCAAAATAGGTAAATAAAATTGTCATATATTTTCGCGACTTAGACATGGTAAAGGGAGCACAGTTTCTGTTCGCTCTTCACGGACTTTTCACAACTTGTTAAAATGCTTTTATGATGAAAGTACTACATTAATGTAATTTTTATACATCAGTTGCACAAAATTCAATAGGGAATTTTTTTGTGTGTCAGAATAACAATTTTTATTTTACTTTCTTTTTTCAAAATGCCTAATTATATATATTAAAATCTAAATTAGCCTTTTAACTTTACCTCTATTTCCAACCAATTTTAGTGAAACAATGAGTATGGTTTCAAAGATTGCCAACCCTTTTTCGCGAAACTTACTAATGTATGGTCGTTTTCAACACTTTACGGGTTTAGGTCTGGGCAAGCAAGCTTTGGGTCAGGGCAAGTAATTTTCAAAAGTAGCCCGGGGTTCTATGATATCACGGTACTTAACGTTTATCGGAAATATTTAAATATAAATATCATAAATGAATGAGATTTTTCTTCCATCTTATAATTGAACCTTTTCCAGACCTGATTGTCAAAAAATTATTTCAAAAGAACCAATATAAATGACATTTTTTAGAATATTTTCAATGTCTGCCATTTTGGGTAATTTCAGAGGAGGTTACTATGGAGTACGGTATCAAGGTAATACCCAAAAAAGCAAGTATGGAAGGATAGATTGTTCAAAACTTTCAGGTTAAGTTGTGAAAAACTTCCAACAGTTAACTTGCTATAAAATTAAAACAATATGAACAGACTACATGTCAGTATATGTGTTTATAACATATTTTAATTGACTGTGTAAAAACCATTAAGGAAAATGGTGGTCAAATATGAAGGTTTTATAAAATAGTTTTCTTGCCACAAATACATTCATTATTCACCAATTTAAATTTATTGGCAGATGAAAATGAATCTAGTGAGCAAGTTTTACAAATATGAGCATCATTATGTGTTGCTTTTACTAGCAGTCATAGAAAATTTAAATACCTTGATATCATAGAACCCTTGATATCATAGGAACCACGGATTTATATTACAGGGATCGGACACTCCCAGTTAACCCTATATAAATGCTTAAATATCTTGTCGTGCACCCGATAAAGGTACAGCGCTAAGCGTAAATGCCCGTTCGCAACGGATACCTATTTTACAAAATACCATATAGTTTTTTCCATTTATTATCCGATTTTGGAAATTTAAAGTTTATTTTGAAGAAAAATAATTGTTTAATTCAAATATCTAATTTATTTTTTAAAGGTACAGTTTTATCTCTGTCCGCAACGACGATTAAAAAATTAACTTGACGAAATCCGCGGTAAATTTACATTTTTTTAATATAAAACGCAGGTATTCGAAATTTATTATTATGGTAACATAATAAATTCAATTTCAAAAAAAAAAGAAGCCGTTGTTAGTTTATTCACACATGATCAAAGATGCAATATTTAAGATTTATTGGGTTATGTAGTCAAATTTATTAACGCACAATTGTTTTACGGGTAATGTATTGCGGGCGCTTTACAATGTCACTCGTATATTTTAATTATTTTTTTTTATTTGAATGCCTGTAGAAAGATATTAATCATATTTTTTTAATGTAAAGCTAGAAAAACAATAAAGTATTTACAGTTTGAGTCAGTATTATGCGAAATAAAAAAGTAATTTTGATTATTTTTTACACATATCGCTTAAATTTCTTTGAAGTTTAATTACTTTTGAAGGGGGTTAATTAACAGAGTAACAAGTGATAATTGAAAAACTTTTATTTTCAAACTTTCATTACCAGGTTACATGTGATAATTGCAACACTCAATCGTCAAAAAACAAATAGAATTTGAATGTATATTTTGTATACGTGCGGTCTTTAACTTCAATCCATGGTAATGTGTGATAAGAAAATGATTCTGAAGAGGATATATATAAATACAATGTAAATCTATTTTCTTTATTAACATTTATAAATGAAATTGAATATATTGAATATATACAAGTAAATTTGTATAGTCCTTTCGTTGAAAAATAATGAAAATAAACGTATGACAAATAAATCATTTGACGTGAATTGTGAAGGATAACTATGAAAAAATCTGTTTAAACATAAAAAATAATATTATAAAACAGCTGTTCTGTATGCCAATAAAAGTTTCTTCCTTGCCAATATAATGAATTCATCTATGTATGAACGCTTTTTTTCAATGATCTGAAAATATATTTAATACACTTATTAGTAGAATACTATATTTATACTATTATTCAGGTAATCAAATAAAAAATGTTCAAATCATTTTGAAATAATTCACAGAAAAAAGACAAATTTCAAACGTGAATTTTTTTAAAAGTTTTAAAACAATCAAGAAACATTTTTTTGCATTGGCAACCATTAAACCATGTAGAAAATAATTATCTTAATCTAAATCGCGGGTAATAATTGTGCTTGAAGTAAAAGGGCGTCAAAGTGTAGAGAGTATGCCTTAACAATGGGCGAATATTTTTTAAATTAGGTACTTTTTAACTCAGCGTTACAGCGTTCTATCAGCATATTTTCATATAATAATACTTTAGCGACACAAAATAAATACTGTACTCAATACATTAATATGTGTAAAAATTTTCACAATGCTGCAATAACACCACACACTCTTGTGAAAATCTGTCATATTTCGCACTCCCGCGTTCCGCCATCTCTCATTCTGTCCACCTTTATCCGATGTGCGATTCCGCGCATGCGCGCGACGAGACTTTAAGCTAAAACGAAAGTGTCCGATCCTTGTAATATAAATCCGTGTAGGAACAGAGTATACTCAGATACTTGCCCGACAGGTAGTCCAACTAATTAGACTTGTCAAAGAGACACCGAGATAATTTTGGACGGGCGCTGTCTTTTTTCCAAGTCCAACCACGAACTGCATTTTTATGCACGGACGCTTCCCAATTAGAAGTTGTTGGGAGCGAAAACTAGAAAAGTTTTTAAAAAACGGCCTACATTACGTGAAAGAGGACCGTTTTTTATGTAAGGTTCCAAATTATCATACTTCAAAGTCAAACAGAAGTCTAAATATTCCACTTTATTTTTTTTAAATCGTTGAAAATTATTGAAAGCGGCCATATTGGAAGCGGTGTCATGGTAAAATTGTGACATTTCATGGTGTACCACAGGTATCGGTGGCAATCGATAGTATACGCAAGCCTTATAATACAATTTGTTTATGTTATTGGTGTGAATTATTGCAGGAATAACTCTTATATTCACACACGAATATTTCACCATTAAAAATAAAATGTAAAAAGGAAATTCTGACAACCTTACTTAGAAATTAAATAGTTTATAATGTCCGACATAAGATCATACTGCATTTAAGTCTGTTTAAATAAAACTGTCAAATTAGAAATTATACAGTTGGGTTTTTCAACATCTGTGATCATTAGGTGAAATTTCTGAACTGCCTTTGATTCCCCACATACGAAAATACAATGTAATTGTAGGTACATCTTAATGAATTATATTATAAATACTATACATGATGAAGCAAAGAAGAATTTCAATTTGTATTACACTCCATATCAATTTCTAGTTTATTATCTTAAAAACAATATTGAGGACAGTTGCGTAGGAGAAGAAGTTCAAAGCAACCAAAAATAACTTAAAATTCTGAAAAAAAACTTAAAATTTCACACTTCAGACTAGCCTTTTCTCAAGTTAAGAAATTACAGCTCTCAGTAAAATGCAATTGTCGCACAGATATGACGGGGTTTATGATAAAAACGCAGCAAATGGGAATTTAGTGACCATAATTTAGACGTAGAATAACATAACAATGTAAGGCAGATAGTCTGCTTAAATTACTGTAGTCGTCTGTTAGAACGACTGTCGCAAAATTCCATGTTATCTAGTGCCCGCTTTTCATTTCAAACGGCACCTCGAATGTGTCACATTGAAAGTTCCATGACTATCTCCGTATTTTGTACACATTCTGTGGGTGTTGACTAAAAATTTCAACATTATTATGTTTAAGTTATGTTTAAACCGGCGCAATGGAGCACTTGCACCTACCAGAGCCGTCTTGGGCACTTATGTGTATTTATGTTTCGGTTTTGCAGTTTAGGCGTTTTTTGTGGGGGTTTTAAGACGGGGAGATGGGTGGATAAGTTTTTTCTATTTTCTTTACATTTCTTTGCTTGCTTGCCGAACCTTGTATTAATAATCATTATGTGTTTGTTTATACGGTTCGGTATACATGTATAAAATATGTTAAACAAGATGAACAAGGAAAGGTGACGTTCAATGAACGCAACCCCAACACGACCCACGAACAAGAACCATTAATTGGCAAGGAGCCCAGGAGGATCCTAAACAAAAACAAGACAGGGCGCAAGGGAGAGCACGGTCAGGCTTTTTACTAAAATGATACAGTAACATATGAAGAAATAATGGTAACTGACAAGGAAATCAAAATCAAAGAAATTAAATGAATGATTAATAGGGCCTCTAAGTAACGAGCACATGGGAAGGGGATAGGAAATTCAAGGAAGGGGGAGGGGGCGAAATAAAGAAATAAAACTAGGGGCAAAAGGAAGACACTTACCATAGACGAGAAAACAAAGGAAACAAACAAAAGTGCACCAAAACAGTATAAAACAACAAGACATACACCTTAAACATGTACAAGTCTCTTAATCTGTTCATTTGAAAATTCTTATCTTCTCAATGACCTTTTTTAATATCCTCTTTTAAAATCTATTTCAATTAAAATATGTGACCATTCCCTTATAGTTGCACAGCATATGGCTGGATCACAATAAAGTTCCTTTTAGTAAATTAATAAAGTATGTTAAGAAGACATTAATCTTCATCAGTAGGTTTGATATGGTATTATTTATCGGCAATTTGTGAAAAAAAACTCTTGAAATATTATTTGTACAAATACTGAATAATTTGATGTGCATTCAAAAAGTTCCCATAAATATTAAATTTCTTTTACGTTCTTAATTGTCATATAAATATGCATGTATAAATGAAGTCAGTATTTTATGCGAGAGTGACATTGGCAGTCATTAGCAGTAAACAAGAAGGCAAACCACCTATTGATAAGTGTTGAGCACATGTTACTGTAAATTAAAACATTTAAAAAATATTAAACAACAGCACTTGTACGGAGCCTATTTGCTACCATGGCATTTTATGTTAAACACATTGGTATTTTTTCATTAGTATTTAATAATAAACAAATTTATTACAAAATAATGAAAAGATTTATTTCCCCTATATTTTTTGCAAGTTAATCTTCCTGCGTTACCCAAACTTACCTGCTAGACACACTGGTAGGTACTACCAGCTTTCACGGAATCGATTTTTTACGATGACGTCATAACATGTCCGCCAAAGATAATGTAGACAGTACAAATTTGAAATAAATCGCATGTATGCGCTAAGACAGGTACAATCTAATATTTTTTCTAGGAGAAGTTAGTACAAGAATTTATATTCTATTGATTTTTAGAGGACATTGAAGTTACTTTCATGTTTAAGCAGTAAAAATCAGTCCAAACTATCGATAGTGTTGCCGGTAGATTTTCCGTGCGTAAAAATGACAGTTAAAATTAGGCGTAACGGTTTGACAGTAAAAAAAAAAAGTCTGTAAAATGGGTCAAACCGTTCACGCCGAATTAATTAGGCTAGCCCGACAGGACAACCAAATAAAAAAGTTAATGTCAAGGCCTGCATAATGATGACATTTAGCTATTTCATATTGACACCAATAATCTCCTGAAATAGACCTCTATATTTGATACAGTACTATACCTTATTATATATACTCCGGGGTCTAAACCCGGATATAGCCAAACCGACTGTATCCAGGATTACCCCACCCATTTTATCAGACTGTATGGAACGTTTTTGCGTCACTTGGATCGCTATTATTGAAGGAAGATTGATGACAGTGCTCTAACATATAGATATCAACTACAAAACAAATATAAAATAGATAATCAAGAGGTTTGTTACATACTCATGAAATAATTCACACGTAAATTTCCAATTCACACTTTTCAATTCATGGTAACCGCCATTTTCCCGGCTCGTGGAACGCATGCGCGACGTTACTTTCAGAAATGATATTCAGTTTGCGGTCCCGAAAGTAAGTTATATACAAGATACAAGAACACTATTTTACGTCGGGTATATTTTAATAGAAAACACTAGCTCATGAGCTATTTTCCGACATACATATGTAAATGGATTAAAGAAGTAAAGTAACTAAAACGTTATAAGCATATATGTTCATACCTGTAAAAGAATTGTACATTAGCTATAAACAGACATGTGCATAAGCATGCACATCTAAGTACACGGATTTAAGAAATTATAGCATGTTTAAAAGTTACAAAAATTCAAGAAGGTAATACAAAAAGTAAGATATACATATATATGTACATTCCTGTAAAAGAGTTACATTAGCTAAAAACAGACATTGTATATAAAAACAAGGAAACTGCATGGGACAATCACATACATGTATGCAAATAAAAAGTAACACTAAGCATTTTAAAGGCATAACGTTGCAACATTTAAAGACTACATATATAAGCACATGTTAAGCTCCCATGTGCCAGTCAAATATAAATATTGGAATAAAACAAACAACATACATCACGATCATACACTGTAAACAAATACACAAGACACATTTTGAACACCTGACTCACAACGGGGTCTTTCAATTCTATTTGAAAGACCCTGCTTACAAGAAACTCAAAAAAGGAAAAAAAGTGTTTAACAAAAGGCTACAGACGACACATTGAACACTAACATGTACATTCTGGACATGTCAAATCGATATTTCAATTATAAATTAATCTTTATGGCCGATAATTAAAAAGATTAAATAATAATTAATATTTAACATATCATAAAAAAAATGTTACATACATTCGTTTTTCTTTTTTTTAATTTGTCGTATTTTTGTGCTGTAGTTTACCTAGATTTAATATCAGGGAACCAGACTAAAATTAAATCATGCGTAAACACTTTGTCTCCACATAATTAAGAGGAACTGTTTCGCATTTAGACAAACGCATCAGTGTAAGAGCTGTTGCATTACACTATCATAAAACATCTGAATTTTTTTCTTCAATTTGTGGACTTTTAGAAACTAAAAAACAAGTTCGTTCGTTTTGAAGAAGTTTTTTTTTCTTTAGAGATGATTTGGATAGTGCTGTGCGGACATACATGTAGTTCAGGTTTGAAAAACTAACTGAAGTAGCCGCCTTTTATATAATAAAGCGAGGTCACACTTGTGTTGTTTTATTTTGGTTGGATTTTGTAACGTGTCTGATGCCTTTAATGCCTTACATACTACGTTTGTTATTGTCCACTTCTTAGTCATATTTGTTATTGTTTGTTCACTATCATGCCCTTAAGGTCCAAGTCCCTAAACCGAAGTCCATATATAAATAACAGTTACACTGCCTATAATTTAAATAGGTAATATACATGCATCGATTGCAAACAATTAACCGATCAAATTGTACTTTTCATGTTCTGAAACAAACAAAAAAAACAACACAAAAAAACAAATAATAATAATAAATAAACTTCAAAAAAACTTTAATAAATAAACAAATTATATACAGCAACGCTACAGACTCTCTACGTGTTATTTATAAACTGCATGCAGCTGGAAATTTAAGTTCCAAAATCACCTCTCGGAAACAAACTATATGGAACATATGTTAACTTGTTTTTATCGACTTTGGGCTTTTATCATAAACACTGTGGCAAAAAATAACGTCCAATAGAAAATTCTACGTCAGATAGTCCTACTGATTAGATTTGTCATAGAGACATAGATATAATTTTGGACGGGCGAAGTCTTTTTCCAGTCCAATTCAAGTTGTTAATTGGGAGCGAAACCTAGCAAAGTGAGGAAGAAAAGTCCAGTATTACCTAATGAATATCTGTTTTTATATCAATTCAACGGATTAACAAACATTTTGTCACGATCGAGTTCCACATGTATATACTTTTTTCTTTCAATTTTACTTCAGACGTAAATGAATTGCCACACATAAGACGGTTTATTATATCATCTATTAACTTCTTGTATTATTATATATACCAGTGTCACAGGATGAGAAAAATGTGCAGCCTGACCGGGACTCGAACCCGGGACTAATAGTGAATTATTGACCTGTCAAGTGTAAAGTGCAAGCAGTATTAGCGCTGTGCACAAGTACATGTGTATTTCGTGCAAACTAATTTAAAGTGTGTGTACATATATAAATACCGTTGAGTATATGGTCGCGCAAATAAGCTAGAAATCAAATAAAACCAATTGTAATTACGAAAATTACGACGAAATGTCTTAGAAACCTCTCCATCGTGTAATAAAGGTATTGTGTTAATTAAAATATTTATATTGCAGTGATGATGCACTATATACAAATCCAAGATAAAATTATGTGCTGTTCTGTTCTGTAATTGATATTTACGCTGTTACACCGTGACAGTGGACTAGACCGCCGCGTCACTATATCATTATGATTATTCTAACGGATCAGTCCATTATCTATAATATAGTTAATGTATCTTATACTGCACTTAAATTAAACAAATATATAAATATACGGAATAAATATAACTGATGAACGGAGCTAAGAAGACGCTCGTTTGATCTTTAGCAACTGTTAAAGAAAATTCAACTCATCAATTTAATGGTTTTAATGGAACCTCAGCACAATGTAGATTGGAATTGATGGAAATTTATGTGAATCAAACATTTCTGTACACGTTTGGACATGTAACTGGGATCATTTGACAGCTACATGATCTGGGCTGATTTTCTGAAAATAAAGGAGATAGTCAAGTAAGTAGAACGATTTATTTACCTATATTTTATAAGTATAATATACGTTTATTAATTGAATGCTTAGCTATCATTTGAAAGTGATTGTTTCAGGTTTATAATGATCCTAAGATAAATTTATTTAGACCCTTCCGTCCTTAAGACAATATGGACCCAGTAGCTCATTTATATTTTAGCTAAATTTTATCGTTAACGGGGCATTTTTCAGCTAATTATCAATCATATAACAACATACATTTTTATCTCAGTACCACAATTTAGCAAAACTAACCTACGTATACCTTTGCAGATAACTGTTTATAAAATACGGACATTGGGGTGGGTACAAAACAAATTCTTAGCCAGACTGACTTATCTATACTATCTGTTCCATACAATACTTAAACTATACGGCCTTTTTAGGAGGTCAGAATAACCCCAAGTGGCAGTTATTTTTGTCTGTATTGATTAACAGTGCACGTTTGCACCACTGCAAGATAGATTCATGTATAACATATCATATCTACAACATACGTGTTTGAACAAATACAAATAGATTATTTTATATCTGACGCGCTTTTAAGCAAACTCACTCAGATACGATATCTACTCTAATGTATTGATAAACTAGCCGACCCCTGCGACCTCAAAGGTAACTAAATCGATATCACTGAAAATAAAGCTCGCATTGAAACTATTGTCTCGTATAGATGTGTTTTATTACATTTGTAAAATTATATAAAACCTTTGTAGTTAGATCAAGGTATAATAGATATTGAAATTTGTTTGCAGACACATTTTTAAAAAATAAATGTTAAGTTTTCGTGAAATAGAAACAAGTGTGTTGTTCTACCTTTCTGACGTTTTCAAACAAAAACAAAAACAAATTTAAAACAGAAACAATGCATTTAGTGTGTATGTAGATGATACAGTATATTAAATGAGTAAAGATTAAATAATAAATTTATTGAACGAGTTTAATAATATTGTTATACTCAACAAGTTCAATGAATTTATCATTGAATTTTCACGAATTTAATATTCTATTTATCACATACCCAAAATAAGAATGGTTTTACAGTGCTAGGGGGCGTGAGGGATGTTGCACATATTCATTATCCCTCATGTACAGACTCAATCAAACTGAGTCTGCAATTCTCTTGTTATTTTGTTGTGGTTATTGCTTCCGAGGGATCACTTTGTTTCCAGATTTTTACAGTTAAAATGTGTCAGTTTTCATGGGCGACCCTTCAGTGTAACTAACATTATAATTAGCGCGCATTAACTATGTACGCAAATGACGTCACCTCAGTGTTATATTACACTAGTGTAATATCGTTTTCATAACATGGCTTTATTACAGTCAGACTGAGTTTCATGTGTAATAGAAAAACCAAAATTTGGCAAAGCGATATCGCTGGCCAATGCGGCACACAGTCGAATTAACGCTTTAAGTCTGTACCTTCTTATCTGGTTTTGATGTTGCGCTTGATAGTAATTTCGTCCCTTTATATTTAGCTCACTTGAGCTAGCTCAGGGTGAGCTTTCAGGAGCGTTGAATGTCCGTCGTCCACCTTCCGTCGTCTGTTCGTTAACACTCTAGCGGTCACATTTTTGCCTCAATCATCATCAAACTTCAGGATGTCAGGATGCTTATCTAGTTGATAGCTCGGATGAGTTTGAACATGGGTCATCTCGGATGAAAAAGTAGGTCCCGGAGCTAAAAATAGAAAAACCTTGTAAACACTCTAACGGTCACATTTTTGTCTCAATCATCATCAAACTTTGTCAGGATGCTTATCTAGTTGATAGCTCGGATGAGTTCGAACATGGGTCATCTCGGATGAAAAACTAGGTCACCGGAGCTAAAAAAAGAGAAGCCTTGTTAACACTCTAGCGGTCAAATTTTGTCTCAATCATCATAAAACTTTGTCAGGATGCTTGTCTAGGTGATAGCTCGGATGAGTTTGAATATGGGTCATCTCGAATGGACAACTAGGTCACAGGAGCTAAAAATAGAAAAACCTTGTTAACACTCTAGTGGTCGCATTTTTTACTCAATCGTCATCAAACGTGGTCAGGTTGCTTGTCTATAGGTAATTGCTCGTATGAGTTCGATCATGGGTCATCTCGGATGAAAAACTAGATCACAGGAGCTAAAAATAGAAAAATCTTGTTTTGATGATTTCTAGGTCAAGTTCGAACATGGGTCATCTCGGATGAAAAACTAGGTCACACCGCCCAAATATGGAAAAACCTTGTTAACACTCTAGTGGTCACATTTTTGACACACCTGTCATGAAACTCTATCTTCACTGTTTGATCATACTTATATTTTGACCAGGTGGTAATAACACGTTTTATGTCCCGGGCATACCATACAGTAAACGAACCGTCCGTAGGCCCGTCCGTCCGAGCTAACATTTGGATTTTTGGCGATAGAAACAATTGGTGATGACATGCATTCCGTGTGCTTTTATACGGCACTTACCCTTTCTGTGGCTAAGAAGAACGAATGAGAGAATAATGCAATTGCCACATAAATACTGTCTCATTAGCAAGTCCGTCCATCTTTCCGCATGAGGTGAACCTAAACTGGCAAAATGGACTAATTTTATGTTTTACCTGTACCAATGGCTACATAATTTACACACTTACTACTCAATAAATGATCTGGGCTAGTTGCATAGCTATGGCTTTCATGTTTTTAATCCCCTTTCGCGTAGCGGAGAGGGGATTATAGGAATGGCTTCCGTCTGTCTGTCCGTCTGTCAGTCCGTCCGTCCGTCTGTTCGTTCGTAACATTTTCGAGTCCGCTCCATAACTTTTTAACCGCTGAAATTGTTTTGAAATAACTTGGCACATGTGATCACCATAATAAGACGATGTGCAGATCGCAAAAATTGGGTTGCTACCCCCAAGGTTAAGTGCACACTCAAAGGTCAAATGTTAAAAGGTCTTCATTTCATAATAAAAGTCTACACTTCGTTTCCGCTCCATAACTTTTAAACCACTGAAATATTTTTAATAACTTGCTACAAGTGATCACCATAATGAGACGATGTGCAGAGCGCGATAATTGGGTTGCTTCCCTAAGGTCAATGTCACACTTAAAGGTCAAATGTTAAAAAGTCTTCATTTCATAATAAAAAGTCTACATTTCATGTCCGTTCCATAAATTTTAAACCACTGATTTTTTTAAATAACTTGGCATAACTGATCACAATTATGAGATGACGTTCAGAGCACAATTATTGGGTTGCTGCCCAAAAGGTAAAGGTCACACTTTAAGGTCAAATATTAAAAAGTCTACATTTTGTATCCGCTCCGTAACGTTTTAACTGCAGAATTTTTTTTAAAAAGTAACTAGGCATAATTGATCACCATTATAAGAACATGTGCAAAGCGCAATAATTGGGTCGCTACCCCCAAGGTCAAGGTCACACTTAAAGGTCAAATGTATAAAATCTACATTTCGTGTCCGCTGCATAACTTTTAAACCACTAAAACGTTTTTTAACTAACTTGGCACAAGTGATCAACATTATGAGACGAAATGCAGAGCGCAATAATTTAATT
Organism: Ruditapes philippinarum; assembly: GCF_026571515.1. Taxonomy (NCBI): domain Eukaryota; kingdom Metazoa; phylum Mollusca; class Bivalvia; order Venerida; family Veneridae; genus Ruditapes; species Ruditapes philippinarum. Next base: position 130,714 of record NW_026861730.1, on the reverse strand, counting down.
TCAAGGTCACACCTATAGGTCAAATGTTAGGAAGTCTACATTTCGTGTCTGTCTATAACATTTAACCTGCTGCAATGTTTTTAAGATAACTCGGCAGAAGTGATCATAGCACCATTGAGTACACACCATTGGCAGGTTAACTCAACAATAATCAAAGTTCACCAACAACAAACTAGAAAAGTGGTCAGTGGTTCAATTTCAAAAAGGGTCCAATCTATCCCAAATGGGGCGAGAATCACGCCATGTTTCGTTCCAAACAAACAGATGGTCTAAAATACTGCTAAAATATGTTTTCCATTTTTCCTGAAATTGTGAATGTTCTCAAAGTAAAGATACATAAGGATGAAATGCTGTCACTAATAAGCGAAAAGAAATTTTCACAAAGAGGTTTGAATTAGAGGAAATTTAAGTTTCTTTTAAAATATGATTATTTTCATAGTATGTATATAAAGAAATTTTCATGAGTGGTCACAAAATATGGTATTTTTGGTTAATATGTATTTCATCTAAGCAAATCTGGATTTCTGTTATAATAACATGCTGATATTAAAATTTGGGATCTTCCGGAAATAGAAAGTAGTCCGGCAAGACAATGAAATACGGAAAATATGTTTTGCATAATTAAAAATTTTCTATATGAAAATACGGAAAATGAAAATACGTTTTTACACAAATTTCTAAGATATTGTAGAATCTAAATAAAGAAACTGAAATAAATAATAATAGTGTCCAGCTTTATTTGCCATCCAATGTAAACGCTGTATTTCTTGAAAATTCTTTGTGTAAATGTTCATAGAAGAACAAAAGTCGATGATATATCAAAAGTCCGTTCATATCAGTCTTCTATTTTTCATAGTGCTTCATAGAACCGCGTTCGTAAAAATGGACAGGTAAAGTGACGAAATAAAGTAAATATTAATGAAGCCAAATAAAGCTTGACGCTAAGTATGTTTAGTGACAAAAGGTATAGTGACGAAATAAAGTAAACATTACATTCGGAACTGCCTCGGCTATTATCTATAATAACCTTATCGAAACATGACGGAAAAGTGCTCGACGTAGTTCGATTGTAAACATAATAACCCAAATAAAGTTAAACGCTAAGTATGTTTGTATTTAATGTCTGTTCCAGTGTATTCCTAATGCTCGCAACAATCTGTAAACTGACGGATCAAATATTTAATATACATTCGACTAAATGATTTTAATAGGTTGGTTTTTTTACTTTCGTTTCTAAACTATAATGACTACTGAGGATAAATCTAAATTAAAGTAGACGGTTTTGGCTTGGGTAACCATATAATTTGACTTTATTTTATGGTGGAATTTTACCACTAGATTAATAAATGCAAAACTCCCAGCATTAATTACTATTTTTTAAACAGTTAGTTTTCTTTTAGTTGTGGTAAAAACCGGAAAATATATATGCATTTTTGTGTAATTCTATAATAAATTATGGTTCGGATTCTTTCAATACTAAAACGGAAAGCCGGGGTAGTTGACGGATTTGTTAAAACATTAAGAAGTCTAAATAAAACTTAAAACAACAATTTTTGTATTTATCCGTAGTATGTTTGTAGAAATAAGAATATGTCTCGGTCTGCTATCGTCCGTCGAAAGTTTTAATTTCTGTAGAACAGAGATAACACTAACGTATTCTTCGTAAATACAATTTTAATAGTTGCGTAATAATTTTTACAACTGTTCTTTCGTAAAGATAATGACGTCATCTGAGCGCATAAGCGGTCTGACATTAAAGGTTTCAGACGGGTTTTCCGGCATGGATAAAAACACCGAAATCCAAATCAAATTTGAAACTTTATATTTCATGGTCGGTAAAATGTTTACCACTAGAAATTAATAAGCAAATTCCAATGACACTCTTTTATTGCTGATACCTGCAATACTTTTTTAAAAGAAATTATTGTTTTTGTTTTGTTTGTGGAAAAAAACGCCGGAAGAATATGATATGCAAATTTTTGCATGTAAATGTTTCGATAAAATTATGACGTTCCTTTCATTTGCAATTATGAAATCCGCAATTTATGCGGAGGGACCTTCATTTTGTAGGATATGTGTATAAACATATAGTAATTACGTTTATGTATTAAAAATCAATTGATATACAACAATTTTGCATTAATGGCTCATGTAATGTATGTTTTGGTATGTATGTACACGTATATGTGCGTATGTATGTGTATATGTATATACAAGAGACCTTTAAGTTAGTGGTTTAAATATCAATTTTGATATGAAAATGTTCATTATGTACATACTTAAGAAAATTTCGGCTGGTATTTACTTTAACAATCAAAATTGATCGTCTCCAAACTTTTCATGATTTTTGATATTATGTATATATGTTTACGTCATACACTGTTCGTTATTGTGCATGTTTAATGTCCTCATCGGCTTAAAAGCCTATTTGAATAAATTAAAATGTCTACTTTAATAAAAAAAACTGTAAGGCTATGTCGCGCAAATATATCTAATGTCATAGTGGCACAGCGTCACGCTAAATGGTAGCGTTTCAATATTAACCGCCCGTCCAATAAACAGGAAACTTCTTATTTACTAAATTTTTTGAAGTTTTTCGCATAACATTATTTTCTAACTCATGCAATAAATTCTATATTGAATTTATTGAATGAGTTAGAAAAGAACCTACACTCATTCATTATTCTCTGTTATGTATTTTTCTTAATGAGCGACCAGATTGAATAAACACAGGCTCATCTCATTTGTGTGTAAGCTAGTCGCAATCACTTTTTTATGTTTCAAATATCAATATTCCTTATCAGAAATTTGTTAGGAATGATTTTAGACTTTTTCTTTGGAAAAGAAAATATATCAAGCCGTCTGTACCTTTTTAATCAGCTCTGCTGATGCGTTTCTTCTTTCTGATAAGGGGATAAGACAATAATTATCGCACAACACTGTGAAGACAACAATAGACACATGTTTCCTGAAAGTGGAGGCTTTTCTTTCCACAAAATATTCTCAAACTATACACGTGTGTTTTAATTGGTATATTAACAACGAATATATATTACGCCACTAGCTAGAAAGATATTTATACCGGATGGTGCAGCATTGTGCAGTTAATAATTTCTGACCTGACAAACATTTTTTTCAGATATCTATCATTTCCTACATACAAATAATTCATTATCAGCTGACTGGACAAATTGAAATCCACCAAGTAGAAAAATATGTCGCGTACGACATCATTGAATATTTTGCGTCACACGAAAATGCCCGATATCAATATTTTACAGCGCTAAAATCTAGGCAGAATTGGCTATGATGACGCTTATCTTGACAACAAATACAACTCTTAAGTCAATATAGGCTTTCAGTTGAAGTATGCATACTATGATCAAAACTAGTAAACAGTGAATTAGAGAAGAAGCCGTACGTTATCACGAATTTCAAACCGTTCGTGAAAATTTCTTCGCTTCGAATCTGTGACGCGCATTTTCAGATGAATCGAGACGAAAACAATGAAAAAATCTAGTATGCAGGAAAATTGTGGAGAAGGTATATCATATGTACCTTACACAACAAGAACATCACGAATTTCAGAGAGAAAAAAGTGGACTAAAATCCTACTTTTTGGCTGCATCGCCTTTTGTTTAAATTTGAACGAGGCTTTTATTTTCCCTTTTATAACACTATTTTTCATTCCGCCAAACTTATTAACATTCAAAAGGGTTTAAAATTAATTGCACAAATGATCCCCCCTATACACAATCGGAGGCTCAACATCAAAGGTTGCTTCCCCCAAGGTCAAGATTTTGTTCTCCATAACTTTTTTGATTTTAAGATTTTAAAAAACTATGCACAAAACGAATATTCCTTAATGTTTGTATATAAAAAATGTCAATATTTCCTTAAAAAGCGAAAGTTAATGCAAGAAATTTTGCATATTAAACTTAAATGTTTTGTTTGTTTTGGGGGTTTTTGTCACATCGACACGTAAGGGCATTCGCGAGTTCCAGCTTTACTGGGGGAGGAAACCCCAGGGGCCTCCGTGATTATTTCCCCGGGGCACGGCGTGACTTAGAATAACATCTGACGTTCCGTAAAAGCTAGCTGGACTATCTTCCTCACATGAAAGATCGAAATGTCCCTGTTTACGGGATTCGAACCCACAGCGGTGAGGGGCAAGTGGTTTGAAGTCAACGACCTTAACCACTCGGCCACGGACGCCCCGCCATGCTTAAATGTAAACGCCTTTCTAAATAGCAGCATACTATTTTCTTCCGGAACATTTCACTCTATTTACGTGCAATACTCATGCCTGTTAAACAGAAACAACTTATGTTACAACTAGTTTGACGATCGACCATATGATTATGGAAACATTATAATTTTGATATTTATAAAATTTAATTTAGAACTCATAAGTTATAGCTTTATACCCTATATATAACTTCAGTTCATCCAGACAATCTTGCCGATCAAAGTTGCGGAATTACATATATTGTACCACTCACTGATTAGAAAATAGACCCAATGGCAACGAAGAAACAGAACGATTCAAAGTATCATAATTGGTGTAAAGCAGGATTGGCTATATTTTTCACAAAAGAGGGAATTCGACCATTCGTAAACAAAGAGATAAAACTGTTTCAACAGAAGCTTTTAAAAGACAGCAAAGGAAATAATAAAGGTACCTGTTCAAATTGCCGAACAGAAAATGTTGTTGAGTGCCCTACAAATGGAATATGTAAAATAAAGTATGGGAAAAAGTGCAGTTTTCACAGAAATGCTTGTACCAAATTCAACGAAAGTGGTTGCCCAAAGAATATTTGTGATACATTTTACAGAGAACTTAAGAAAGTTCATCGATTCGATGGTCCGTCGTTCCGTAACACAAATGCTAAGCAGTGGTGTACAAATGCATGGGAACTAGCAAAATGTTTCATGCCCCCTGATGGTTACGATAACGTCCAGAGCGAAGATGGCACCGATTTCAATGGCATAATAAGTGTTATATTAAACTTCAAGGAATTTGACAAGAAAATTCAGAAGCGTCATATTTTTGAACAGGTATATACAAAAGTTATTTTCTAATGAACGACAGTTTTAATAGCATCATAATTTTACAAATCTTATAAAAAAAAGAACTGGTTGAGTTATGAAGCTCAAACTATATTTTGCTAATAACGAAAATATTGATTTTTGTTCTGGTAATGATACTCGTAATTCGTGTCATATATGTTATGAAGTCTTAAATTAACAAATTTTCCTTTCCTTTGACCTTTTTTATGTATAGGCAAGGGAAATAGGAAAGTCCATTCGTCATTCTCCAAATTTTGAAATAGAAGATTCAGACCTTTCACAGTATTTGACAACACTGAAGTCCCTTCTTTCTGACGCTACGTGTCTGTCATATGATAAAATTGCTCAAGATGCTAAAAGAAAATTAATTCAGGTTAGTGGTTTATCTCATATTTGTTCCTCCTATACTAAATGCAGTTGAATATATTAGTTTTCTTGTTACTTGTACATGTTTTTTTCTCTCAAAATAATTAAGTTTATTTAGTACCAAATAATTATGTGCTTTTATTAAACTCACGTTGATGTTTCAAGCTTGTCCTGGTTTGACTATGATACAAGTACAATTCAAATGTTTAAGGGCTGATATAAAGTTGTTGTATCTGTATTATTTTACATTACCACAAAATATATGTCCAAAAGAAGAAATGCAAATATATTGAGATCTAGTGAATTGGTGATAGTTGCAGAAAGTTAATGATTCCACTGCTTTTCTGAATGGCTTATTTGTAAAAAGAACCCTGCAATAGTTACAAAAATCATTCCACTGGTGTTAAAAATGGCTCGGGGCACAATTCACTTATACATAGAATTATATATACTGTACTATACATGTCATAAAATCTTTTCCTCCAACCTAAAAGTGCAGACCATAGACATTAATATGTGAGGTAGCATCACTTTACTGGCTTTATTAAGGTAGAATTATCACTTTGTACAAATCATGAAAATAAGGTACATGTATGTGTGGGTATTGATGTTATTGATGTAAAGGGGTGTGATAAAAATATTTGTAATCAGAGCATTTGTGAATATCTGGTACACTATAATTTGTTTTCTTCAAAGTATTATCATTTAAAAACCAACATAATTGTTGTTTCAGCCAGTGTATTTACATATACTTTAATCGTTGGATGCATAAGTTTTTTTGTTTGTTTTTTTCCATATGACAAGAGCATAGTTCTTTGGCATGTATCAATATAATCTGACTTACTTTTATATCACTTAAAAACAAATTTACATACGGACGTGTAAAGCCCGCCTTAACGATGCTCTTTTTATTGTATATTTAAGAAGCTTCCATGTAGATAAGACGACACGATATTCTTCAAATAAAATGTATCCCAATGTTTCATCATCTGTCTTTTTAGGAAAACAAAAGTATCTTTTAAAGCCTAATCATCAAAGAAAACATGCAATTTTTAGCGTAGAAACAAGACGCTTGTTGCAATTGTAAAAAGAACAAAGATCTAGTCTATTGAAGCAAATACAATGTACGTACTTTGTTGGAAAAATATTTCTTTGTAACAATGTAATGTTGATTAATATAACTTTCTTTACAGCTAGAAAATGATGATTTTTTTTTCGAAAGCAAAGACTTACGAGGTGTATTGGTTGATGCTGCAAAAATAATTGAACAGCGACGACAAAAAGATGTTAGCGACAAGCGAAAAGAAGAAACTGAAGAACAAAATCTGAAATTGATTACAGACTCAATAGCTGCCATTAAAGGTCAAACAGAAATGTCAATTTCTGAAATGGAGATGCGGTTGTCCAAGTTTAGAGATGGAATCAGTGATGATATCAATAAAGGGATAATAAAAATTGAGAACATAGTTAAAGAAAGCTTACAAAACATCGAAAATAAAGCTGAGAAAAAAAGAGAATCTTATGATGATTTAAAGAAAGGTAATTGTTATTTATATCTATTCTTTGAATTGGAAATAATTCACCAGTATATTTACGTTTTTAACGTCAAAGAAAAAGACTGTCATATCCTAAACCACAACCTCGTTGTGATAGGAATGGCCCTACATTTCACATTTTAGAATATATCGTTCTTGTTAGCTGCAGAAATGGCCGACAAAGCCTTTTATTAATTCAGTAACTTGAAAAGAATGACGACTTCTCCTTCACTGCAAGTCAGATTTTAATGAAACGCAATTGAGAAAATACTTTTGCCCGCTTAACAAGACAAAGCTTGAAATAGGAATAAGCTTTTATTTAAAGTTCAGCAATGCCTTCTTTTGACATTGATCAAGCTTTTTGTGTAGTTTTTCTGATTTCGTAGCACTTTAGACAATTAAGTTTATAATTTTTTTATCAAACTTGACTCGCACTTAATATTTGGAATATTTGTATACCATACATGGATAACGTCATTTACCTATCAAGTAGTTCTGAATTAGATACTTTTATTAGGCACATTTCCAGCCCAATCAATATAACAAAAATTGAAAATGAAAAGAACTATTTTAGCGACCAGGAAAAAAACTATTTTAGCGACCGTAATTGTAACCTATATCTGTAGACCTTCAACTTCCCAAAAAGTGTGACCTTGTCTCTTTATTATTTTATGAAAATAAAATTTGATACAAAAACACCGTTTAAATTGATCCTTAAAGATTTAACCCGGACATATTATGTTTTTTTTTTTTTGGAAAATACATGTACAAAAATAATCTGTCTTTAATATTCCAAAAATAGATAAATACAGAATCCCTAAAGAAAGCCCAACACGGCAAAATTGAAAATGTTGCAGGCTCGGTTTGATTGAGCCTGTTCAACTTCCCAAACAGTGTGACCTTGTCTCTTTATTATTTATGAAAATAAAATTTTGATACAAAAACACCGTTTAAATTGATCCTTAAAGATTTATGCCGGACATATTATGTTGTTTTTTTTTTGGAAAATACATGTACACAAATAATCTGTCTTTAATATTCCAAAACCATTTACATGTTTTACAATTTTCTTAAAATATACCAGTAAAGTCTAACTTATAAGAAAGAAACACAAATGTGTTCCGGCTTGTAGTAAGCAAGTCTAGTTGTTTGTAAGTTTACTTGAATATATTATGAGTGTGTGACCTTATACTTGGATGCAACACATGAACCCAAATATTTAGCCATCCGTCGGGTCTTGTTTAGTTTATGTGCTAGTAAACCATTTAAATATAATATATGAATATTACAAGACTTTCATTATTTTTAATTGCAGTGTTTAAAGATGACCTCGTGAAGTTCAATGCAAATCAATACAGCTCTATCCCACTCTCACCTTTGTGCGAGGAGGTCACAACACCTCTGATGGATTTCTATGTCATGCCAGATATGGTCACAAAATTAAAAAAAGAAGTGGTTCCAATAAAATCACTGAGGGACATGTTCTATAAGCCAAATGGAAATGAAACATATGATGAAATATATGTTACAGCAGACGCCGGATTTGGAAAAACTGCATTTAGTAAAAGACTGGTTATGACATGGTGTCAAGCACATCAACCGGATTCCAAAGAATCTAATGAGGATATTAATACTATGAGCAACTTTAGTTTTTTATTTCTAGTATCTTTACGCAATGCAGAAGACGAATGTAACATAGATGGTATGATTGAGAAACAAATCTTGAATAGTATGTGCAAACCATCAACATATACACGTACTTTCCTAGAGGAGATTTTGTCTAAGGAAAAATGCCTTGTAATATTGGACGGACTTGATGAATGGATGCATACAACACCTACTACATGTTTAAAACCAGAAAAACAAGTGCCCCATAGGAACTTCCGACCAAATACTGCCATAGTAACTACGACTAGACCATGGAAGCTCAGTGTCCTTAAGCTGAAAAGTAATGAAGTTGACAATACTGTTGAAATCAAAGGACTTAATGGAGAATTGGTGCGACAACTAACAAGAAACGCTATTTCAAAAATGTCGGAAGAAGTAGGAAGTAAAAAAGACCCCATTGATACTCAGATTGCAGATTTTGAAGAAACAATAGAGAAAACGAACGTAAAAAAACTCCGAGAAATTCCTCTACTTCTTCTCTATATGATATGTCTTTGGTATGATGAAATTGACTTTGGGCGATCAAAGAGTGAATTCTATGTAAGAGTCATTGAATTTCTCTTAGCAAGATGTCAGAATTTAAATAATACGGAATATTCTCCCGATGTCAATGTACCTTTATGCTTTAAGGAGCAAAAATACTGCCAAAGTCACTACCAAATGTTGCTAAATGTCAGTAACTTAGCCTTTTGCAACCTCTTTTCTCCAAATAGGGAAAGCACACTTGTCTTTGATAGCACTTTAGCTGAGAAGACTTTGAAAGATAACTTTGATATTACATTAAAGTCCGGTATTTTGACACAAAGTAAAGAACAAAAAATGACAACTTGTAAGAGAAAAGTTTCGTTTGCACATAAATCGATACAAGAATTCTTTGCAGCACTATTTATATACTCAAAAGGAGAAAATATCGTAGAGTTCGTCCGGCCAGTATGTAAAGATATTGACGACATTCTTCAGATGAAACTTGTGTACTCCTTTCTTTCTGGTATTAGTTTGCGGTTTTCAGAACAATTGTTTCGAATGATAATGGACGTTGCGGCAACAGACAAAAGAACAAAAAAATACAGAAGATCTTCGCTGATTTGGGACCGAAGAATCACACAGGCATTAGAAGGAATTCAAAATATGTTTGTTGACATTTTGAATGAAAGCTGTGATATTGATACAGTATGCTTTCTCAGACTACAGGATTTTTTCATAGGTTATGAATGTGAATCTCACAATTACACAAATTCATTACAAAAACTCTTGTCTGTAAATAAAGCAAATATTAAAACAGTAAGTATCAAATCGAATCAAAATATCAGTAATTTGCACGAGATACTTAAAAAGTTCGAGCTAAATGAAACAAAAGGTCTTGAAAAGGTTTTTTACAGAAATGATACTATTGGTGGAGAAGTCAATGTTCTGCTAGAAGGGTCAAAAGATACTCTTAAGTACTTGACACTTAATTGTCACAAGTGGGACAACGATGTTAAATGTGAATGGCCAAACGCCTTATTCGACCAGCTCGGAGAGTTGAAGAATCTGCAGGGTATTGCTATTGAGGGATTTGTCATTCAGCATGAGTTGTTAATAAAATTATTGGGCTATCTCAAAGAAGAGTCATCGTTGCTAGAGGTTTCACTGTACAACTTAAAATGCGCTGATTCTGATCATAATATTAAAGGATGCTGCGAACTTGATTTGTCCACTAATAAAAATATTAAAGTATTAAGGTTAAACTGTATCCCAATATCAGACATGAAGATTAATGTTTCTTCACTCAGGTCATGTGATGTTGGAAAGTTAAATACAGTTCCTTCATATCTAAATTATTTAGAGAAGGCAGATAAACTTAAAACATTTTTGTGCAGCTTTCAAGAGTCAGAAGATGATATTGAAAGTATTCTGGAAAAGCTTCAAGCGTTTAGTCACTTACAGATTATTCAACTACGGAAAATGAATGTCGGTGAAAAGGTTCTAAAATTGCCACCAAAAATTAAAAAGATGAAATTATGGAACGTTACAATTTCAGTGCAAGCCCTTGACAAAGTGCGTACGGACTTGGAAAATGTTGACCATCCAGTATGTGTGGAGATTGATGAATGTACAGTATTGCCAGATTTAAAAGCTTTTGAAGACTTCAAAGGAATAATCCGTCGTCAATCAACCTCATTCACAGTCGACTGCCCAAATGATAAAAACAGCGAAAATTCGTTTGTATTTACAACCAAAGGAAAGTCAATATGCGATTGATCAAATATCGAACCTGTTACCATGAAGTGAAGTAAAGTGACCCCCAAGGAATTATCAAGCCCTGGTTTTTATCATTTAAAGAATATTGAATCGGCAAGTAATATGGCCTCCCTATATATAGAAATTACCATCGTGAAAAGTAACCCACATTTAATAATGACCCCTAAAGACAAATCTGACCAGTGCTCTCGCCGTTACTTAGGCATTAGTGGCGTACCGCCAAAAAGTGGCGAATCCACAGACTAAATCGTGCTTGATGTCGCTTGGGCAATGGGGCCGAGATAACTATTGATGACGTAGATCGGTCGCACAGGGCAAATCCATTCAAAGCTACGTCTTCACATATGAAACCAAGGGACATCATCGTGAAATTTGTGAGTTATCGTGCTAGATCTAAACTTTTTAGCAATAAAGACAAGTTAAAAGTCTCAAAGTTAACAGGCGTTTACCTCAATGAAGACCTTATACTTACACGAGGCCTTTGTTTAACAGACTCGTAAATTAATCAAAGACAAGATTGTGAGCGGAACAAGGACCGTAGACGGCGTAATACTGATAAAAGACAACAAAGCCCGCATCGAAACCAAGAAAGACTTTGACTCATTTCTGTCAAAGATATACTGTTGACGGCTTAACAGTGTAAAATATAGTATGTCACGCTGTGTTTAATCTGTTTTGTTTTGATCACCATGTGTGTTTGTAATACTGATCATTTAACGGTTGAGTTGCTCACATTTTTATAAGAGAAAGTCAAAGATTTCACAAACGGACCGTTACGAAGATACCAACTCTTTTTAAAGAAGGCCTTTGAATCCTTAATACGAATTCGGCTTCAACTAAATTATAAGCTATTTTTCTCTCGTAATTCTATATACATGTAGTTTTATTTCTAATATATGTGTTCTTCATACAGTGAATATCTCATTTAATAAAATGTCACGGGAAATATAATAACAATAACGTTAAAACATATTCAAATAAAAACGATGTTTATTCAGTAAAAAAAATATTTATTGTATAATTATATTGGACGGTAGCTGACGAATATAAGGGACAAGGGACCAATTGCTTACTCTGTACTTTTGTTATTAGGATTGATTCCCTTGACTTAGTTCAACTACACACAATTGTCATGTTTATGATGTATCCGACCTACTTTGTAAATTATGAGTTCCTCGTTATATAAATCATGAAAATATAGCACATGGAAAAGAATCAAACATATATTCGTGTTTCATAATCTTATAAAATCCCTGTTATTGTATTTTGTTTGTTTGTTTATTTTTTTCAGTGTGAAAAGTATTGACTTTTTACATACCTGTCGTATATGTAATTGATAACAATCATCTAATTTCATTGTTATTGTTTTGTCGTGTTTTTGTTTGTTTGTTATTTTCTTTTTCTTGTTTTCTTTTTTTCTTTTTCATGTACCACTTTAATATTGAACCATTAATTTTGTAAATGATCTTATCTATATTTTAAGCCATGTAAAGTAGGCCCAAAAATTCATGACTTACTGTATCTGGCAATATTTTTCTTCTTCAAAATTCGTCGATACTAAATAAAATTATTTTGAACTGAATATTAATCTAAGGAGGATAAAGTTTTATCAGTCTTTACCATGTTTTGATATTTGGACTTATTCTGCAAATACATTATATATATTTTCCAGACTGTACATATTTGTTGAACTTATGCATGAATTTAAAAGTATTATTAAAGCACCAGTCATTTTTGTTAATTTGTACAGTTGCATAAAAGCATAAATACTAAGTCTTTACATTTCTTTAAAATTTAAAAAAGAAACAAAACATTTTTCAGCAAAAAAAAATAATCAAAATACCCATGCTTAACTCAAATACTTGTAATTATTTTGTGTTCATGTATATATGGTTTTCTTTGTAAGTAATGCTGATTGTTTGTCTTCATGTACTTGTCATATTTTGTAAATGATAATAATTGTCCCTTTTTTGTATCAGTATTATTTCATATCATGCATTTTGCTACTGACTTGATATAAAGTTGATAGAAAACAGTTATATTAATCGGCACTAAAGAAAAATATAATTTTCTATAATTTTCAAGACACATTTTTATAGTTATCATAATCATTAACGCTGCACCAACACTCCTATTATGACTACCATTGATTTATTTTATTCATATTTTTATAAATTTCATTTTCAATGTACCTGCAATTCATTTTTTTAAAGTTTCATTTTCAATGTACCTGCACAAGGTTTTTTGTGGAGGATGTGACACATAAAACATATATGTCCTGTCTCTGATGCCTTACTTAAATGTTTTTAGATACCATCCCCAATGATATTGTTATTGCATGCAAATATGACAGTGTCACAGACAGAACCTGGAACCAATGACAAATATACGTTAAATATCATCATCCGTTTTTACTCTACATTTATACTTCCTCAATGGCTATCAATAATATTACTTTGTGATGGAGATATTCATCCTAATCCTGGTCCATCTGCTGAAAGCAACTCTAGCACCGACTCATCTTTTGCATCTTCTATTTCTGAGCTGATAAATAGTGGGTTAAGTATTATGTGTTTAAATATTTAGAGCCTTAGACTTAAGCTCGATATACTTGAACTCTAAACACAGTTTTATGAATGAAACCTGGCTTCGTCCTGAAATGCATAACAATGGCACTGAAATACCAAATTTCCAGTACCCTGTTCGTTGCGACAAAACAGACAGAGTCGGTGGCGGAGTAGCGATCTATTTCAAAGAGAGCTTAAGATTTCATACAAGATCTGATTTATTCTGTACGTGGTATCGAATGTATATGGGTGGAATTTGATATAAACAGTCGTAAACTTCTTCTAGGCGGTATTTATAGACCCCCAGACTCTAACAATAAGCATTGTCTTCTTCTTTAACATTGTATAGATCAAGCATTTTACGAGAGATCTGACAATATCTTGATTGCTGGCGATTTTAACATAAACCTCCTAAATTCTAATTCAAACAAACTGTCTAATCTCATTACCTCTCCAATGCAGAACAGCTTATTACTACACCAACCCACTTTACAGAACGCTCTTGCTCACTACTCGATGGAATGTTTGTATAGAACACGAATCATATATTAACAAGTTTTGTTGCAGACCCATTTATTCCAGATGTTATTCGTTAAATATATTCCAATTGTATCAGTAATTATTTTTTTCGAAACCATAGGGTACCACATACAAACGCAAAATATGGCTTTATGACAGGGTGACTACTCTGGCTATAGAAAAGCAATTAACTCAGTAGACTGGCAATCCATAACAAACACTGACAATGATATAGATGAAACAGTCAACCGAATAACTAGTATCATATTCATCGCCGCAGACAACAATAATCCTAAAAAATAGTAACAATGAAACCACATGATATTCCATGGATGACCACCATAATACAAAATCTCATTAGAAAAAGCAAAAACGCCCAAAAAGCAAAACTGATGAATACAGAGTTATCTTGACAATAATTGAGAATATTTCGAAATGCGGTTACTAAACAAATAAGAAAATGTAAAAATGAAGATCAAAATTAATTAATTGAACAAATAAACTCAACAAATACTTCAACGAAAAATTGGTTTAAACTGACAAAATCTTTCACACAAAACCAATCAAAACCAACAAACCCAGTCCTCCTTGATATCAGAATTTCTGCAACTACTGACAAAGAGAAGGTAGAACTATTAAATAATTTCTTTTGTACACAATCAAACATTGACGTTCAATACACACAACTCCCAAATATGATCTTGCATACAAACTCATCTCATCCCCAAATAACAATTACATAAGAAGATGTCAAAGATGCTATTTCGTTAATTGACCCATCGAAAGCCGGTGGGCCAGACTTTATTTATCCCCGATTACTGAGAGAAGGATCGTTCTTTCTGTCTTAACGTTTGGCTGACTTTTTCAACATGCTACTTTCAAAATCTACCTCTCCTACCTCCCGGAGAATAGCCAATGTCACTGCTATATTTAAAAAGAATGATTCATCTAAACCTTCGAACTACCAACCCATTTTTCTTTTAAGCTGTATAGGTAAAGAAATAGAGAGATGTTTCCACAAATACTTGTACAACTATATTATTGCCAACAACCTCCTCACGTCTTATCAATCCGGTTTCGTCAAAGGTGACTCCACCATTAATCAAATTACATACATATACAACAATATTTGCAAGGCTCTTGACGAAGGATTGGAGGTTCACGCTGTGTTTTGCGATATCTCTAAAGCATTCGACTGAATATGGCATCGAGGTCTCTTTCATAAGCTTACCTCAATTGAAAACGGTTCCCTTCTTAACTAGTTTACGTCCTGTCTCTCTGATCGCAAACAACGCCTTGTATAGGCTAATTGTTTTTCTACGAGGTATGATCAAAAAGTTCTCGGCCCAACATACTTTTAGCCACTACACTGATATTTACACACAATACGTCGATACCTTTATCTTATTGAAGATAACTGACCAAGTTACACGCGGTTTTACACAGATTAGGTAACATAAAACAAATTTTGATCAGTAGAAGGGTGTGTCATTTAGACAAAATGGAGAAAGTTGAAATCAGAGTCGTCATTAAAGATGTAAGAAAGGGATGTCCCCCAAGGAAATCCATGAAGACTTCATGGATACACTTGGAACGAGCCCCCTTCCTATAACACTGTGAAAAATAGTGGTGAGTTTAGCTTGCAGATCGGGTAATGTGCACAAATGCGAGATTTTGCGGGTTTCTGGGGAAGTGGGATGAGCTTCTGTTCATACGGGAAATTTCGACTGATGTCAGGGAATGTAAGGTTTCCATAGATGGGCCCCAGACATTTTCACTGCCCGACCAGAAACGACCAACTTGACATTTAAAGATTTTTTGTCGGGTCAAGGATAACCTGATTTTATTTACCGGACCGTGCTCGGGATGAACTTTGTCCATCATTCGACCCAGAAACCAAAAACAGGCATGCGTGGAACCCCCTGGTTCTCCTCCGAAAAAATTCAAAGGGGTTTCCTCAGCAGGAAAATGTGGTTTAAATTTTTTTTGGGATGTCGGGGAAAAATAAATTGCTTCTTGAAAAAGGGTATACCATAAACGGTACGTACTATGCAGACGAATTAAGACGTCTGCGTCAAGAAATCGTGCGAAAAGGAGGGGCAAACTGACTCAAGGCGTTCTGCTCCAGCTCACACATCCCAAGTTGCGATGGCTGCTGGAACTGACTGCGGTTTTGAAATTCTTCCCAATCCCCCATGTTCTCCCTTGGCTCCCTCTGACTTCTACCTGTACATTTAGTAAACATGACTACGAAAGACTGGTAGGACCATTTCACTTTCATGAATTCTCGATTTCATCTTCATTAATTCACGATTTAAACCTCACGAATTCAACTTCGTGAATTCACGATTTCAATTTCATGAATTAACGTTTTTAACTTCATGGATTCAACTTAACGAATTCACGATTTCAAATTCACTAATTCACGATTTCAACTTCATGAATACTCAATTTCAACTTCACGAATTCACGATTTCAATTTCATGAATTTGAAATCGTAAATTCGTGAAGTTGAAAACGGGAATTCATGAAGTTAAAATTGTGAATTCATGAAGATGAAATCGAGAATTCATGAAAGTGAAATGGCCCTTCCAGTCTTTCGTAGACATGTTTACTGACGTTTTAATTTACACATTAATATATTCTGCATTAATATACAAAATATACATCAATAGAAAACAACAACAATCATTTGATATCGTGTACGAGAAAAGTGCAGGTTTTTTTCCCCGATATTTTTTATATTAACTCAAAATTTAGGCGTGTATACGTTTCAGAAAGGACCTTTAGATTCTTTTTCTAATTTTAGAATGGCGAATTGAAGTCCCTGATCAGTATGTTATTTTTAAATGACCAATGAAAATTCTACGTACCGAGTTGTTTTTTGATGCTAAGATTATGTGACATCAGGACAAATACCAAGAAAGCTGATATGATGAAAACCCTTTCAAACTGTGCTTGAGATACAGTTACTTGTATCCTCTTTACAAGCGAAGATCAAGCGGAACACATTTCAATATCGGGAAAAAATAAGGCCATTTTTTATATCTCAAACCCGTTATGATCAAATCACATGCATA
Source organism: Ruditapes philippinarum (assembly GCF_026571515.1). Classification (NCBI taxonomy): domain Eukaryota; kingdom Metazoa; phylum Mollusca; class Bivalvia; order Venerida; family Veneridae; genus Ruditapes; species Ruditapes philippinarum. The sequence continues at coordinate 113,668 of NW_026861730.1, read as the reverse complement.
TAAATATTTAAAGATATAATTCAACAGTAATTTAGTATAGTATAGTATATAGTATATTGAAGTATATTTAAGACTCGCATTGGTGTTGTTGCAATGCAATATCATAAAAATACTTTAGCACAACGGTTTAACAACGCAATTTCCAATACTAAAACGTTTGTTTGAATAAAATAAATACTAATAAATGCAAATCTTTAGTGACGAAATAAATATATATAACGATTAAATAACATTTTGAAAAGGCCAATACGGAGAAAAGAGTACAATAGAGAGACATCTCTCCTATCAAAAGAAAATGAAGATTTCTTTCTGTTACACACATTGGTAGATCTAAAGGAGTCAAAATTCGTATGAACACGGGTATGAACTCTTAAACTTCGAAGCACTGTTATTTTACATCAGATGTAATAAAATAATAAGTCAATATGTACATATACGTTGAAGTCAAACCTCAAAACGATGTGGAAATTAAATTTCCAGTAACGACAGAAAATAAAGTTCATTATGCTGCCAATCTATAGACCTTTTTACGACGCGGTCCGTTGCTATGAAAAGTCGACCGGAATTAGAATTTTCTCGCGCATGCGCAATCTGCGTTGGGCAAAAAATGCTTCGCCCTACAAAGAAATATAGTAGAAGTTCATAGACAATTCCGAGTTAGTTCAAGGTAAACGGTAGAAAATTATATAAAATAGCTTTCAACAAATGTAGAAAAGGTCACTTTATAGCTTTGTGGCGAAGAATGCCATAAAAAGGCATGGAAAAGATACTTGTTTAACAATTAACGATCACGGACCTGACACTGAGATCATTTTTAAAGAAGATGTGGAAATACGAGGTGTGTTCAAAAAGTTCGTGGATTTTTGCTGTCATTTTTTACTTGGTTCATAAAAATGCCCTTAGTGGATATGAATCGAAAAAGTGTCTTTATTTCTAAAAGTAATATTTACTTTTATTGTTAACTTTTATTTCCTTTATGAGTTATGGGCACTTTAATAACCATGGCAACGCAACATCGGCGCACGCCGAACTTTTCATATAATGTTTAAATATAAACACATGTTGAAACAAACTGAATGATTGTTTTATGAAGTAAAATACAAGTAATCATCTATTAATATTTAAATGACATAAATCTGACATTTGACGTCGTTTGGACTTTGAATAGCTGAACAAACAGGTTTTGAGCAGCAGTAGACAGATGGGTAAGTTGGGTAGTATAAAGCCCGTAAAAAAACTAGAAATTCGCTCTTTCGTAATTTTTTACCAATAAATGTGGGACACTCATTTATATTTTTATGAGGTGATTAAATTAACGAAGAACAATGAGTTGGCGAGCAAGTCTCTTGGTTTCAGGTCGCACATGCGATTCAAACACGGCAAATACATGCTCACAGACAGATAGGGTGACGGATAATTTTAGCGGCAAATTGTTTGGACGCTTGTTACGTCAATTGCAAAAGATCTACAGAAGTCCAGTTATGAAAGTTTTGCGAGATGTCTGACATGTTTAATTTCTGCCTTGGGTCTATGCATTCAATTCTGACAAAACAATTTAATTTAATTAAAATAATATTTTATTTCATTCATCAGGATATATGCGTATTGACAATAAATAATTGTAGTTATTATTTGTATTACGTGTATTTACCCTGGTCCGTTTGAGAATTAATGTTAGCCGGTGTTGAGTAGATTAACTGCATAGAATAATTGTCAGTTGATAAAATATTTTTTTTTATCATTGATAATCATATTGTTTAAAGATCGGACGAGGGCGATTTCAAATTGATACTATAAATCTACCATTGAATTAACTTAATAACACTGTCCGTTAAGTGTCGAAATTACTCAAAAATCCCGATAAGCACAGAAAGTATGCGGCACTTGGACCTTTATACGGAGAATGGAGCGAAAAGATGACCACTTTATATCTCGGGTCATCATCACAAACAGAAATATGGTTTTGGTGTATGATCCGCAGATATTGAACACTAAAAAGAGTACTTTCAGAAACAATGACGCTGGTAAAATGTTTCATATATATTGCGACGTCACGAACGTCATTTTGTTTCATCATCAGCGTGCGCCGGATTGTGCACCCCTTGTGATTTGTAGCTGTCACAGAATTTTTATTTGTAAACATATTGTATTGATTTTTTCACTATTTATTAAGGACATATTTTCATATATGTCTCTTGTAAAATCATATACGCAAATTAAAAGATGTGAACAGTAGAGCCGCAGTCCACGAACTTTTTGAACAGCCCTCGTATATCTATTAGCAAATGAAAAGTCAACTTATTTGCTGTTAAAATAGTTCATTTAAAAACAAAAGAAATTATATAACATGAAATCGAGATTAATTATCATTCAGAAAAAATATCAGAACTGGTGATAATGCATTTTTAGTGTTCAATATACATGATTATATCCTTTATCCGATTTGCCTGTGATGCAAACAGAAAAATCTAAGTCACATAAAAAGATTTTAAATATTTTTTTTTTTCAAAATCTTGAAGAGTTAAGATGGGTTGCTTGGAAAAGATATAACACATTTTATCCGCTTCTTCGTAATACATGTTATTTTTAATAATGCACGTCACTCCCAAAATCCATAAACATTGTTATTTTTAATAATGCGTAACTTGCACGCCGCCTGACCATCCAGTTATTCAATAGGAAGTGTAGCAATACAAATTGTGTTATATATGTAATACAGTGGTAATTAATTTTATCTTTACACCCTGCTGTTTCAATTTACATTACTGATGGAAAAACGTCGTCTTAATCACTCCATTTTTCAATAGCAATATGGGGGCATAACAAAATCCATAAACATTTAACACAGTACACTTGCCATAAAAAAAACGGATACAAACTATTTTATCGAGCAGCGGTGTTTGTTAACATTAAATCGATTATAGACACCATTAATTTAGTTAAATTCACGTGTAAAATACTTTGAAAAAAAAAATAAAAAAATAAGGAGTTGTCTATTGTAAAAAATTTAAAAAAGGGATTAACAACACAATACGAAACCCGTATTATTTTAAAACACGAATTGGTAAAAAAAAAATTTTGCACAAAAATGTAGTAAAACTGCACGTGAAAAATCGTGCTAAAAGTTATCTACAATGAAAAAGGGAAATTCCTTTTATAAATTTTTAAAGTATTACTACGTGTTTGGGGAAAATTTGAATAGGAAATCAATGGGCTATGGGTAAAAATTTTTTTTTAGTAAAATGGTTTAAATAATGGGGGAATTTATTAAAATTTTAAAAATTAAATAATTTCCCTTTTTTTCCTAAAAAAAAAGACATCTGTTTTTTGAAAAAATAAATTCATTTTGAAAGAAAAATTTTACAGTTGCCAAAAAAAATGTTTGCGAAAAAAAAAATTAAACACGTAATTTAAAAGGAAAACAACATTTTAACAAAGTGAGAAAATATTAGGATGAAATCTTGAATACTGATGGAAGACTGCATTAGGATTAAATTGGAAAAGTTTTTGGGTTATAAGATTAATTGAATTTCACGAGGCTCCTTAAACATGGGTTATTTGAAACCCTAAATAGTGATTTCAGGCCGAAAGTTCGCGTTTCGTTTAATTTTAAATTTGCGTTTTGGAAAAAAATGCCTCTTTTTGTCTCCCGAAAAAAACTACAATGTAAAAAGTAATGCGCTCGTTGCCCAGTTTGATTGTCGCACACAATTTTCCAAATTCTTTTATTATAAGGAGTACCATCCGTATCTCCCACTTCTACGGAAGTTTATGATTGAAATTTGAAAATTTGAAAATACGCGAGTTCTCCAAGTAATAATAGAAAGTTTTTCCACAGGGGAAATCCGTAACGTTTTCCAGGAACTCCGTGGACAGGTTATCTAAAAAGAACTCCAAACAAGTTTATCATAAGAATCCACTTTCGTTGTAACACTTCCCCTCCCCCGTGTAATGTCAGAATAGGGTTTAAACCCAGGTGGTCAAATAGTTTTTATAATAGATCTAATCGGTAAGTCTGAGTTATTTGTTTAGTAAATAGGTAATACATTGCTTTAAGTTGCTTGTTAACTACGTGGCTTTCAATGCTTTAAAAAGGAAGGCAACCATTGTTTTAGAGGAATGTCACACCAAGTAATGGTAAGGTGCGAAATATCTCAATATTTTCATCAAGAATGGTGTGGCCCGTTTTGAACCATTGAATTATTCTCCCCGCAACATTTTTTTGTAGAATCTGTTAAAAAAATTAATTCACATTTTCAAGTACTTTACCCGCCTTAAGTCATCCCAAAAATTTATTTTTTTGGGGTGACTATTAACATTGTCTTGCTCTTTAAAGCCTTTAAAGTTTGATTAAAATTTAGACATCAATTGCTTTTTGCCCACGCAGAATGCCGCATGCGCCGAAATGCAACATTCGTTGCTATGGAAAATCGTATTGTAAAAAGGTCTATAGTACTCTATACCAAACAAACTGTTCAGTCCTTATAAACAGAAATGGTTAAAGGCAATTCTTAAATGTTGACAAAACTGAGTTTATGTAAAAACTTGAGACTTAACATATAATTAGCAAATAAAAGAGAAAATTATAAATAGTTTGACATCAGAACCAATTTCCGACGACAAGTCGCTGATCGAAATGTCAGTTACAGACTGATTTAGATACGTGTACATTTTGTAGGGGTCCACAATGCAATACCACATGCCAAATATTTAAGCTATAGGCATTTAAGTTGAGAAAATAATGCTTTATTTGTGTGTTTTTCATTGTCCCCTTGACCGACATATGCAACAGATCGGAACCATTTGAAATCAAAGGGCTGCAAGCTCTGTGGGATTTTCTGACCTTTGCAGTCTAAATCGTACTGTATATCCGTATGTATTTTCCTGTACAAAAGTTTATTTTTATATACTATAATTCATCTTACAGGGCACCGAGATGCAGCGACTGCATTTAGACTTTTTACTTTATAACAGTTTGAGTTTGATGCATACGGAATTTTGCATGACTAGAGTTGCATCAAATAATCTATTATGTTTATTTTTTATGACAGCCACACTTTTAATAGTTGCCTCAACTGGGATTATTTTGAACTCCAGACCTCTCACACCCTAAACGAGCGCGTTACAACTGCACCACGGGAAGTTATATGAAGAAATCTTGAGAAAAAAAACCCAGATAATTCTAAATTTAGAATTTCCATTTCCATTTCGGGTTTGTAATCCTTATTAATTTCGAGGTATTTTGTTCGCGATAAACCTGTTGTTTAACACTGATATAAATTATTTAGCGAAAATTTTCTCGCCAAAACAGTCCGACATGTACACTTAACAAAAGTTCTAACCGATCACTTTTAAAATTTTGATTATTTTATAACGGGTCAATAGATCCTTATAAAATTTTGCAGAGGTGATTTTTGTGTCATTTTCTACCGATTTGTGGAAAGAAAAATAATTTAATACGGTTCCATGCACTCACGCGGGAGACAGGGCACGGTTTACACATTTTGGCACGAAATGTTTGTGCAGAGCGTGGTGAGTATTAAATTTTACACTGCATAATCCTTGTTAACTTTATAATTGAAAAAAAACAAAATGGGCACGAATGTCGATGCAGAATCGTGCTGAAACAGTGGAGTGTTGAATACTGGAGCCTCTATCAGACAGGTGAGTGGCTGTTATAAAAATATTTTTTTTAAAATATCGATAAAAGTATTATTTTAAAAGAAAAATGTTATAATTTTATTATTCTCAATGTGTTCATTCCCTTCGAAATAAAATAAAAGTCGGATCTATTGGTATTATTCATTTTCATATATAAACGAAAACTCGGGGTGATCGGTTAGAACTTTTGTTCAGTGTATATATTCCACTACTTGACAGTCAGATTTATTTGTGTACTACGCTCTGAAGTTTTCGCTAACATTAGCATTTTCATTGATTAAAATGATATTCATCCGCGTAATTTGTGATTGTGCATTTATCGACAATTTCATAAGCCAACGCTACTTTTAAACTTTGAATGCGTTGTAATTTGTTGGATACTTGTAACAAAATAAAAATATTTCTTTCTTTTACATCGCTAGTCTTAAGCTGTTCTGAGAACTACTTGTTGTTAGGTTTGTCGTGAAATCTCTGTGCCAGAGATTGAATGTCAGCATTGTATTTACTGATCTGCGATCAGAAAATTCAAAAACTTTGAAAGGGCACACCGAAAGATCATTTCTGAAAAGTTTAATTAATGTGCATTCATTGGTTTCAGTGCAGATGTTGTTTATAAAGAAAATGTTGACGACGCATGATGACGGACAGCGGATGAAGGAGTGTCACAATAGCTTATTATCAGCAAGTTGTCCTCTGGTGAGCTAAAATCAGTAAATAAAGGGGAATTATTTTGTTAGAAAGCTTAATTTAATATTGTGATCATCTCCTGCACAGATTGGCATTATAACAGGGAACAAATGTGAAAAGTTTTAAAGCCACCTGTCACTGGACTTTGAAAATATATTAGGTAGTACACAAACTTTAACTTAAATTTTAAGTTGAAAAAGATGCACAATTTTGTCAAAATGCTTGATACAGTTACCCTTTTCTGTGTACAGGTTGGGGAATGAGGTTTAATAAGTGTGCAAAGTTTCAAATCCAGATGTCAATAGAATCTGAAAATATTTTAGGTGGTTCGCAAATTTTAATGTAAATTCTAAGTTGAAAATGGGGCACTATTCTGTCAGAATGCTTGTTATAGTTATCACCACCTGTGTAAAAGTTGCGGAATGATGGTGAACAAGTGCACAAAGTTTCAAAGCTATATGTAAAGTGATTACGTTTACGCTCGGGCACTGGGATAACTGTTATTTCGAGCTAAAAACATCAGTGTGTGTGTGTGTGCGTGCGTGCGTGCGTGCGTGCGTGTGTGTGTGTGTGTGTGTGTTTTGGCTAGGGCGTAAATGCAAAAGCCTGGCAGCTTTTAAACTTGCCCTTCACTGCTTTGAATTAACATTCTATTGGGGACATTTTGTTTTGTGGAAGTGACAAAATTGACTTATAAAAGGTATGCAGGTCTATTCAGGTGGCCCCTTGTGCCTAAAATAATGCTTGAACGGGGCACCAGAGGTCTTATTTCACTAGTGAGGCTGGAGTTGTCGTGTGTTCTTTTTTATTATTATCAACTCTAATGCAAGATAACAAAGAAATACTTGTGGTGGTTTCAAGGAATTTATAAAAAAACTTGATAAAAATGAACTACATGTACATTAAAAAAAGTAATATCAAACTTTAATCAGTCGGCTAAACATTAGTATAAATGTATGAAATAAATAACAAATGACAAAACAAAAATGATTATTTGACAACAAAAGAATTATACTATAGGTGGTCTACTACCAACAGGAATGATAGAGGGCTATGATATAATAATATGTTTAAGAACCCTAGTGGACGCAATTTTCAACTTGGCCAAGTTTATCACTTTTTCATTTACAAATGACGAAACAAAAGTCTATCATTTTTAACCTCTCTTCTTTTTATTCTCATTGCTATTCACATTTAAGCTTTATGTAAGTAATTATATAAAAAAATATCTACTAATACAACGTATCAACAGCTACAGTAAAAACTGTTAACAGTGACCTTCGATGGGAGAAAAGAAAAAAGGTCATCATAGATAGGGTGTCACTGTGGACAGTCTCTACATAATTCGGATATATGAACATATCATACCAATATTTTGTTGAAAAGCAGGATAGTACCATACTTAGGGTTTAATTATATTTTCTATTGATATTAATTATACCAAATATCATTTGTAAAAAAAACAGGACAGTATTAAAATTGCATGTATAATTGGTTTAGATTATAAACTACACCATTACATCAGTATTTAAAAGTAACATATTGATTAAAAATGTAATTTATATTGATAGATCTGTTTGTAAAAAAATGTTTAATTTCAAATTTACTAATGAGATGTTAGATACATTCAATTTTGTATAATCAGCCTGTTTACTTTACGGAGTTCAATGTATTGAACAGTACATACAAACCTTCACATAATTTCTACAGATAAGTGCTCCGAAAAAAATTTAACAATCGAGATTTCGAACATTATCACACCTTTAAGACGTTGCGCATTGTTTATCTTTACTCGCCAAAACACCGCAGCAATTATGTATATGCAGGTGTCTTTAATCACTCAATCGGCGAAAATTGATTGAATCTGTCGCCATTTTGTGTAATTGTCAACAAACAGCCACAGTGTATTAGCGTGTCGCCGATTGGTCAATGCAAACTGCCGTAGATACAACGCGCGTTCTGATTCGTCAATCGCATGAATACATAATGAAAAAGATAAACATAGTGAACTCTTGCCTTGCGGCGTGTATTAGACTTTGTTGATGTTGACACGCGTTCTTAAATAGCGGATTAACGGTAATTGGTTGTAATTGAGAGGTAAACAAATTGTTAACAGACCTAGCGGCGTAAATTAGTATGACAGATCATTAAAAAAATCGGGCGACTTCAAAATCTCTTTGAACTTAGTCGCTGATCCGAAGGTGACTTCTTCGCCCAAGTCGCCCCTAGTCCAAACCCTGCACCCCTTGCAAAAGTCGCTTTTCACGGCGCAAATACCGTAACGGGTGACTAAATCATGGTCACAGGGAGTCGCTACATACAGAGCATTTATTTAGTAAATACTGTTCGGCGCACCTAACTATGGAAACTAAAGATAGAACGTCGCTATAAACAGGGGGCCACTAAGACAGTCTTTACTGTATTTGTATATATAACCTGAGCGACAAGGTGAGATTTTTTATTGTAAAATACGTTCATATAGGTCATATAACCTGTAAGGAATCTTTATAACGTATTATAAGATCAACAAGGAAGGGCGGCGTTCAAAGAACGCAACCACTACACTACCCAGCATCACAGGATCAAAAGAGACAGAGCACATAGGAAAGCATGGATGGGGTATAAGCACGAATAAGATCTCACACTGACAACATTACCGACCATGATTCTTTGCAACCCCCAAGCCCTAAATTAATATATATCTTTATAAGTGCAGTATAATCCTTTTATGATTGAAAGCGCTTAATACCGAAATGTTATGTAAGTAATAATAAACTGTGATACTGAAATTTCCTTAATGATTAACTTATTTTATAAGCAAAACTCGCAGTGTGCGGTCATGTATCCTGATTTTTCGTCTTTAAAAAGGACAAGAGTTGGAAAATAAGAAGTATGACAGTGCGACCACTTACACCCATCATAAAATCCCATTCTAATTACACAAAAAAGCTATTTGTCCCTTACATTCTATACATTAACACATTTACATGATTTATTGTCATTGGATGTCTGCTCGTTTTATATATCACACTGGTTTACCATGTACCGATTGATGCTAAGATTGTGTGTCGTCAGGAGAAATACCAAGAAAGCTGATGCAATGAAAACCCTTTCAAACTGTGCTTGAGATACAGTCATCTCCTTTACCAGCGACCTTGCACAGAATGCATTTCAAAATCGGGCAAAAATCAGGCTATTTATGACCTCAAACCCGTTCTGATCTAATCACAGGCTTACAACCGTGTTGTTTGTGCCGTGTGGCGGCTGTAAAAAGTCTCCCCGTATATGCAATCAATCTTATATTTTCATCCTTAAGGGATTGTTCGGCGTTCAGTGTGGGTGTCCCACTCCTTGCTCTTGTTAATGGGTCGGTTGGTGGCTGCGTTCATTGAACGCCGCCTTTCCTTGATGATCTTGTTTATCATATTTTATGAATATTTAAGGAAATAATTCAACAGTAATTTAATAGTATATTTAAGACTCGTACTTGTGTTGTGATTTCACGTATTGCAATTCAATATTAAACAAGAGCTCTCTGTCACTGAAAAATGACAAAAGGAAGCTTTGACATAAAATCCAAAATAAATGCCAAAATACCGGTATTATAACCCCGACTGCCTTTGATAAATATTTTTTTCTAAAAATTTAACTGAAAAACCATTAGATAGTCAAGCGGAAAATCAAGATAATATCCACAACTAGGCATGGTGACGAACAATTCTTTGAAGTTTCACTCAAATTTCCTCAGTTGTTTTGGAGATGAAGCGCTGACAAGAGCATCGGAAGGACGGACGGACAGTGCGGTTACTATATGCCACTCTCTTCATGGGGGGGGGGGGGACATAAAAAGATTTCACAACGCAATACTAACAAATTTGTTTGAATAAAATAAATACTAGTTAATACAGATGTTTTAGTGACGAAATAAATATAAAGAGCGATTAAATACCAAAAGGTTTGTTGTGGAATATTGAACATCTTTCTCAGCTTTGGCAATTTTAAGAGCTTAAGGTATAATGATCGAATGTATACATATAATAGTATCCAAATATTTCCAGTCGAATTTTGGCACGGGCTATAAAGTCGGTCACAACATCTACCTTTGGCATAAATAATCCATTAAGGATGAAGCTCGCCGAGTCACATCAACTATAGTCCATCGGGAACATATTCACTAGAATGGTATGACGTCACTTCCGTCAAAGTATTTTTCAAAACCTTACAGGCTCAGTCTACTCGTAACCAGTTATGTTTGGGAATAAATGACCCTATTAGTTCAACTTCATTTAATTTTTGTTCTAGTTATAACTTGACCGGTGGTCAAGACTGTTCAACAAGTAACGATTCCAATAAGTTTATTTCAGTTGATATAGTTTCTAACCAGGGTGATGATGGAAACAAGTTATCTTGTAGTAAAAATGACAACATTAATAAACAGTTATCGCACGTTGATTTTTATTACCATAATAGTGATATAGGGGCATGTAGTATGAACTCAAAATATGACTCTAATCAAGTTAATATGTGTGTATCTGCTGACAAGGATTCTACTTTAAGTAATCATGATGATAAACAGTTACCGAATATAACAGTGACTTGGGCCAAGTGAATCAAAATCAGTGGAACAATGATAATTCTAGTCATATAGATCAGTGTTTAATAAATATTCAACCTTGTTCGAGTACAAGTTACTCAAGTCAGTTAAAATCATCACTTGTTAACTCTAGTGATTTTAAGTATGCTTAATTCTTTTAATAATTGTGATGATATTTCACATGATCATGTATATTGTATGTCTAATATTTCTAATATTACAAAATGTTGTTCTATAAATGTATGTGAGCTTAGATCTAAACTTGTAATTCCAGACTTCATTAATTTTGTTGAAAAATACGATATATTTTTTGTTTCTGAAACTAAATTAGATGCATATGACACTGTTTGTATGAAACACTATGTTTTCTTTCACAAATTTCGAGATAAATGCCGTAATAAATCGGGGGGAGTGGGAGTTTTTATCAAGAAATCTTTATCCACAAAGTTAACTGTGTTAGATTGTAGCTCTGAGAATTTTTTATTTTTAAAATGCAAAGATTCTGATGTCATCTTTGGAAATGTTTATATTCCTCCTGAAGGATCTCATTATAGCTCTCTTGAATTATTTGATAGCTTAGAAAGTTGTATTATTGATTTGAAAATCAAATTTGCAAACTGTTTATTCTGTATTTTTGGTGATTTCAATGCAAGAACTGGTTCCTTGAGTGATTTTGTTGACTTTGATAAGTATGTAATTAATGAAAATTTTGATGATATTACCATGCAACATATAGTTATGACTAACCTTGATGAACTTGGTTTCCCTGTTGAACGTTTTTCTTGTGACAGCAAATGTAATAATTATGGCCAGAGACTTATTCAGTTGTGTAAATCTGCAAATATCTTTATTGGTAATGGTAGATGTGGTAATGATGCATATATTGGTAGAAACACATGTAATAAAGGTAATGGTAGCTTGATTGATTATTTGCTTATGTCAGGAATTTTGTTCCCTTGTATAACATATTTTAATGTTTTGCAATTTGATCCAATTTTATCTGATGTGCATTGTGCATTGGAATTTTGTTTTAACTTGAACATTATACCAGATTGTAATGTTATGGATGCAAGTATCAAATCTAAAGATGATGTTTGTTATAGGCCTGTGTGGAGTTCTAATTTAAGTACTAGTTATAAGCATAAGTTCGATAGCACAGCTGTATCAAATTTATTGGATGAGCTTAAAGAGGTTTGTGAAAATCGTCATTTTGATGTAAATGTTGTTAATCATTTGACCGGTAAAGTGTCTGGTATTTTAACCGATGCAGCTGTAAGTTGTGATCTTATAAAGAAAATGTTAATCATAGGAAGTCTAAGAAAAACAATAAAATTTGGTTTGATAGTGATTGTAAAAATGCTCGTATTCAATATATGAATTATAGAAACATGTATATAGCAGGAACCCTACTGCAGAAATAAAGATAGTTTAGTTTGTAGTAGCCGACAGTATAAAAAAGAAGTTAAGAAAAAGTTTAGAGCATATCAGAAAAGCATTGTTGATAAAATTAAAGGTTTAAAAAATAAAGATCCTAGATCTTATTGGAGTCTATTGAACAAATATTCAGGTGATCGGAAGGAAGTTATTAACAAAGTAACAACTGAGGCTTTTTTTGATCATTTTAGTAAATTGAATGAGGTTGACACTCAAGTTGACATTGATGACTTTGATATAACTAATGTCTCGTCAAATAACTCTGATTTAGATAAACCATTTACTGTATTAGAAATACGTAAAGCTATTATTTCACTGAAAAAACAATAAAGCATCATCTTCCTTTGATCATGTATTGAATGAATATCTGAAGAATGTACCCGACAGCATGTTTGATGTGTTTTGTTATTTGTTTAATATTATTTTAGATTCTGGAATTTTTTTCCTGAAGTTTGGAGTAAAGGGATTATTTTACCAATATACAAAAAACAAGGGTAACATAGACGATCCAGATAATTATAGGGGAATTACTATACTTAGTTGTTTTGGGAAACTTTTCACAAATGTTCTTAACTCTAGACTCAATAATTTTTTAGAAAGTAATAATATTCTCTGTGAAGAACAAGCTGGATTTAGGAAAAAGTATAGCACTACTGATCATATATTTTCTCTGAAAACTTTGATTGATTTATATCTGTCTAAAGGTAAAAAGTTATATTGTTCTTTTATTGATTATAGAAAGGCTTTTTGATAGCATAAATAGAACTGCACTTTGGCAGAAATTAATTAGCAATAATGTTGATGGTAAATGTATAAAGATCATTTATAACATGTATTTACAAGCTAAATCTTGTGTTAAAATTAATTCTTTTGGTCATATGTCGGATTTTTTTACAAGTCATACAGGCGTTCGTCAGGGTGAAAATTTATCTCCCATATTGTTTTCTTTATTTTTAAATGATTTAAACTATTTCCTGTCACAACATTTTAATGGTCTGGATCTACTATCAAACATTGTAAATGATACCCTGAGTGATTCTGATGTTGAAATGTATTTTAAATTGTATATTCTTTTATATGCTGATGACACTGTCATATTTGCTGAATCTGCTGAAAGAACTGCAAAAAGCACTAGATGCAATGTCAAATTATTGTCAATTATGGCATTTACAAGTTAATCCTAGTAAAACTAAAATTGTTGTTTTTTGTAAAAGTAAAAAGAGGTTTATGTAATATTCCAGCCTTTAGTTTTGAAGGTAATTTGCTAGAAATTGTTGAATGATTTTTCATATCTGGGTGTTAAGTTCTCTTATAATGGTAAATTTGCTAAAACAAAGAATCATTTATTAGAACAGGCAAGCGAAGGCTATGTTTTCAATTATAGTTAAGGCTAGAAAATTGGATTTGCCTATCAGTATGCAAATTCATTTATTTGATAGCATGGTAGCACCTTTATTGTTATATGGTAGCGAAGTGTGGGGGAATTGAAAATGTGAATATCATTGATAGATTTCAATTAAAATTTTATAAACTCATATTAAATTTGAAACAAAGTACTCCAAATTGCATGCTTTATGGAGATTTAGGGATATTACCTTTATCTATTCATATAAAAAGTAGAGTTTTGTGCTTTTGGAATAAGATTTTAAGTAGCAAACAGGAATCAATAAGCCATATATTGTATGATGTGTCACACTCTTTGTATTGTAGAAATTGTGTTGAAACTCCCATGGATGAATAGTGTTTGTAAATTACTAGATTCACTGGGTTTTATCAAATTTTTGGATTAATAATGTTGCCACTTCTCTTCCATTGTTTAAGAAAATTGTTAAAAATAGACTGAAAGATCAGTTCATTCAAAATTGGCATAGTGAAATGTCACAATCAAGTAAAAGTCTGAATTTTAGAATGTACAAAAGTGAATTCAGATTTGAAAAGTTTTTAGATATTTTACCATCTCATTTAGCTTTGGTACTATTGCGCTTTAGATGTATGAACCATAAAATGCCTATTGAGTCTGGTAGATTTTGTAATATACCAAGAGAATTAAGAGTGTGTAATTTATGCAATAATAGCTCACTTGGTGATGAATATCATTATTTATTTAATTGTCAATTCTTTAATACTGATAGAAAAAAATATAGTACTAGAGAGTATACACCGTAGGGAACGTGTTACAGTATCGCGTTTTTCGGTTACAGTATAGAATTTTAAAGATGGAGGATTATTTGTTGGGAGGACTGGTAGGTGATTTTTATTCCGGTCCATACTACAAGTAGTTTAGTTTCTAAAAGATGTTTTTGTGCTTTGCTTGTAAGGAACAGAATCCGGTATCTAGTCATATATTTCTTCAGACTCTGCACGCAGATTTATCGTTATATTGTCTCATAAATATGCAGATTTGACAGTTTGAAAATTTGAATCGAGAGACCAACGCATTTTTCTCCAATTTCGACATTATTTATGCATGCCTAGAAAAAGTAAATCTGCAAAACGTTAGTCCGTTATGTTAGGAAACGTTTATAAAAGTACATGACCAGTTGAACCTATTTTCCTGTTCGTTAAATGCGTTTGAAAAAATAAACAATGTTACAGTATAGAGCGAGGTTAATTTTGAAGGGTTACAGCATAGACCTAGCGACTTTGATCCAATTTTGTTACAGTTTATACCCAGATTTCGGTTACAGTTTAGATACTTGCCAAATTTCAAACAAAGTTCGTATATCCATTATTTTTATGAAATAACTCATACCTTTCTATTTAATACATTATTGAAAGGTTGTATTACTTATTTCCTTCAGCAGAAAAGTTATAGTTTGCTATTTTTTCTGACTTTAAGTTTCAGATTGAGACTTTTTTGCAGAATACGTAATGTTCTAGTAAGGACTGTTTTTCACGACAACAACAGTAATTTCTATCGAATTGTATTGAGAGAAGAAAGATTATTGTTTGATTTCATTACACATTATAACAATGCCTATTAGTAATAAAATAGGGAAAAAAGAATCCTTAACAGATGTCCAACACGGAAAACATGAAAATGTTGCAGGATCAGTTTGATTAAACCTGTTCATGGACGGTAGTGGTAACTGCAAGCTACCGTCCACGCCTCCTAGCACCGGCTTCAGCAAAATTCACATTAAAAATGAACTGGTACACTTAAGAATTTTTAACATCTGCGGATGTGTTCATATGGCGGTTATCATGGAACCTTCAATGTGACACGTTATTGCCATTCTATGAAAATCGGCATATTACCCCCAGGTTAAAAAATTCGTGTGCCCTAAACGAGAATACAATGAGTGAAACTAAATAAAATGAAATTTTGAGAGGGGATCGGAGGTTATGAAGCCTGCATACCATAGATAAACTGTCAAAAGACACAATTAACAAGCAGGCACTACCCTAAGAATAATTAAACATTTTTTAAGTGAGCAATATTTCAACATTAAATTTCATTTTAAGTTTAATGTATTTTGTAAGTATTTAAAAGGGTTTGTTACGTTTGGCTTTCTTGGATTTTAAGTTTCAACGACACTGAGGTCATGTGAAAACATTCCTGCTTTAGTGTAAAGAAATACCCCAGATACGTACCCTTTGTGAAACATTTCAGACACGAGCGGGCACCTGACTAGAACCACCGACCTTCCGTAAATTAGCTTGATAGATTCCTCACAAACAAATAATCGAAAGTCATGATTGGATTTCAACTACAGCAGTAAATGAAAGATAATGTGAAGTCGACGGCCTTATCCCGACTCTGCCACTTTTATGTACCTCCATCAGGCTCACTAGAGAAGATATTGTAATTGTCTGACCTTAATTTATACTCTATAACTGTCAATATTATTTTCTTTTTCAGAAACATGAAAACTGCTATACAGAATGACTGAAATAAGATAAAAACGAGTTTTAATTTAATTATGACAAAATAATCGTAAATTCAACAAAGAAGCATTCGAAATGACGCCATGATCATGATTTGATTTGAATGCTTTTGGTTCGAGACGAGAAGGGTCTTTAAACATTGCCCTTTTTCAAAATTTATGTTTTGGGTTTTCGTATCCCCGATTGCAACCGAAACCATTTGAACAACTAATTGGTAGAAAGTCATGTAAATTTCATCACATTTAGTCAAGTAGTTACTGAGCGGATGAGATTGAACACACATGTATACGACAGACGGACGAATAATCATCGGGCCAATAAGCTCACAGAGATTTAAATGTCTATGTAACATTTATACATTTTACCTAGTATATATAGAAAATATAGAAGTCTAAACTGTAACCGAAATCTGAGTATAAACTGTAACAAAATCGGATAAAAATCGCTAGGTCTATGCTGTAACCTTGCATAAATCACCTCGCTCTATACTGTAACATTGTTTATTTTTTCAAACGCATTTAACGAACAGGAAAATAGGTTCAACTGGTCATGTACTTTTATAAACGTTTCCTAACATAACGGACTAACGTTTTGCAGATTTACATTTTCTAGGCATGCATAAATAATTTCGAAATTGGAGAAAAATGCGTTGGTCTCTCGATTCAAATTTTCAAACTGTCAAATCTGCATATTTATGAGACAATATCACGATAAATCTGCGGTGCAGAGTCTGAAGAAATATATGACTAGATACCGGATTCTGTTCCTTACAAGCAAAGCACAAAAACATCTTTTAGAAACTAAACAACTTGAAGTATGGACCGGATTAAAAATCACCTACCAGTCCTCCCAACAAATAATCCTCCATCTTGAAAATTCTATACTGTAACCGAAAAACGCGATACTGTAACACGTTCCCTACGGTGGTATAGTACTAATGTTAATTCAATAAAGTTTTCTATGTTAATGAATAGCCCAGAAAGGAGTATATTGTTAAAACTTGCAGTATTCTGTAAAAAAATTATTTCAGCATTTAAGTAACTGATAACTAAGCTTATTTTCATAATGTAACACTTTCATTTTTGATTTATATTGGCCATGTAATACATCAGCATATTTCGTGGATATCTCTTTATATGTCATACTATATGTATATATTATTGTATATGTGACTGATGCCTCTATGAGGCCCAGCATTTTCAAATAAACTGTTCAAACTGTACATATATTTTATATTTTTCGTCGGAAATAGCAATTGTATCCAAAAGCAAACTATAAGTACATGTATCAAGAGCATACTATATATGCTATATAGCGATAATATATATAGCGATTAAATACCATTTTGAAAAGAGTACAATAGAGACAGATTTATCCTATCGAAAGAAAATGAAGATTTTTCTGTTACACACATTGGTAAAGGAGTCAAAATTCTTATGAACACTGGTATGAACTCTTTAACTTGGCAGCACTTGTTTATTTTACATCAGATGTCATAAAAATAAGTCAATATACTCAGAGGCACTCATTTTTTAGTATAAACAGCTGATTTGTGAACGAATTTTGTTCAAATTTGGACCATTCAAAATTTAACATGTCATACTTACTACATAAGAAAATAGAAAAATTAACAAAACCAAAACCGGGAGTAGACACAATGGCGGCGAAAGGAAAGGGACACGTGATGTGTGAAATAACAAAAAACAAAACAGGCCTATATGTGAATTAAAGGGATAACAGCTGTAAGGGTGAAAGGGGGGGGGGGTAGGCGTAAAAAATGCGAGGGGGAGTTGAGAAAATACCTACAGTCAACGACAATCCGACAAGACAGACATCACAAAACATGTAAACATCCGAAACAAGTAAAAATACAGACACGAAAAACATGTGAAGGAACACAGAGGGAACCGCCTTGGAACGGTCAGTTGTAGTTAAACCACTGGGGTGTTTATACCGGTTTAAGGCGCTTCAAACCTCACTCTTTGTCCCAATATGTTCCTAAATGACACAAAAGTGTAAATAAAATTAATCCCCGCCAAACGAAATTCTAACATTGGTCATGGTTACATTTAGACGAAAAACATAAAACCCATAAATGACTGTGTAAATACGTATACAAAGGTACAGCCTAATGATCACTACCAAAGTACTCGATTCCTGAAAGGAAGACAGAGCAACAAGAAAATCACCTACAATAAAGGGCCCGGCGAAGCAAGACAGAAGACGAACATTATGACAATTCAGTCCCAAATGGCTTTCGAAACTGTCCATATAGAGTCTCCCACTTAGTCCGTCAGATGTAATTAAAAGAGGAAAGCGTAGCGTTCAACTGTAAAAAGGTTGAACACCAAGCATGCGATATGCCTTAAAATAATTGGGTCATAACCTCTTTTAATAAACAGCAGTAAGACAAGAAGCCAATAAATAAAAAGATTACTGGTAGTACAAAATTCTGGAAACAAAAGCCATCGTGAGAAACTACGTCATAACGATGAGACAGGTGTTTACACTTTGTTATCGCCTTTCTTAAATGATTGTTTTAAACATCCTATGTGGACCAGTGCGGCAGTTTGTCGACAACTCACAATCCTGTCAGATGGCATTTAGGTGAGATTTAATAATATCCATTTCAAACAGACATAAGTAATTTCTGTTGGTAGTAAAAGTGCATTTTACATGATATTATACTCGTAATTTTGATTTCCATGTTATTCCAAAATTTAATACAGTTTTGAAAACTCTTTTGCGACTAGGGATAAGCAGGCCTGATTCCTATAAAAATATTAACTACAAACTCGTAAGAAGTTGGGTCATAGTAATTTTTTCCTTTCTGTTTTTTTTTCTCTCTAAAATTACTAAACGATTTATTACAAGAGGTTATGACCCTAATATTATAAGGCCTACCGCATGCTCAATGTTAACTCTCAAAGTTGAATCCTATATCAACCTTTTGATTACATCTGAGGGACCAAGTGGATGACTATAATGGACAGTTTTTAGAAAGAGAGAAATAAGGAATCCCTAAAGAACGCACAAAACGACAAAATTGAAAATGTTGCAGGCTCGGGTTGATTGAGTCTGTTCATGTACGGTACTGGAAAGGGCAATTAAGTAACCGTCCACGCCCATGGTGTGCGGCTTAAGCAGAATTCAAATTTTTAATCATGGAAATGATGAAATTTTGAATTTAGAAACACCCGCAGATGTGTTAATACGACTGTTAACATGGAACCTTCAATGTGATACGTTAGTGTCATTCCATGAAAAGCGGTGTATGGTCCCCAAGTACAAATTGTGTGTGCCCTAAACCAAAGAACAATGGACTAAATAAAATGGAAATTCGAAAAGGGATAAGAAGTTATGAAATATGATAAACAAGATCAACAAGGAAAGACGGCGTTCAATGAACGCAACCCCCACTCAACACAGTAACAAGAGCCAGTGGCAAGGAGCCCAGGAGGACCCCAAACAAAAACAGGACAGGGCACAAGGCAGAGCATGGGCATGCTAACCACTAAAAACATAAATAATAAGTAACTGATAAGGAACTAAAAGATAACAACTAAATGATTGAATAATAGGCCCACAAAGCCAAAGGACACAGGGGAAGGGGACAGGACACCCGGGGAAGGGACGGGATAAATAAAATAAATAAAAACCAGGGGCAAAAGGGAAGACACTTACCGTAGACGAGAAAACAACAAGGGACGCAAGTGTCACCAAAACAGTATGAAACAACATACATCTGAGGGACACAGAGGGGCGCCGCCTTGGAACGGTCAGCAGCATAAATACTGCTGGGGAATTTAAACCGGTTAATGGTGCACCAAACCTTGCTCTTAGCCCCACCATGTTCCTATAAACGAGACAGTGTAAATAAAATGAATCCCCGCCAAGTGAAATTCTAACAGTTCTTATGGTTACAAAAGGTTAAATAAGTAAAACATCAAAATGATCATGTAGAAACATATAAAAGTAAACCCAATGACCATAACAAAAGTACTCAATGTCTTAAAGGAAGACAGAGCAACAAGAAAATCACCTACAAGGGCCCGATGAAGCAAGACAGAAGACGAACATTAAGGCAATTCAGTCCCAAAGGGCTTTAAGAACTGTCCATCATATGAAGCCTGCATATCACAGATTAGCTGTCAAAATAAAAATACAAAAAGCAGGCCACATATACTAAGCGTAATTAAACAGTATTCAAGAGAGGAATACTGGAACCAACCAACTAGAAAAAAAAGCCACAAGCAAAGCAATAATGTCGTGCTTAACGATCTTTTAGGGTCGGAAATATAACATGCCTGGTTGAATGTAAGACATATGTGGACTGATAATTGTCTTAATCTTCATCTTCTGTCTTGTTTCAGTGGGCTCTTGTTGGTGATTGCCTTGCTGTTCTGCTGTCCTCAAAGACAATGAGTATTTTTGTTATGGTAATTTGGTTTCCTTTTCGGTCACATCTTACCTATTTCACATTTTGTAAAAACTGTTATATTTTCGCTTGTCGCAGTTATCGCTGTTTGGCCATTTAATAAATTGTCTTCGTTAATGTCTATGTCAGTTGAGATATATCAAATGATCATTTATTGGACAAGCACATAACCAGGCAAACCAAACCTTATCCTACTTCCGCTGATATATAAAGGTAAACCAAGAGCCCCTCAAGGTAATTTGAGACCTTTGTTCAATCACAACTAGAATATGCACCTGACCTGAAGTCTGGACGCTGTTTTATTATTGTTTTGGTGGTGTGGATATAATAGAATAAGAGTTGTTATTTAGCAGGTTATTTCCAAGGCCGATCATATCAATATAATGAATTTGTCAGTAAACTAAGTAGGTGGGGCTTAAATCCGCTTTATAATCAAGTATTATGGTACTTCGTGTAATAAACATTTAATGTACGTAGCATTAGATATGAAGTAGCTAGTCCCTCCTTAGTCAAACTAAAATTGATCAGATTAAATTTGTCCAAACAAGATCCGCAATAAAGTCTCTTAAATGACGCCGACTAGATCTTCGTCCTAATAAATATAGGCTCTCCATGATGTACAAAATCACAAATTATATACAATGAAGTCGCCATCCCAATTCTAGAAGTTAATTTTACCCCATTATGGATAGCCTCCCGACATTCCCACATGCTGAGCCAGCACAGACTGCTTCAAATTCTATTCTCATTCTTTCCAAGAACACAGTCTTCCACTGGAACAGCCTATTTTAATACGGTTTCATTGCCCATATTTAAGGTTCTGTTCAATATGACTGCTATTAAAATTGAGAATATCTCACCATAATAGAGCATCAGCTAGACTGTTTATACTTTTAACATGCCCATTACCTTTCCCACTGTTTATTTTAAATGTATAGATACTTCACAAACGTATTCTTCGATCTATTTTACTTCTTAACTTTTCTTAGTGTCTTACTGCGTCGACATAACTTTAGTATCGTAAACTTGTTCACAATCACTTATTTTTTTTTATTAAATTTATGAGTAAATTGAGATGGTATTTGATGGTCTCGGCCCGGTGAATTTTCGAATTCTTTGTTCTATAGTAAACAACTTTTAAAACACAAAAACTACACACATGCAATAAATACACTTTAATTATGACCAATCTAACTAGAGATGACTTATAGTGTGCCACTTCAAAATAATTTTAAAGAACTACTTTCTAGATTACAATGGGTTCGGTCTAATTCCGTACCGAAGACCTGATAACGTTACGTACCGTGTTTCGAGTACGGTACATAACAGATTTTAGAGCAAATAAACATTTTTCACGGCGTACATTTACTACGACGCCGTCGTTAAAATTTTGGGAAGAAGGAAGAGACAAAACATAAGAATATTCTCATGTGTTTTGATGTCATATTCTTAAAATGACATCTAGAAGGTATAAAAGTACATGTTTTAGAAGATTTAAAAATAAAATCCGCATGTGTTGTGTTTGAAATAATGTTAAAAAAGTTGATAAATTAAAGTCAGTAACCGAGTCCCATTTTTCAACTTTTTGTTACTTTTTTAATCGCCTGGATCTACATAATTTATATATATTTTTGTGTGAATATATATATGTATCATAATGGTTACCGTCCTTATGATGTCTTGCGTCTTTAATATATTCATAGAATTTGTGGCCATTAACTTTTTAACCACACTAAGTTGAGTAACCACAATTTGTTTTTCCTTATTAATTTTTTACAGATCTACTTGTCTTCTACTTTAAATACTCTCAATAATACATGTGCAAAGATGTGGGGAGTTGGATGAGACTGTTAAGAGATGGAAAAAATGGTTGAAAGTAAGAATACACAAGAAAAGCAACTTATTACTAAAGTTAATTATTCAAATGTTAAACCTGTTGCAGGGCCTAAGTGTAATATGAAATTAGGCAAAGCCTATAAACAGGGAAGTCGGTAAAAAAATCCTTTCATTTTTCCGTTTTTAAGGTGTCATTCGGTATTATATGTACCCGCTTCCGTTTTCACTCGGAACGCTCGACGATTATTATTAATCCGAAAAGTTGAGATTTGTTCCGTTATCGGAATACACCGCCTTTTATCGTTGAGTTACATTGTAAATGGCGGCGCCTAACTAGTACTGACACTGAAAATTTCATTGATAGGTATAGAATTCTATATATTTTTTAATTGTTTTTTTATTTGATTTTCTTTTAAATATATTCGTGTAGTCTATAGCCGGGCAAGCCAAAGCCTGGGCCCGCTTTGCGGGCCCGGACTTTGACTTCCCCGTATGACTATGATAAGGCATCAAATTATGTTGAATATATAAACAAGGAAAACAAATCAAACTTGCAAAGTATTAACCCAACAGCAAGCTTTTTGCTACTTGTTTACCTCTCTGCATAAACTAGATGCTAACTAATATAAATGCTAATTGATATTACAAAAGATCGAGACGATGATGAGCAAACTCAAGATATTGTGCACAATACAATAAACATATGCACTATTCTAATCTATATAATATTGTAAACTTAATTTTTGTAATTAAACTTTATATTAAAGTTCTAATATAACAGCTGAAGAAAGACAAGCTATTTTCTCTCTACGCTCAAACAAAGATATAGTAATAAAAAGTGCAGACAAAGGCGGCGCAGTCGTCATTTTAGACAAGGACGCATATATTAAAGAAGGTCTCCGACAACTTAACAACCAAGAATTTTATGAATTAATATCTTCTGATAAAACTCAAAAAATAGTTGCTGAAATAATAAACTTTCTAAATTACTTAAAGAAGTACAGTCTACTATCAGAGGAAGACCTAGCCTATCTAAAACCTAAACATTGCAGAACACCGGTCTTTTATATGCTCCCCAAAATACACAAACCAAATAATCCCGGCAGACCTATAGTTTCGGCATGCAATGGCCCAACTGAGAATATTTCAAAATATATTGACTATCATATTAAGCCATTGGCACAAGCAGTAGACTCATATATTAAGGACACCAATAATTTCCTATTGAAATTAAACAAATTAGGACCGATTCCCGGAAAATCCACGGCGTACGGGCCTTAAGAGAGGCCCTTCACAATCGAAGAAAAGACGAACCTAAATCATGGATCATTCTCCGACTTATGCTTTTTGTACTTAAGAAAACATGTTTTCAGTTCAACGGAAAATTTTATGACCAGATATCAGGAACAACTATGGGAACAAAATGCGCCCCCAGTTACGCAATAATATTTATGGCATATCTTGAGTCAAGATTTCTACGAACACAATTATTGAAACCGCTAGTCTGGTGGAGATACATAGATGACATATTTATGATTTGGCCGCACAGCAGACAGGAATTAAATTCCTTCATGGCCTGTTTAAACCAATTTCACGAGTCAATTAAGTTTACTTACGATATAAATCCCATGGAAGCTAATTTCTTAGACACTAAAATTACTAAGGACAACACAGGTATTCTTCACACTACGGTCTATACCAAACCTACAGATGCACATATGTACCTACATTATACTAGTTACCACCCTACACACCAAAAAAACAGTATCCCATACAGCCAAGCGGTAAGATTACGACGGATTTGTAGCGATACGATAGCATACCTTAAATGCGCAGAATATCTTTTACAAAATCTCACAGCCAGGCCCCGTGTTCACAAAGATTTAAGGATCAGGATCAAATTTAAAAACTCAAATATTCTCCATTATTTATCCTCATAGATTAAATTATAAATATCAAATTGATAAAACTGGACTTAAAATAGCATGTTTTTGAAAGTTTAGAATAAATTTATTGTAATTTTTACAAGAAATGGACATTTAACAGTTGATCCAAATTTTGATCTTGATCCTAAAATTGATCCTCATTTTGATACGATTATTTTTGTATTTGTTTTGTTATTAGTTGATTTTATCCCAAAATAGGTTGGTTTCTTTGCAAATAAGCAATTATTTACAATTCGAATATGTACCATTTAATTCTAGCATAATACAATCAATTTTAGTTTTATAAAACAAAGAAAAGAAAATCAGGATCACCTGATCCTGATCCTGATATTTTCTTTGTGAACACGGGGCCAGAGGATACCCTAAGGATTTAGTACAAAAAGCCATCAAGAAAGCCGAAAAATTGGACAGACTACAAATTTTGTCTACAGAAAGGGACACGAAAAACAAAGCCCAGAATATTCCGTTCACATACTCCTATAATCCATTTACTCCTAATGCTCAAAGAATCTTTAATAGAAACCTCCACATTATCTCAGGCAGCACTTCCACCAACTTCATAAAATTTACGAAGATTCTATCCGTTACACGTAGAGCTCAATCCGTCAGAGACATGCTGGTTAGGTCCGACCTTAACCAGCAGTTGCTACAAAAGGGCAGTTACGCATGTGGTAAGAAATGCTTTGTTTGTAAATACATGACAAACTCGACAGAATTCATTAGTACAGTAACAAAGGCAAAATACTCCATAAACAGCCATTTGAATTGCACAACTGTTAGCATTATTTATCTCATTACTTGCAAACAATGTAGCCTACAGTACGTTGGACAAACAGGAAACACATTACGTGATCGATTCTACGGGCATATGGCCGACGTCAGAACTAGAAATACTACAAAACCAATTTCCCGCCATTTCAATAGCGCGGGACATACGATAAACGACGTTAACGTCATCATCATCCAAGGAAGTGAACGTAACATAAACAAACGTCTTAGACTAGAGGAAGTATGGATACGAAGATTGAAAACGCTCACTCCACAGGGTCTCAACCTGAACCAATAGATTTGGAACAAGAAATTTTCTATGCAACCAAACTTCTCTATAAGAAAGAATACCACTACCTGTGTGATACATGTGGCTATGTAGGCACAACAAAACAACAACGATACAAACACATAAAGACACATGAAAATAATACAACAAGATTTGAGTGTTCATGGTGCTCAAAAACTTTCAAACAAAAATCATACCTAAGGAAACATAGCATCAAACAGCATGGATTTCCAGAGAAAATTTTCAACACAGTAAAATTTTTCTGGTACATCACCAGACGAAAAACCTAAAGCCAAAATCACCTTTCCAGCTATCAACAACCAAACTACCACAAAAACTCTTATGAAAACTCCAAAATTTAGAATTGTTATGGGCAAGACAGGGACACCAGCCTTAAAATTCAACAAAAAGAGACCATCCAAATCAAATGTAGAACTACCACCAACACACATCTTGATTCCTACACCAATCTCGCCGTTACCACCTACTCCAAAGCACAGCAGACCAACAACACCAACTGCAAATTTTGAGGAACCCTCCCCATCATCGAGTACAGAAACTGTTTGCCAAGACGAGTATGGTATGTTCAGTGAAACAAATGAACTCATAATAAACATTGGACAGATTTATGGGGTATTAAACAAAGCATAATTAACTTGTGATTCTTTTTATTCTAACAATATACATGTTATACTTAATGATAAGCTCGTTGGAACAGTGCCAAAACTATATCTATTATTAGTAACAATACTTCTATTTATAGTAACAAAACACAAAAAAGTATCCCTAAATATTAGTACTTCAGTAGTTAGAATTTGATATTTTTTAAGCCTGATGAAGAGTATTGTATTACTCGAAACTAGTAGCCAATAAAAACTTTTAAAACTTGACCTGGTGTTGTACGTGTGTTCCTCACCTACTTTACTTATTATTTTATATTAAAAAATATAGGACAGCATTATTCAATTCTTGGGCAAAATGAATCAACTTTTGAGCCAAAGTGACTAATATAAAATTAGGTGCTTTCTTTGACACAGAAAGGTCTTACAAATGAGCATAAAAGCATAAAGTTTTCAAAATAATATGAAATTAGGCAAAGCCTATGAAAGTCGGTATTTTTATTTTCCGTTTTAAAAGTGCCATTAGGTATTTTATACACTGCTTCAGTAAATCTGAAGTGCACAGGGGACCAGTCTATGCTTCCGTTTGTTCTGGTTTCCTGTCCTATTATGGTTCCCGTCCAATATGGCTGCCAATAGTTCCTCGGCTTTTATCGTTATTTGGTATGCTGAAAAGTTGCGATTTGTCAATTATAGGATTGCTCCGCCGTTATCGCCCCCATGAAGAAATGACACTGAAAATTTTGCTGATAGATATAGAATTCTATATTTTTTTCTTTTTATCTTTTTAAATATACACGTGTAGTCTATAGCTGGGCAAGCCAAAGCCCAGAGCCACTTTGCGGCCCCGGACTTTGACTTCCTTGTATAAATAGATCTTTCCTGGAATTCGTAAATAATTTTTAAGTAAACTGTGCAAGTGTTTTGTATCGTTAAATAGATTAGAATTAGTGGTGACCAACCTATCATCAAAGTGCTTCAAGCATCTGAATATCTCTTCCAGCATTTTTGTTGATCTCTAATCAGAGTTGTTGTTTTTAATTACGTTATTTATGATTTATCAAAAAAGATATTTTTAAACTTGTTTGTGTTTATCATCATTATTTTTTAAGTCTTATCAATGATGATTATATTTATCTATTTCTACATCACTCTTTTACCAGAAGTGTAATTTAGGATAGAAGACTGCAGCCTTCTGGCAACAGTCTAAATTGTGAAGACACTCTTATTAAATATCTTTTGAAAAGTGTCATTTAATCTAAATATAGCTCAAATATAGAACCTGAGTCCTTGATTTTCCAATTAGTGGCACCCTGTTTACTAAGGATTTGTCTCAAACTTATTAGAATTATACACATCATTCATGTTATCTAAGAGCGCTGTAGCCCTCACATGGCCTATTGCCCCACTCAGACTTCCCACGTAATATCTAAGTTTCTAACATGTGTATATGATATTGACCAATCAAAAATAAAATGTATTGTGGTGGGGGGAGCTTGATCAACCAAATTTAGGTCTATGTTAACTAGCTCCATTTATATGAAAATTATGGATCGCAAGTAATGACAGATTTATGTAGTAGTTTGTAATCTAGCTTTGACTGTGTTACAGAACTGAGTTTTTACAGATGAGAAGGATGAATGTATTGAAATAATGAATCCCTTTTTAACTGTGTTTGGTTATATGATTTTTCTATTGGTAAATCTTTGATGGCCATAGTAATTAAAATCATTATTTACATTGACAGCCAAAGCTTTGCCTAACAATTTGACATAATACAGGGCCTTTTTACCCTCTATTACAGGGGCCGGTATAGGGCTGCTTCCCCAAAGAAAATTTCTTTAAAATCATGCAGTTTTCCCCAAATATTGAATTTACATCAAGTTTTTTCTTCCCCATTTGCAAATATACCATGTAATTTTTCCCCAAAATTAAGGGCTGGGCTGTTTCCCCAACTTGTGAAAAAAAGCCCTGTAATATTCCCTGGTTAGAATTGTTTATCTCATAATTGGTTATAACCTACAGTTAGACCAAAGAAACTCTGATTTGCTCATGATATTTTACATCCCCATATAAGAACCAATTTTTGAATCTATAATTGGCGCTGTCACTGTTTCTGGATATAATAATTATTTTTTGGCCAAATTGACTTCTGTGTGGTCTGTAAAAGTGAAATTGTGACAAACACTACCAAATTTTCAGACAGTGGTGATCAGAAATTTTAGTTTGAGAAATGTTGTTCATTGCGCAATTTGACTTTAGGCTTGAAATTTCAGTTGCTTGCATAAACAAGTGATTTTCATATGTAAAATATACATATACCAATCTTATCTTGAGCCCTGTGTAACTAGCTAGTGTTGATAAAATTTAATACTTGTTCAACTTGGGGGAGTTGACTGTAATGTACAGTAATTCAAAAGAAGTACATTGTAAATGTTTTATGCAGAAGTTTCTCTGTTAATGAATGATGAGGAAAATCACTGGTTTGCCACAACGCTTTGTGATAATCATAAGTGTGTATAATATTTCTAAGAAAAAATTGTAGCTATTTTCATGACACTTTTGAGGGTATATTATAAGCATAAGTTTATCTTTTTGTTAAGGTTCGTATTCTCAGAAACATTCAAAGCTATTCAGTTCAAACTTGCTACATATTGTAACCTTTCTACTAGCAATATAAACCATGCCAAAGGAGTACATCAAATTCATCAATATTGACTAAGCTATGCCCTTTTTCTCAAATTTCTATTTAAAGCTATGTTTGCTTCTCAAAAAATTGTCATACTTACTTACATAATATATTAACTATCAAATTGGAATACATTTCCAAAGGGAAAATAATAGTGTCAGTCATTTCTTCTTAATTATTTCCCTGTATGTGCATTTACTGCATTATTTTCCTTTTCTCTAATTGCAATCAAAAAATTCACATCACACTAATATTGATGGCTAACTTGTTCACTATCAATGGCAGGTAAGTCTGCCAAGCTTTCTTTTTTGTTATTTATATAATATATAATGCCCCCCCTTTTAAGTTTTTACATACATGTACTGGAAAATTTTATTTGAAGGGTGCTGTCCACAGACAATTCTTGTATAATATGCTAAAGTGTATTTTTCCTGCTTTAAGTTTTAATGTTAATGTGGTTACTTGAAATTTAACAATTAATTTGAATTAGATAAAAATAAGGTTAATAAAAAATATTTCACAGTTTACATGTATGTACATGTACAGTACATATGGTTCTATGCATTTTGATAATGTGTAATTTTTAGAAGTACTACAGCTGTATAAGACTGTCTTTTTATTCACTCAACATGTATTTTTAAAGATTCTGTATGTTGTAATTAAGGTTGTTACCACACTTAAGTGAAATTTATATATGTATAAAATTATGCTTCTAAAATAATTTTCAAACATCAAAGAATATGTAAAATATATACTGCAAATATTTGTCTACATTACAAAATTAATTTATATGTAATATGTAATCATTAAAATAAATGCATTCATTTCTTATTGAAAAATTTGACTTAGACTTTATAGGAAATAAATTTTTAATTACCTCCCTTTATTAACATGAATAATATCCTTACAAATAATGCTTATTGGAACTTAAAATATCAATAAATCTTCATTTGAGCATTATATTTATGATATAAAAAATTGAGTTACAGGATCTTTAAAGGAACTCCACAAAGGTCCAAAAGCCTAAAAACATAAAATATTTAATATTTACATAGACCAGCTAGGGCACTTAAACAAGCAGATATGTAAAAGATAAAAAGGTAATATATACATATACTATATTTTGTGACCTGCAAACATTACTGTACAATTTAGAATTGTGAGAATTGATAGATTGTTACTGTTGGGAGAAAATTATGTTTACGTGCCTGAAAATAAGACTGATTCTGGAATTTAGAATAGTTTTGGTTTTCCCCAGCTTATCCGAGGGAGAAATCAAGAAGTTGATTTAATGTTAATAGAAGTTGTTTGTACTTTAGATATTTCTTTCCCCATTTTTCAACTTATTGCTCAGTTACTTCAAAATGGATATTTTTCTTGTAATTTGAGCACAATTTTGTGCGGCAAACATACAATTTTCATATCTGTTTCATTTAGTTTGATTTCAGTGTACTTATTTTTTGTACTTATATGTTAATAGCATACCTTCAGCGTATCTTAAGATTTATTTATGTACAATGTACTGTTTCAAATTCAGATCAAGAAACGTTCATTTTAGAAATTTTAATTTAATGTTTAACCTTACAAAAGAGATGGTTGAAATCCGTTTTAATCAACAGATAAAAAATTAATACTGTTATATCTGTGTGACAGTGTTTCTAAGGTTTAATGCATTTTTATTCTCTTAAAAAATCTAAAACTATTTAATTCTGTAGTTTTTTTAGGGTATTTGTTGATATATTAAATGAAATATCAAATGTTTAAAGAAAGATCTAAGATGCACTGTTAGGAAATTGAATTTCATTTTATGCATGAGAAACTGCCTTATATAGATGATGTTCAGTAGGTGAGTAATAAATTTCTGCGTTTAATAAAATTCTCTTTATATGAAACGTAATGTTAACCTTATTAAGGTTTTCGACATTATTTGACAGGTTATGTATGGCAGTTTATCAAAAAATTGATCAGAGCTACTCTATAATTATTGTATACACATTTTACTTCCTGGATTTTATCAATTTGCATACATTTAAGTAAACGTATAGGGGCATTTTTAACATACTATTATAGGTCTCTTACCAGTGAGAAGATTTTATTTCCCTTATCGGGTACAAGAAAAGATAAACTTGTGTTTTTAATCAAGGCATATAGTTTAAGTTTGAATTTTGAAGAGTCAAGATTCATTTAATTGCACTAAGGAAATAAAGATCTGTTTGATATTAAGGATTTTGATACTTTATCATTCTGTTGATTTTAATAAATGATATAGGAAGATTTTTTATTCAAGATGGAAGTTTAACTTTCTGAACTTTTAAAATTAACAGCTGACATATGATGTATTTCATTTAAAAAAAACCTACAATTTATTAATTTAAGTTTTCATATAGACAATTTATTTAAAAAGAAACAACAACAACAAAAGTTTTAAATGAAAATAAGTTTCGAGTATGGTTGAAAAATTGTTAAAAATTCATCAGGATAAAGTTTGTCAACATTTCAGTTATTATTTAAAAATGAATGAATTTTAAAAATCTGAGTGAAATTTGAGGTTAAAATCCAAGGATCATGAAAACAGCAAAACCGAAAGTGCCGAATGTGAAAGTGCCGAATGCCAAGGATGAGGAGAATTTGCCATATGAGCCCTCCGAGGTGATGAAATTTGTTAAACAAAGGAGGTAAAAAATACTGCTCAATTATATTTAGAACTTTTTTTTTTGTCAGTTTACTTACTGAACAAATAAGGGAATACACCGATATCCCTTGTTTTTCTTCTTATCGGTACTTGATAATATATTTTTTTGGAATTTCTTCAGTGATAAAAAAAGCATAGAAATGTATGAGTTAGACTGTTACTATATTTAGTTACTAAGAAATTAACACGGAAACTTGGAAATTAAATTTCTACTGGTGAGAGAGAAAATGAGCCGCGTCACGACAAAACCAACATAATGGGTTTGCGACCATCATGGATCCAGACCAGCCTCAGGCCAATGCTGTTCGCTATCAGTTTCTCTACTTGTTAGAGGGTCTGTAAGCGAACAGCATGGATCCTGATCAGACTGCGCAGATGGCACCCTGGTCTGGATCCATGCTGGTCGCAAACCCATTATGTTGGTTTTGTCATGACGCTGCTCAAATCTTTTTTCTTTTGATTTTAGACAATTGCTTAGACAATAGACAATTTTAGACAAGTGCTTATTCTTGTATATTTTTATTACAGACATTTCTCATGTTTTCCTGTATACACATATCCTAAGAATTATTCTGTAAAAGTTCATATATAATGTTTTATCTTCAACAAGACATATAGTAAATTGGCGTATATTTATTTTTTTGATGAATTTAGTTAACTTATAATTTGTAAGAATTAAGTTTATTGTATTCAGACTTGTTAAAGCCATTCCATATGGAGTGGGGTTTTATCATTGAGCTGGTCATAATAAAACAAGTTTGTTTTGAAATTGAATATTTGACTTTATATTGACTTTATATTGAAATAGTATACTAATAGAAATATGTATATATTGATGTTATTTGGTGACTCATTTGCCTATTTGATGTATATTTGACAAGTGTCTGAAAGTTTCATTATTGTTAAGCAGTTCTCCTTAACAATTTCATTGTGCTTGAAGTGTTACTTTCTAGAGGTTAAAATGGACATAATGGTTTTTATCACTTCATCTAAGTGATGGCAGTTTCATCATCTTATGCAAGGGTGTGCCAAAAGGGGCTTGTAACTGACTTCTGTTTCAAACAAGTTGAAAGTTAGTCCCTCATCTCCCCACAGCCACACTTAAAAAAGTAAATTAATAGAAATAGATTAATCAGTTTCATCTCTCCTTAAGATTTTTTGAAAATTATTTTTATATACTTTCATATAATATAATTGTAAAGAAGACTGTTGAGGGATATTATAAGAAAAAAGAGCCAGCACTTTGATTTAAGTATATTGGAAAAAAAAAACTGAGCATGATATAGAAATTGTAAGTTAAATTCATGGTGAATGAACAATGCTACAAACCAAGCCCCTTAAAAGTTTAAATAAACTATACTGAAACTAATGATTATTTTATTTAGTAATTTATAGCAGTTATATTGAATCATGTTGAAATATTTAAATATTGCCTTCAGGTGACATATTTTATACATGTGTAACTAGCCTGGTTTGTCATATATAGACAAGTTGATCAGCTGGGTGCACATCTTATATTGAACTTGGTTTACCTTTCAAATGAAACATATTAAAAATTGATTGATAAGTGAGCAGTCTAAACCTTAATTAGTCTTACTGTAAAATTCCTATTAAATATCCCTCCCCCTAATAAAAGCCATCTCCCCAAAGTTTTTATGGTAAGGAAAAAAATCTATTCACCAGTGCTCAAGAGTACATTCATGATTTTATTTAAATCTTTTAGAATCTGTTTTATTTTATAATAGACACAAAAATGTATAATATAAACTTTTAAACTCACCAAACATATTATCCCGCCTGGAAAATGTTATGTCTCCAGGGGGTGTTTAAAAGGAATTTTACGGTATGTTGGGTACATGTATGTTTCTGTTAAAAATTAAATTACTTCTCAAATAATCTAAATGAATATGTATGTGTGTTTTTAAAGATTTTTTCCACAAGCTTAAAACTGTATTTCGTTTTTTTATGATGACTATGTTATTATATCAGTATTGATGCACAGACACTTAGAGATCAGACCCTCAGGGTCTTCAGTTATAATTAAGAGATTGGCAATCCATATCAATGGTTAAATTGCTGTTAAAATTTGATGTATTTTCAGTTTGTGGATTAAAACACCTCCCTTGACACTTGGCCAAATTTGTTGTTTTCATTGGCACATCTGTTCATTGCCTCAGATAAAAATGAAAACTCTGGACCCTGTGCCTCCGGCCCCTAACCACCTTGCTAAAAATCACCCTTTTCAATTATTAAACATTTTAACCCAGTTTATGTGGCACACTTGTGATCTGAGTGCCGGGTGTATAAATCCATCATAGTTACAGAAAATTTAACATTGATTACAGCTCGGTATATATTTTACTTCTTCCTGTTTCGATATCTTTTGCGAAATTGATAGTGTGTCTAATAAATATACCTCTGATAGAAGCGGCCATGCAAATCTTAAAAAAGGTCTAGCATTAATATGTTTTACCTAGGAGCATTGAATACATATGTGAAAGGAATCACTTTTTATTATTAAATTAAATATTATTATGGAAGCATGGTCTATCATTCACAGAAACCGAAGGGAAATAACGGGGTTTTATTTTTGGCAACTATACTTTAAACTACAAGTATATCTGTCAACTGATTTAAAACACAGGGGGAAAATAATTCACATTGGCTTCACTTCCTGTATGGAAGTGTTTGAAAACTGAAGTATTCCTGTACAATTTAAACACACTTAATGATATCACACTGCTGAATCATTTCTGTATGTGATATATCTACATGTATATCTACATGACTATTTAGTAAATGGCTATTGATTATCCTGTATGCTTGAAAACTTATTTTTACATCCTGTTCTTGTCAATGCTTATTATACATGTATGTGTTTATTATTAAAATGTTTAAGGGTTTTTTAACCTTATTACTGTCTCTTTCTTCGTCTATGGAAAAAAAGACACAAAAAAAAACAATGTCCCGAGCTTACATATTTGTTATGTTGCATCTACTAATGTAACTATACCAAATCTGTTCAAAATATAACTCATGGGTTAAAATTGGCTACAACCCAGGGCCAACCAGAGGCACAGGGGAATGGCTTATAGGCCTCCCTGGTCAAGGAGTTAGAGTCGATGACTTCTAATCCAGTTACCTCTCTGGCTTGGGTTCGATCCCCGGGAGATGCTTTGGTAGTTTAGCACGGAGGAAGGTAGTCTAGTAATGGTTAACTTTCCAGGAACGATGGTCAGGAAACTGTAACCCGCCTATATGACTGAAATACTGTTGGGAAAAGGCGTATAAAAAACAAACAAACAAACATGTCTGTAAAAAATCAGTATCTCCAGGCAAATTAGCATACAAAATTAATCAAAGTATTTCCGTGTATTTCATTTTAGACTGACAGTGCTTTCTTTTGTCATTTACTATGATTTTTTTAGTTCTTTATAGGTTATTACATCTGTGAATTCAGTTTAAAAAAAAAAATGCGAAAAATCTTCTTGGATTTCCATAATAATTGCTACTGAATATGGTATTTTTTCTCAACACTCTTTATGTGTTTTACATAAATCATCATGTTGTTGATAAAAAAATATGATGTTTCTACCTCACTTGAATTGGAAAAAAATGTTTTCTTTATAATAACTTAGTTATCATGTAATGAGGAGAAAATGAAAACACTGTAAAATGTCTGGGAAAATCACAAAAATGTCACTGCAGATCAAGGATAAATCCTCATTTGATAATTGTCGGTTTGAGTGGTGAAGATGATGCTGTATAAAGTAAATGATCATATTTATTTTTTTTTAAGTTCAACATTTGGTGCTTTTGTTTTAGATATGAACTTGATCTACTGTGGTAGAACAGAGTTGTAGCCCTTGATTAAAGTGACATTATGCCCATCCAAAGCTATATACTGAGTGAACAGGGGAAAGTCAAAATAAGTTTAAGTTTTGTCATAATTCCTTTAAATTTTATAAATTACTTTGCATGAACCATAAATAATTCTCATTGCCCAAAGTAATTTCTATAAAAATCAATCAGAATGTACCTATAAAGTTCAATTTTTAAAAAGTCGGATGTCAGTCTTTTTATATTTTAGGCAGATTTATATTTTAATATCAGCTGTTTGTCAATTACTGTTATAACAGTTAATGTTTTGAAATATATACTTAAATAGTCAATTAGGCTCAACTTGATTATTAAATTATGAGCATAATGTCACTTTAAGACAAAACTGTGGCTATAGTAAAGTAGGACTTAGAACATACTATCCTGCAACAAAAATAAGTGGAATCGATAAGGACAAGGAAACCATGTAAACTTAATGTGAATGTTTAAACAATGCTGAGTTGAAGAACTTTCACTCTATCTAATCATGTGTTTCACAAGTTCAAATGAAGTGTTTTTCAGTTTCTGCACATGCAGTTAACCAAAATGAGAAACTGAATTTAATGTAAATGAGTTTCGCTGAGTAATGATAATTCTTTTCAGAGTTGTTGGGTTGGTTGCAGATTATTGTTAACTTTGGATAGAAAAACATAACAAACACTTATGTAGGGTTGCAACTAACAGTATTACCTTTAGAATTTTAGAATACCAAAGAACACCAAATCATAATAATATTTCAAGGCATTTTACATTTTGATAAAGTTTTGAGAGAAAAAAAACGACACCAAAAAAAAACCAAAAACAAAAACAAACAAAAAACCCACAGTAACTGTTGGACTTTAGAATCTTATAATTGCTTACTTTAACCACATTTAACTGAACATTATTGTTTGTTACTTTATTTTGAAACAGGAAATAACACAGTATAAGACTACCAATGGTAGTCATGTATATTTTATATATTTAACTTTTGAACAATTTCTGTCAGATTTATTTAAAATTTGAATATGCCCGAGTCAGCAGTATTTAAGCTGTGCCTTTTTAATGTAGATTTTTTTGTGATTAATATGCACACTCCATAATGGAGTTTGCAGGTAGGGTTAGGGTAGAGTGGTTAAAGCGTCAGACTAGTAATCTAAGAATTGCTGGCCGTATGTGTTCAAACCCAGTCAGGGGCAAGCCTTTGTTTCCTTGAGCAAGAAACTTAACACTCATCGCTAAGTACTTGTTAGTTCCAGGAACCAATTAAAAAGTGTTTCAATGAGCTTATAGCTTCGAACACATTTGAACTAAAATAAATTTGTACAAACTAAACACCATAATGCTTCCTTTAAGCCTCAGTTGTCCTGTAATGTTTTCTGTTTACTTGTACAGTGACTTTTTGTTCCTTTATAAACAAGTTATTGACTAAAAAGTATGATTTATTCTGTTCTAAATCTCATTGGAACATGTGGCATGTTTCTTATAATTATTTGAGCATGGACAAACATGACCCTCAACTTATATTTTCTTCCTTGTCTTAAAATGTCAAAAGTTCTATTTTTTATCAAAAAGTAAACAAAATGCACAAAAAATACAATTTTGATGGCTATAGTGTTGAAATATATAGATGCTATATTATACTGAGCTTTTATCAGCATTTAACTTCCCTCTGTTAATGATTTTTGTGATAATGTTTTTAAAAAGACATGATTTTTTTCTATGTAGTTTTCTTTTCAAATGTGAAGATGCTTTGTAAATAAAGTTGTCTATTTGAAATTCTATCGTATCTTTTATTATCACATCGCATGAGTCTATTCATATAGACAGCACGTGAGATGATCTTTATGTATGTAAGTTCACAATGTTTACAAGGGCATTTTAAGTTCTCCCATACCAATGTTCAGAACAAGCATTTAGGAATACACATATTTGTCTATGTGTTTAGAATATCATCTTTGTTAGGACCACTTGCATAAAAAGTTTCAAACTTGTTATGTTGCTTGCACTCCAATTTTGTTGCTTGCACTCCATTGCATGGTCAATTTTTTACCTCTGCTTTTCTAATGATAATGATTAAGACTATTTGAAGTAAGTGTTAGAGCTTCTTTTGATTAGTTTATGATAAAGTGTGATAAAATAAGAAAACAACACACAAACAAAAATCCTTTTATAAACAATGTATACATTAGCTGTTTATCTTCACAGTCACTCTTCACTGTTTAAAACTGAAAGTCTTTCTTTAAATTATGTGAACATCAATGTAGAAACAAAACAAGATGTTGACCGATTGAAATAAACAGGGATCTCACTAGGATTTTCAAAATGAAAGATTCCCAAATCATGTTGAATATGCTACGCCATTTTTGCTGTATTTATATATATGATTGCAGTTGATATATATAATGAATAAATAGAACAAGGGGTGAGGGAGTCAAGAGTTTGAACAGAGAAAATTAAAGCTTATTTAGGAAAATGGTAATATGTCACAAATGGGAAACACTGTATCCCAAAAAAGTGATTGAAAAGATCTGAAATATAAAGTCTAATGCCCTACATCATAAGACCATTATGCCGTTTTCTTCCTGATTCACTCCACAATCCCTGCCCCCTCCCATAAACTTATATAAGATACTGGCAAATATCTCCATTTCAACTAATGTTAACAATACCTTTAGTAATTTTAATTCATAAACTATATTTTAAGACTGTAATTACACACATTCATTTTGGTTAATTTTTTTTAATTATAAAAAGCGGCATTTCGAAAATATGTGACAAATGAAAATTTGTCCATTTCAGCAAAAACGTTCACTATTCTTGTTGTTGTTGGTTTTGATTATATCAGATTAAATATTTTTTGATCATTTTAAGATTGTTATTCAGCGGATATTTCAAGAGGCAAAAATTGTAATTTTTTTAAAAAAGGTCTTTAATAAATTTCTTTGTGTCACCGGGAACTTATCATCAAACAGGGCATGGATATTTTTAGCTTCTTGAAATTTTATTCAAACATGAGGATTGATGGTAACAAAATTGCCAGTACCGATGACTTTCACACTGATTATTAATTGCTTCCTATAAACAACCTGTTAACACTTTATTACACGTGCTGATTGACAACCACTGTGTTTACTGATTAATCAGCGAGTTCGATTCTGCAAGCGCCATATAAAATTGTAAACCACTAAATGATAGGGTTTGGAAAAATCAAGCGCTACGATGAATTTAATGGCACAGCGGAGAGATTGATTTGGAGATTAAGGCACAGCGGAAGCACCGCGCCAAAAGCACCTGGGGAAACCCTGTGTGTTTTGTATCCTGATAAAAATCATAGCAAAATAAAACTAGTTTCTGTTGTTAATATTTTTGGGATTTAATGTTTATCATTTATAAATGTTTTGTTAGGGGAGGTTTGATTCTTTTCCTTAATATGATTCATTATGTTTAAATAACAAATATATTTTTTTTGATAAAAAATGTCTTGTGAGAAATGCATTGATTGTACAGTAAAGGTGTTTTTAGCGAGTTATATAGCTTCACACCTTTAAAGGGACTCCACTTAGGTTTTTTGACATGTTGGGAATAATTTTTCAAAATGAATGTTCTTCTTGATGTTAGTCTAGACCAATAACATGTGTACATAGTTACGGTAAGTTCAGGTCATTTGCTCACTCAGTTTTTCCAGAATAATTATTCTTACTGTGAATAATTACCCATTATTGAAAAGCATTGCAACTCTTTTCACTCAGATCGGGTTAAGAATAGCACAAAATACACTTTTCAATATATTTCTGAGTATATTTCGTTTGCATATCTTTCTGTTTTATTTGCTTCAGTCGATCTATGTAAGACATTCAAATTTTATGATTTTAGGTTGTTTGCCCTCAGTGGGGTTCCTTTAAAGTAAAAAGAACACAAACCTTTAAGCTGTTTCTGTATTTACAGAGTTATGAAGTCATCTGATTTGACTGTTACTGTAAATTTAATCTCATCAATACACAAGACAAACTTATGTACAATTCTAAAATAATAGTATTGATTTTTACAATACATAAATGATAAGACATTTATATGTTATCTATAAAGATAAATATATAAACATATTTTGATCATTAATTCAATCAGGAAGTATTAATACAAGATTGACCTAGTGAACTATATTTTGATTTTATCTTTTCACAGAGATTATGATATTAAAAATATTTATTAAAATAAGATATTTTGAATGTACACAAACATTTCCTATTATAAAGGTCTAGAAATTACCAATTAAAAAACCTTGAGACCTCAGTGACGCAAGCCCCCCCCCCCCCCCCCCCAGCAACTCCATCTCAATATAGTGTAAGAAAAGGATGCACTGTAAATTGATTTAATGAAATGAGTTGAAGTCATTTTCTAAGTGTCAAGTATCCTCTCTTGTTTACATGACTGTATGTTTAAGATTTTCCTGTTTTCCCTGTACATGTATTTTATAATGACACTACATTGTTATTCATTGACTTTTACCCTTCTATATTTATGTAAATTTAGGCTTTGACATGGAATCTTTCTATATTAATTGGGGGAATAATTCCTATTTTAACAGTTTTCAAGTCTTATCAAAATGGAAGTGGTTTCCTTCTATAATACATTATGCCAGGCTACAGTACTGCGGTGATTTTCAGACTGGCTTAATTTTCAGACTGGCTTAGTAATTTTCAAACTGGCTTAATTTTCAGACTGGCTTAATTTTCAGACTGGCTTAATTTTCAAACTGGCTTAATTTTCAGGTTGGCTTAATTTTCAGACTGGCTTAATTTTCAAACTGGCTTAATTTTCAGACTGGCTTAATTTTCAAACCTGGCTTAATTTTCAGGCTGGCCTTATTTTCAGGCCAACAGGAATGGCCCATTTGTTATAATACATAATACTGGTTTAAGATAAAACAAAAATCTTGCAGGTGTATAGAATTCTTTTGACTGTCAATGACAAAGACCTGTGAGCCAAGAAAGTCTTTCCATGTACACATTTACGTAAATATTTAATCAATGTCAAGATTTGATTCATGTTTGATCAATGTTTGATTCATCAAACTGTTGGATTATTTTAAAAATATATATTCTGTATCTTTAACTAAAAGATTTTTCAAACTAGGTTGTTGAATAGGTATATATATTTTTAATCATGAACTTAAAGCTGCTCATATCCAGATGAGCCAAAACACTAACTTTTAAGAAAGGTGAAAACTTTCAAAATCCAAGTGATATGAAAATTGTTATAAGCGGTTAAAGACTGATTTTGTAGTATTTTATCACCATATTTCTACTCCGTTACTAATGCAGTAAGGACTGTTTTTGCATATGTTGACCATCTTTCGGTAATTTTCTTGGATTGCAAGTGCTGATTGCAATATTTGTTCATCTCACAATATTTTACTTTTTAATACATTTCCAAAATTTTCATGAAACTTAACATGAATCTGGAGGTGTGCTGCTTTAACTAGAT
The DNA here is from genome assembly GCF_026571515.1 of Ruditapes philippinarum. Classification (NCBI taxonomy): domain Eukaryota; kingdom Metazoa; phylum Mollusca; class Bivalvia; order Venerida; family Veneridae; genus Ruditapes; species Ruditapes philippinarum. Next base: position 72,781 of record NW_026861730.1, on the reverse strand, counting down.
ATTTGTCCATCTGGAATTTTTACTTTCTATTAATCACATGACAGCTTTGTAATGAAAATGATAAAATTTTGGAAGTAACCAAGTTATATGTAGCCACAGGTCCGCCTGTATGGATATTATATACAATGTACATGCCGGCCTGGCTTCTTCATACATTATACTGATGATATCATTTTGACATTTATATTAAAGGATTAATAGTAACTGTTGTAAGTCTTGTTTGTGCTTAAACAAGATTTTTGATGGCAGATATCAATAATTCTGTCTGAATTAACAGTTTTTCAGTTTAAAATTATAAAATGGTGATGTAAATTTTGGTCTTAAATAGATCAGAGATCAGGTAGTCTTTATTGTACAGATGTTGTATTTTCAGAGAAAGTCCTTATTTTACATGTTCTCTGTTTTCAGAGGTAATCTTCTTTTATATATTCTCTGTTTGTATGTATCTTAGACTTAATGAAGCACCATTCACGCTAAAATTCAGGCAGTGAGAGAACGGTCCCATGTTCTCAGTTTTTAGAGGTAGTCCTCTTTTAACAGATGCTCAGTTTTCAAAGGTAGTCCTTATTTAACAGATGGTCAGTTTTCAAAGGTAGTCCTTATTTAACAGATGCTCAGTTTTCAAAGGTAGTCCTTATTTTACAGGTGCCCAGTTAGCAAAGATAGTCCTTATTTTACAGGTTCCAGTTAGCAAAGGTAGTTTGACCTTATTTTACAGGTTCTCTATTCATTATTTTTACAGTTGCTCAGTTTTCACAGCCTGAGATAGTGCTTATTTTACAAAGTATGATGCTCTTGTTTTCAGAGTTAGCCTTTGTTAAACAGGTGCTTAATTTTAACAGGTTGCCTTTTGTTTTAAGAGATGCTTTTCAGTTGTACAAGTTTTTCAAGATACCATTATATTTTACAGGTGGTTCCATCCCAACATATCAGGTCAAGATGCAGAAAGGCTGCTGCAGACCCGAGGGGTGGATGGAAGTTTTCTAGCCAGGCCCAGTACAAGCAATAAAGGTGACTTCACACTGTCTGTCAGGTGAGATTTTCTATGATCTGATAAAAGTACATTATGTGATAAACTGTAAACGAAAATGAAATTACCAAACATTTAAGTGTTAGCCAGAATTTTAATTCTAAAATAATGTTTTTGCCAGGAAATTTTCATAAATAATGTTGAGTTAATAATATTTTTTTTCATGGAATCAAATAAACCATTTTATATTCCAATATTTGTTTTACCTTTTTGGAAAGAAATAGGAAAGAGTTTACCAATCTAGTAGGCAGCAAAAAGTTTAATTATTAGTAAGGAATTTGTTTGAACCTGCTGAACTGGTATGAAACTGTTTGTCACTTGTAATGTTATTTGGTTTCCTTGTGGTTTAAACAGTGCAAAATTATTGATCAAAATAATAACTTTATTCAAATATTCTTTGCTTTACTGTAGTTGATATCATGTAAAGTATATTTTGCTGAAATTGATATCATGTAAAATAGGATTTACTGTAGAACTTTTAAAGAATTTATAGTAGTTGATATCATGAAAAGTATGTTTTGCTGAAATTGATTTCATGTAAAATAGGATATATTGTAGTTGATATCGTGAGAAAGATGGCTTTACTGTAGTTTATATCATGTAGTTTGTGCGTTAAAGGTATTAAATGCAGTATTTTATAAATATAAACAACATATCAACAAAAAAATTGTTTGTCTAGTGCCCAGGTATAATGATCATTATATTTATATACAGTCGACTTTGCTTATAAGGAACTCAATGGGACATTTAAATATTGTTCGTTATATCCGAAGTTCACTAAAAACGAAGTAGCAACAACTTTCGCTAGCAAATTTGTCATGAAAAGTCCATATCTGTCATTGGTCACCAGTGTAATCAGTATTTTATATGGCATTGGTAATTTTATGCAAGGCATTTTATTAAACAATATTTTATGAACATGTTCTTGATTTATTGTGGACAAAAGTTCACAATTTATATACTGCATAAGGTTTGGGAGTGTGTTTATGTATTTAATTCAAACAAAATGTTGAACTACATGATCACATTTATTTAGGCACTGTCTATAAAAGTTAAATGCAAAAGATATCAATTATTTTTATTAATACTAGCAAAGCAATTGTATTGCAATACATGTATTATGTGAAAACATTTTACCAAAATCTGTATTCCCTGAAGCCCTAACTTATCTGTGCAATCACTTGATTGAATAATTATCAGATAGCAGTATTTATGTACTGATCTTTAATTGAGTGCATTCCGATATTTCAATTATAATAGTTTGTTTTAACTAAGAAAATTTAAGTGGTTTTTTTTTTGCCGTTGAAAAAATGGTTTTCTATAGCCGAAAATTTGTTTTAAGCGAGTACATATTAAGAGATGTGATTTAATATAAAAGAAAGAATGAATATGCGGGGGATTTCTGATTAAGTTCGCTATTAACGATAATTTGTTATAAGTGAGTTTGTCATAATGGAGTTGACTGTACATATAATTAATTATAAATATTTGTATACATTTTATGTAGACGTAATGGACAAGTTACTCACATCAAGATACAGAATACAGGGGACTTCTATGACCTGTATGGAGGAGAGAAGTTTGCAACACTGGCTGAACTGGTGCAATTTTACATGGAGAACATGGGTCAACTAAAAGAGAGAAATGGCGACATAATCGAGTTAAAATATCCAGTGAATTCAGAAGATCCTACAACAGAAAGGTAACTTCAAACTTAACAATCACCCTGTAGTTGAGATTTCCCTATCCTCTGTCTAACCCAATGATAGAATTTATTTATCCATCAAAATTTATAATGAACTATTCGTACAATGGAACCTAGACAAGTCCATTTAAGAAATTCATTATAATATGGGTAAAAGTAACAAGCCTGCAGATTTATTGTTGGGGGGGGGGGGGGGGGTGAATAAGCATTTAAAAGTCAACAACAACACAGTGCATTTATCAAGTTTATGACTTCATTCCCGTGTTAACTATATTCAGAATTTATTGTCCATTTTCATATTACAGTTATCATCATGCATTTTAAAGGCTTATGTCATAATGTCAGTGAGTGCTCTAATTATGCCCCCCTTCGAAGAAGAGGGGGTATATTGTTTTGCTAATGTCAGTCTGTCTGTCTGTCTGTCGGTCTGTCGGTCTGTCCGTCGGTAGACCACATGGTTTCCGCTGATTATCTTGAAAAGTATTTATCACAAAGTCTTCATATTTCAGATAGTGATTGGTCATCACAAGTAGATGACCCCTATTGATTTTGGGGTCACTAGGTGAAAGGTCAAGGTCACTGGGGCCTTAAATGTCAAAATGGTTTCCGCTGATTATCTTGAAAAGTATGTATCACAAAGTCTTCATATTTCACATAGTGATTGGTCATAACTAGTAGATGACCCCTATTGATTTTGGGGTCACTAGGTCAAAGGTCAAGGTCACAGGGGCTTTAAATGTCAAAATGGTTTCCGCTGATTATCTTGAAAAGTATGTATCACAAAGTCTTCATATTTCACATAGTGATTAATCATCACTAGTAGATGACCCCTATTGATTTTGGGGTCACTAGGTCAAAGGTCAAGGTCACAGGGACCTTAAATGTCAAAATGGTTTTCCCCGATTATCTTGAAAAGTATGTATCACAAAGTCTTCATATTTCACACAGTGATTGGTCATAACTATTAGATGACCCCTATTGATTTTGGGGTCACTAGGTCAAAGGTCAAGGTCACAGGGGCTTTAAATGTCAAAATGGTTTCCCGCTGATATATCTTGAAAAGTATGTATCACAAAGTCTTCATATTTCACATAGTGATTGGTCATCACTAGTAGATGACCCCTATTGATTTTGGGGTCACTAGGTCAAAGGTCAAGGTCACAGGGACCTTAAAATGTCAAAATGGTATCCGTTGATTATCTTTGAAAAGTATTCATCACAAAGTCCTTCATATTTCACATAGTGATTGGTCATAACTAGTAGATGACCCCTATTGATTTTGGGGTCACTAGGTCAAAGGTCAAGGTCACAGGGCCTTAAATGTCAAAAGGGGTTTCCGCTGATTATCTTGAAAAGTATTCATCACAAAGTGTTCATATTTCACCTAGTTACTGGTCATAAGAAGTAGATGACCTCTATTGATTTAGGGGTCATTAGGTCAAAGGTCAATGTCACATGGGCTTGAATGTCAAAATGGTTTTTCCGTTGATTTTACCATAATTGAACACTTCCATGTACCCATTTTTGGCCAAGTTTATGTAATAAAATTATCAATTATGTGAGTCAATGGCTAGAAAGGGGGGTATATGTGTCGTTCGACATTCTTGTTTATGAATGCCTCTCTATAACTTTATTAAGTTTTTCAAGATGTAAAGATTATTTCAAGATGTATATTTCAAATGACATTGATATGAATATTATCACCATTTTCTTATGACAATAAAGGCCTAACTTGTGCCTCTAGTAGATTTATGATATCTGTCATATGTTATGGTTCAGATTGGAATATCCGTCTGAAGGGGAATCGCCAATTTGGTGGTAAGAGGCGTGCTGAGTAATTCCTTACAAAGGCATATGAAATAACAACTTCATTTATAACAGCAAAATTACGTCCTAAGCATGCCATTGCATAGCACATGACTTTTCTGGCACCCCCCATGCCAGATGAAATTTCTGGCATGGGTAAACTTACGGAAACAGCAGTCTGATATGCAAGAAATCAATATCCACATTCAAGTCAATATAATGATCTTTATAATGAACAGTTTCAAATTAGTTGTAGGGCAAGTTTCTTATACATATTTTGAATTGTTTGGTTTTAACATATTTATTGAAGCTCGACTGCAAAACAAGTTCTTGCAACTTATATTAATTACTTTGGAGTCTGCTTTCTGGAACCAACTGAGTACTGGTGTCAAAAGAAGAAACATGGTCATGACCTGATTAGGGCTCAAACCCATGATCCCTTGGTTGAGAGTAGACAGCTTAACCACTAGGCGACCACTCCTTTAAAATTTTGAATAGTTTTAGCCAAAGAAATAAAAACCTAATAAGTTTGCACTAGATTTAATTTCCTCACTTCCTTGTTGAATTTTGCACGTACTATTTGAAGAAGAGACATAAACTGTCCAATTAACAATGATATTTTACAGCATTGGAGAGCAGAATGTTTTTTTTATAAGTTAAAACACTTATCCTGCTGGAATGGAAAGTGACTAGCATTTTGCCACCAGTAAAGTGCCAGGTCAGCCTGACCATCTATATTGTCTGACCAGGTTCTATACTGCTGGTAGCTAAAAAATTTTGTATTTTGATATTGATAACCCTTAAACTTTGAATGGAATGTTCCAAATTCAAAGCAGGACATGCCCATTACAGAAATTCAGCAGGTAAAGGATTAACAGATTTCATATTTGTTTTACATGACATCATCCGATAAACTTAACTTCTTCTCAAGACCTTTCAAACAGGAAGAATTTTGAAAATAAACAAAATCCATGTATAGAATGACCTTTAAGTGACATAACTTGATAAGAGATAAATTACTTGGATTTCAACAAGATGCAAAATATATGATAATTCTTAAAAGCTGTATAGATACATGAATTGATGTAGATTTACTGTCCTGTCAGTAAGTTTAAAACTAATGTAGTTCACTAAATTCACTAACTGATACTGAAGAAAACACCTGCTGATTATTACTGCTGCAAACAGTAGTTATGCTGTATGAATGAATGAATGAATGATGCTGTATGAATGAATGAATGAATGATGCTGTATGAATGAACGAATGATGTTGTATGAATGAATGAATGAATGAATGAATGAATGAATTTCTTAAGGATAACCTACAAATGTGCAAGCACTTATTTCCAGTAGGGTCCTTACCTTGGCAGACTGCAGAAACAGCTATGAGATAAAAGTGAATCTGGGAACCTGAGTCCTTAATTGAAAATACCTCTTGGGTTTTTTTTTACATGCCCAGTGTATTCTAAGCACTGATACATGCAAGGATTACCTGGGTTTCTTACCAGTCTACCTCTAGGTAGGTGGGAAGCACTGAAAGTGTCTCTGAAAACCCTGAGGGTGTTACCAAGGATCGAACCCAGAACCTCAGGAGTGACAGTCAGTGGTTTTATCAACTGAGCTATCGCGCCACCTGTAGTGCTTTCTTTAAAATTATGTGGGATTTGCAGCTCATCAAACCAAGTATTTCTTCTATCTTGAGTGTAAACAAGTCTTCTCAAACATCTTGTCCAAGCTATCTGAGGATAATGCTGCCAAACCTACATGTATAATTAAATTATCACACAGTAATGGCCTGTCATGTTTTAAGACTAACAGAAATGTTCTATAGAAGATTTGTATATTAAAATTATATTCTAGTAGCATATTATAATTTATATGTGATTATGTTACAGATGGTTTCATGGTCATATATCTGGGAAAGAAGCAGAAAAACAGTTGATGGAACGAGGAAAGTATGGGAGCTATCTGGTCAGAGAGTCACAGAGTAAACCTGGCGATTTTGTCCTCTCCGTAAAATGCGAAGATAGAGTAACACATGTAAAAATTAGGAGAAATGTAAGTTATGTCACATGCTTAAGGTAGTCATACTGTAGTGATTTTCCACCAAAAAAGCTCTAATATTGGCCAATATCAACATAAAAAATCGGTCATTTCCAGAACGTTATTTTTCACAATATCCGGTATTCAATAATTTCTAATTAAGTACGTAGCGATAAAAGATAAGTGCATGTAAATACTTTAATGCCCAAGATTTTGAAAAAAAAATAACGTTTTGGAAATAACTGATTTGCTACGATATTGGCCGATGTTAGAATTTCTTTGGTGGGAAAGCATTCCAGTAAGACTACCTTAAAAAGATACTTTCAAATTGAATACTGTCTAAGAATTAACCCATAGCCTGCTGGAACCTAATGTGACTACCCTTTGCCACCAGTATAGAGCCAGGCCAGCCTGAACATCCTTGTAGTATAACCAGGCTCTATACTGTTGGTAGTTCAGGTAGTATTACTGTTATGCTTTCCCGCCAAAAAATTCTAACATCGGCCAATATAGTAGCAAATCGATTATTTCAGGAACATTAATTTTTTGAAATATTGGGCATTATATTATTTACAATCACACATCCTTTATGGCTGTGTACAAAATTCTGGTTATAAACTGTTAAAAATTATTTAATACCAAAAATTGTGAAAAAATAATGTTCCTGAAATGACTAATTTATTACAATATTGGCTTGATGTTAGAATTTTATTGGTGGGAAAGCAGTACAGTAAGACTACCCTAAGTTTTTTGAATTATGGTATTGTAATCCCATAAACTTTGAATGGACTGTTCCAAATTCAAAGCTGGGCAAATACATTACAAATATTCCAGCAGGTGAAAGGTTAAAACTGGGAGTGTAATGCTTCCCTGTTTCAAGATTAACCTATGAGTCATGTGATTATACAATCCTATCTTGGCTACATAGTACTTTTTTATTGACATCTATTTCATTACAAATTTACAAATTAAAATAAATGTAGGAGACAAGCTAGTTACAGAGACTTTAAGTAGGTACAAGTCAAGTCAAATAATTTATTGGCAAAAACATATACATGTTCATCGCCAAGTAACATTTTGGCGGTTCAATACAATACAGTGTAAATGGTTTATAGTACAATAATATTAGGACAGCTCACTCCATCTGCATTTAAAAATCTTTTTGTTTTATAGTTTGACTTCAATTTGTCAATTTATCCTATGCAGGTAAAGTAGATCCGTAGAAACTATCAGGATATGCTAAATTTACCATGTACTGTTTTAAATCAAGGGTTAGGATTTTCTTTCAGTGTTTGTGTTACTTTTTCAACAAAGATAAATTGTACTTTATTTTTCTCTCAGAATGGCAAGTTTGATGTAGGTGGCGGGGAACAGTTGGAAACTCTCGCAGACCTTGTTGAACATTACAAGAAAAATCCAATGGTGGAGACATCTGGAACTGTGGTGCATTTACGACATGTGAGTATATAATAAATATTCTCTATTTATTTGACCCATTCACATTTTTAGTGAAGAAGTTGGTTATAATGTTTGGCAACTGTTAATAAAATTTCAAACTTTCTTCTATTGTGCAAATATTGTTAGAAACTACTAGAATTATGTTATTGTACAGATTTGACAAAGGATCATAATGAAAACATCTTCTTTATGAATACCTATTGGTGCATAGATTTTGCCTTTAACTGTTGGTATTGATATTTTTGCTATTTTTTTACATGTTATATAACTTATTATATCATATATTATTTGTATGTCTTGTATATATTTTAGCCATTTAATGCTACTCGTATAGCTGCATCGGGCATTGATAGTAGAGTGAAACAATTACAAAGGGACACAACAAATAAACAAGACGATAATAAAGCACAAGCCAGAGGTGGATTCTGGGATGAATTTGAGGTAAGTTCTTTAAATAGCCAATTGTAAAAATACACCTTGAATGGGGACCTTGGGTACTAATTGGTTAAAGGTTGTTTTTTTTTTTGCATCAAATCATTATAAAGCTGGCATATAGTGTTCTCCTGAGGGACTTGCTTGTGTTTACAATATTGCCTGTATGGGCACATAAAGTCTTTATCAGCTAGTCAGCTTTCCCTATATATGAGCTGTACAGAGTTGGTGTGTCTTAAAATCCACAAAAAAAATCAGATCTTGATCCAAAAAAGATTAAGGATAGTTTTTAACTTGGTAAGGAGAAATATATGAAGGGAACAATACATAACCTAATATTGAGAATTGAAAGAGAATCTACAATCTGTCAGTGTTTACTATAGCTGATTGTAAAAAAATCAACAAAATTGAATTATTTGAAAAACAGCAAATTCTTTTTATTTTAACATTTATGAAATACATTTTTTACTGATTATATACATGGTATGTTTATAGGTTTTACAACAACAAGAAGTAAGGCATTTATACAGCAGGAAAGAGGGAATGAGGCCGGAAAATAAAGCTAAAAATAGATACAAAAACATCTTGCCATGTAAGTAGTGTCATTCTAGGCTCTTAAGTAACAGAAATGATTACTACTGTTAAACATTTTTCAAGTGCAGAAAAGTAAGTACTATGTGGTGCACATGGGTGAAAGTTTGAAATTTAGAAAAGTCTGAAAAATCAGCTGGGGGCCTGGGGGGCCGCTAGGTCCCCCAGTGGGTGCAGGGCAAAGCCCTGGTGAGGGGTTCCAGGGGGGCGAAGCCCCCCGGAAGCTGAGAGAATATGGCAAAACAGAGGACCTTAGGAAGCATCTCAAATATATTCACAACCTCATTTACACTTTGGAAAAATCATTGCAAAAACATAACAGTTAAACACTTATGTCATATTCCTCAAGGACACTTTCAAGCAATTCCATGAATGATGATGTTGACTGCTGTAGCCAAATTTTGTTTACGTGACCCAATATGTCTTAGTGCAAATTGTTTTTCTTCATCATCATAATACTGGACTATGACATTCAAGATTTTGTCGTTATTGTTGTTTGTTGCCTTATCAATGTCAAGAGATAACATTTGGCCTCTCAGTTTCCGCTTTAGCTTGTCCTAAAAGCTTTTAGCCACTCCATATGTTGTTATATAGGTAGCACTGGACTTTGATAAAGTTGTTTCTTATCCTGACTCAATCTTTTGGCAAAATTTATTAAATCTTCAGTTATAGTAAAAGGGAGGCAGTGTTCACATATGAATGCTGCAGTGATCGCTCTCTGCTTAGGAACTCTGTTTTGCATTGACTTGGTCTCTGGTTTGGCTTTAGAAGACCCCGGCAGAACCTGTAAATACATTGTTTTTATATAGCTCTACAGGTTCTAAAAATGTACTAAGCTACAACAGGAAATGATGAATCAATCTTAATGTAAATGGATTCCAAATTAACCAGTAAAATAAAATTAAAAATAAGGTTTTAAATGAATAACCATTAAAGAATTCACCCTTATAAAAATGGGCATATTTTTTCCCTACAAAGGTTTCTTTCAATTTAAATTGACATATATTATTAATGGATTTTTCAAAGAGTTAGAGTTAAGACAGAACTGAGAAAAGTTTGAATTGCTATTATGACTCATATTGACAACTGTCCGTGTTCATAGTAGCACTTTTCTCCAGTTAGATAGCTAAATAAAACTCACTTACCTGATTTGATTTTACAGTCCTATGGTTTGCCTTGTGTTTTGCATCATCAGCATGAACACATAATTAATAGTTTTTCCACAGACATCACAAAACGCCATTCCAGGAGCTTCTATTTTTCTCAACCTCAAACATTCTCCAAATTTCAGACCCTGTACATCTCTTTCTACTTGCCATTCCCATCTCCATTTGTTTTTCAAACCTTTTTATCTGATTTTTTTTTCTAAGAATTCCCCAGCTTCCAAAGTAAACAAAGAAGGGAAATCCTTATCTATAAATAGTGTCGGAAACGTCATATTGCAGGTACCCTAACCTCTGGTTCCCTGTCCTATTATGGTTTCCATTCAAGATTTTTGAAGTGCGCAGGGGACCAGTCTACAGGTACCAGGAAATCGGTACACCTCTGTGTTTTTTCTTGCATTGACTTGATAGCGGAGTTTGCAGAAAAAAAGGAGAATCTGCAGTCTTAATATATTTGTATGGACAGAATTTTTTGTCCTTCGTGACCTACTTTCTCAAAAAAAAAATATCAGAAGGCATGCACCCTACCCCACCCATTTTCTCAACGAATTTACACGTTTCACAGAAATGACCCAGAAAGAGACGGAAAATCCGGAAATCCGGCATAATCCGGAAAACGTTCACCCATGGGTGCATATTGTTTCCTTGAGCAAGAAACTTCACACTCATTACTCAGAAAACGTTGGTTATAGGAATGGATTTTGAGAGTGTATTAGACAAAAATATATTAGCCGCGTCACGACAAAACCAACATAGTGCGTTTGTGACCACCATGGATCCAGACCAGCCTGCGCATCCGTTGCTGTTCGCTTTCCAACCCTATTACAAGTAGCAAAACTGATAGCGAACAGCATGGATCCTGATCAGACTGTGCGGATGAGCAGGCTGGTCTGGATCCATGCTGGTCGCAAACCCATTATGTTGGTTTTGTCGTGACGCGGCTCATTTTGAGAGTGTTTTAGACAATATGGCTTAAATCTTCCTTAACAATTGAACTAAGATAAATACTCTATATAAATGTGGTGAAAAAGTTTGAAACAGTTATCGCCGTGGCTTGATCATTCTGTCAATGTTTAGTGGAATATTTATTTACATACATGTATATTTATGTATAAGTACAAACAGTATTATAAATTTTTCCTTTAAGTATACTTTTATCATGATAAAAAAATACAGTCTTGAGATATTTTGCCTTAACAAGTTGAACTATATTGTTTTGAAAAATTAGATCCTTTAACAAAAGATAACTAATACTGAAGACCTGAAATAAGTTCATGAGATACATACATTGTTATATAGAGAATATAAACAAGATAAGGCATTTAAAATTGAATATATTGGTTATATACTTTCAGATTTTTGTTACTTAGTAGGTTTTTCAACATTTTTAAGTTAGTATATTTATGTATACATATAAACTTATGTATGTCTTCATGCATTGCATATTTTTCTTTCTGATGGGATCTTATGATTAACTGATAGATTTTTGATAAATACCATTTCAGTTGACCACACACGTGTGACATTAACAGATGGGGACAAAAATGTTGTAGGATCTGACTACATCAATGCTAATTGTATCACAGTAAGTAAAATATGTGGCTTGCCAAAGTGTATAACAGTTAGTAAAATATAAGGCTCGCCACAGTGTATAACAGTTAGTAAAATATGAGGCTTGCCACAGTGTATAACAGTAAGTAAAATATGAGGCTTGCCACAGTGTATAACAGTTAGTAAAATATGAGGCTTGCCACAGTGTATAACAGTTAGTAAAATATGAGGCTTGCCACAGTATATAACAGTTAGTAAAATATGTGACTAACCACTGTGTTTAACAATAAGTGGCTACTCACAGTGTATCACAGTTAGTAAAATATGTGGCTTGCCACAGTGTTTCATAGTTAGTGAATTATGGGACATCACAATTGTCATATATGTGGCTTTTGACAGTGTATCAGAGTAAGTGAATGGTGTGGTTTGCCACGGTGGATCACTGTTAGTAAAATATGTGGCTTGTCAAAGTGTATCACATTATATAGCTAGCCACACTTTATCACAGTAAGTGAAATATATGACTTGCCAACTAACATGTGGCATGCCACAGTGGATCACTGTTAATTAAATATGTGACATGCCACTGTGTATAACAGTTAGTAAAATATGAGGCTTGCCACAGTGTATAACAGTTAGTAAAATTTGAGGCTTGCCACAGTGTATAACAGTTAGTAAAATATGAGGCTTGCCACAGTGTATAACAGTTAGTAAAATATGTGGCTTGCCACAGTGTATCACAGTTAGTAAAATATGAGGCTTGCCACAGTGTATCACAGTTAGTAAAATATGAGGCTTGCCACAGTATATAACAGTTAGTAAAATATGTGACTAACCACTGTGTTTAACAATAAGTGGCTACTCACAGTGTATCACAGTTAGTAAAATATGTGGCTTGCCACAGTGTTTCATAGTTAGTGAAATATGGGACATCACAATTGTCATATATGTGGCTTTCGACAGTGTATCAGAGTAAGTGAATGGTGTTGTTTGCCACGGTAGATCACTGTTAGTAAAATATGTGGCTTGTCAAAGTGTATCACATTATATAGCTAGCCATACTTTATCACAGTAAGTGAAATATATGACTTGCCAACTAACATGTGGCATGCCACAGTGGATCACTGTTAATTAAATATGTGGCATGCCACTGTGTAACACAGTAATGTTAATATAAGACAAGCCACACTGTATCACGTTAAGTGAAATATATGACTTGCCACATTGGATTACTTTTAGTAAAATATTTGGCATGCCACAGTGGATTACTGTTAGTTAAATATATGGCATGCCACAGTGGATCACTGTTAGTGAAATATGTGGCATGCCACTGTGTATCATGAAAAGTTTCTATGACACTAGCCACAATATATCACAGAAAGTGAAATATGTGGCTAGCCATAGTGGATTACTGTTAGTAAAATATGTGGCATGCCACTGTGTAAGTTAATATAAGATCGCCACACTGTATCGTAGTAAATGAAATATTTGACTTGATACAGACAATGTTATAAAGTCCTTAAAAGATAATTAAGTTAAGGTACTTGAGAGATCAGTTTATTAAATGACCAAACTGTTTGTGGGGTGTTAGAATTTATTATTTAGGAAGAGTTTGTATACATAAAGTTAGAATATTCAGAGTAATATGTGTAGTTCACTTTTCTTATAACTTGAAGTTTAGTATAATTTTTATAAACTTATGAAAAAAGTGGATAATTTTGTATAAATTTGTATATAACTCGTGCATTGTTTTTTGGGGTTTATTTTTTTCTAGGCTGAAGATGATAATATAGAGCCAAAGAAAAGTTATATAGCTACACAGGGATGTTTACAAAGTACTGTGGTAGATATGTGGAGAATGATCTGGCAAGAAAAATGCAGGGTGATTGTCATGACAACAAAAGAAGTGGAACGTGGCAAGGTCAGTTTTATCATTGATATAAACTTGTACCAACAGACTTCAGGCTTAATGACTTTGAAAAAGAGTATCATAAGAAATGGATAATAGAGTGCTAGAAATTTATGTTTGGCATATACATGACTTTGGAGTAATGTTTAATGAGCGATTGAGAATTATTAGTTGTCAGTAGTTATAATGTCTGATTTGATCTACAAAACATCATTTTATCAAATCAGTTCGCTTATTTACAATGTAGTTTCAACTATCAAATTATTTTTATGTTACCCTTATTTAAAAATGATCATTCAAATAGTGATTTTGTTTTTGAATTTGAGCCGCGTCATGACAAAACCAACATAATGGGTTTGCAACCAGCATGGATCCAGACCAGCCTGCACATCCGTGCAGTCTGATCAGGATCCATGCTGTTCGCTATCAGTTTCTCTACTTGTTATAGAGATTGTAAGCGAACAGCATGGATCCTGATCATGTTGGTTTTGTTGTGATACGGCTCATTTGTATTTTCATATTGTGTCATGTAATATAAAGAAATTTTCATTTGTTGATGTAGATTAAACATTTTTAGAAGATGTTATAGAACTTACCACAGATGGTTTGCATCTTATCAATGTTTTAGACTTGTTTACTATTGTAAGATGGAAACTCATGTAATCTCATATATATATACTGTGTCATATTTGTCAAATTATAACCTATTCCACCTGATTTATTCATTAACTTGTTTGATTAGATAAAAGCTGTACGATACTGGCCAGATCCAGCTGACGGAGGGGAAAAGTCTTATGAAGTATATAAAGGAAAAATTACAGTAAAGTATATTAAAGAATCCAAAGATAAAGATTATACTACAAGAGAACTTGAAGTTTTCAAGGAAAATGATGATGGAACTGTAAGAATGAAATAAGTTTATATTTATATATTACTTGTGTACATAGAAGAAATTAGTTGAAAAAAAATACAAATAACTAATAATTGTTCTTTTATTGAATGAAATAAATAATTGTTCTTCTATAGAATAGGAAAACTTATTTAATTTTTCTAGCATGATAATTATGGTATTGTACAGTTTATTGTTCAGATGAACAAGGGAGACCAATATGCATTTTAATTTGAACCTTGTCATATTAACCAAATATGGACTATTTACATTGTGAATGCGATCATGTACTGAAAATAAGTACATTCATTGAGGCAATGACCGAGATCAGCATTATTTGTTTCAGAACATATTCACTACCTAAATAATCCATGTTTGTTTTGCTATAAAAACTTTAAATCCTTTTACATGGCTTATCAAATCTGTATCTTACTGTGTACAAAACCATTATGTCTGTTCTTTGTGTTTCACCAAAATATCTTTAGAACAATAACAACAACATTGACATGACATCATAATGTCATGACCTCGGGGTGAATTTGCAGTAAATCTATAGAAAAATTGGTTAATATACTCTGATATGGACCTGTCATTATTAAAAAAAAATATATGTATAAACCAATCAGAGAAAGGCATTTCAAAGTTATTTATAGATGATATAATGATATATCTTATCTAATTCTATACTCATAACAAATTCTGAGAGATCTATTGTATACCTTATACCACAGGTGGAACCCACACGTAAAGTTTATCAGTATCATTTTATGACGTGGCCAGATTATGGTGTACCCAGTGAAGCTGGAAGTGTGTTAGATTTTCTGAATGTTGTCAATAGCAAGCAGGAGAGCATCTCAGGGGCGGGTCCCGTGGTTGTTCACTGCAGGTTAGTATAAAAACTATTTGATACACTTGTATTATTTGGTAGGCTTTTACATGACACCAAAACAGTATGTCATAAGGTGACTTAGAGGTATAACATTTGATCTGTTACATTGGGATAAATGTGCATCATTATCATTAGCAAACATCGAGGATTTACATTTGTAACAAGAATATATTTTGGTGTTGTTTTTAGCTCATCAGAGCCGAAGGCTCAGGATGAGCTATTAGTATCAAAGGGGGATATTTCCGGCGTCCATCGTCATGCGTCAACAATTGTCTTCTTCTCTGAAACCGCTGGGCAGATTTACTTCAAATTTTGGTCTGTAGCATCCTTGTGACAGTCACACTTGAATTTGTTCATGTCATTTCAATTGGCCCCTTCTAGGGTTCAACAGAGCTAAAAATAGAAAAACCTTTAAACATTTCCTACTACAGAACTAATTGATGGATGATCACCAAACTTTGTCTGTAGCATTCTTTGGTAGTCTTTTATCAAGTTTGCTCATATTAATTTGATTGGCCCCTTTAAGAGGTCTCTAGGTCTTAAAATAGAAAAACCTTTAGACATCTTCTTCTAAAGAACTAAAGGATGGATGATCACCAAACTTTGTATCTATCATTCTAGGGTAGACTTTTATCAAGTTGTTCTTATTTATTTGATTGGCCCCTTTTAGGGGCTGTTAAAGCTAAAATTAGAAATACCTTTAAACATCTATATCTAGAGCACTCATTGATGGATGATCACCAAACTTTGTCTTTAGCATTCTTGGGTAGTGTTTTATCAAATTTGCTCATATTAATCTGATTGGCACCTTTTAGGGGCCTCAAGGGCTAAAAATAGAAAACCCTTAAACGTCTATTTCTACAGAACTAATTGATTGATGATCACCAAACTTTGTCTGTAGCATTCTTGGGTAGTCTTTTATCTTATCAAGTTTGATCATGATTGGCCCCGTTTAGGGGTCTCTAGAGCTAAAAATAGAAAAACCTTTAAACATCCTCTTCTATAGAACTAATTGATGAATGATCACCAAATTTTGTCTGTAGCATTCTTGGGTAGTCTGTTATCAATTTTAATCATATTAATTTGATTTGCCACTAAAGCTAAATATAGAAATACCTTTAAACGTCTATTTCTACAGAACTAATTGATGGATGATCACCAAACTTTGTCTGTAGCATTCTTAGGTACGCTTTTATCAAGTTTGCTCATATTAATTTGATTGGCCCCTTTTAGCGGCCACTTAAGCCAAAAATAGGAAAACCTTTGAACATTTCCTACTGAAATAATTGATAGATGATCACCAAACTTTGTAGCATTATTAGGTTGTCTTTTATCAAGTTTGCTCATATTAATTTGATTGGCACTGTTTAAGCTAAAGCTTAAATGCCCCAGGTCATGGCATTTCTTCAAATTATTGTTTAAACATTTTCTATGCTCAAATTAAAGAAAATATTGACAATGGATAATTTCCAACTCTGAAAAGCAGTTGTTTCTGTGAGCGACTCAGGGCCATCATGGCCCTCTTGTTTTTATTATTTCTGTAACATATTTTTAGTAAGTGATGTTTCTTAAAATTTTATAAGTGTATTACATTAAAGTTGAATGAAAATTTTACTAACAAAACATGTTTTGTAGGGATGGCAATGAATAGCAAAACCAATACTTGGTTTTAATACTCTGTCATTTTTCCGATCAAGTACTCAGTTACTCGGATGATTTCCAATGATTTTCAAGTATTATCACACAATAGCAACACCGTCTGCATGCTACTTTTGATTTCTATTTAAATTTATAGAATTAATAACTATGAATAGGAATGCAAGGGAGGTAACTTAGAATAAACAAATTAATTAAGATTAAATCAACAACACTATATTTTACAACGTTTTAATTAATGCACAATTGAAGGTAATTAAATATCATAAGAGATCGAGTCACTCGAGTGACGTAAGCAACACATGGGTTCATCCCATGCACGTGTCAAAATGTTAACTTTACAATATCTTTTACGCACCTCTGCAAGGATGATTTGATTGCATTAAACAGGTGTTTATGATGATACATGTACATCTGGGAATTTCTGAACGAATTGGATACAGTAATCTTTCTAAATTGAAGAAAAAAAAAAGAAATTATATATTTTTCCCAGTAATTGCATATCAATTTTGTTAACTGATATTTGTACCTTCCATTGAGTACTTGGTTAGCCGGTTACTCGTTGCCATCTCTAGTATTTTATTATGGATTAAAAGGAAAGGTTTTGTTTTTTAAAATAACTGAATGACATGTACATCAGAAAAAGTTTTAAAAATGTATTATTTTTTTCTTTTGTGACTAGTGCTGGTATAGGAAGAACAGGGACATTTATTGTGATAGATATGATTCTAAATCAGGTCAAGACTTATGGTATGTAGAGTAATCTATTTACATGGTGTACTTTTATAATTATGGTATTCATGTACCTTTATATGGTATACCTAAATGTGGTATATATAATATAATATGATGTTTTTTGTTTGTATGCTTGAGGTAACATGTAAGATATCTATGTTACCAGCATAATGTTAGGTGGTAAAGTTAGATTAAATACAGTACAATTACCGTTTCAATTTTTATCATTTTAAGATTAAAATCCCTTACATTTATTTACTATAGACCTTTCCAAACATACAACAGGGCAAGTTCATTACATAAAACTGAGTAGACTGGAGATAAATATGTGAATGATAGTAATTCATAAATAAATACATTAGTACTTCCATAAGACAAAAATTGGTTAGTCGATTATCTTGATGTTCCGATGAAAGTCCTGAATTTTTCCCCTATATATTCTTTATAAAATCCTATATATGAGTCAATATTTTCTGTGTCGATGTTTTCGAAGTGTCAAAGTTGACTCGTGGTCCGTTAGAATAAATCGAGTACAATTTACCATAAATAAGTCAAAGTCCTTGGATTGTGTGACAGCTGTGTGTTCGAACAGCCTTTGTATTTGTTCGAACGTGATATTATGCTCTTTATTGTAATCTTTCAAATTGCCGTAGTTGTATTTAAAAGTAAACTTTACAAATTAGTTTTGTTTGAAAACTTCTGTGATCCGGTGTAGCATATTAATCACAAGGGATATACTCAAGGGTGAACTTTTGTGATCATCATTTTAAGATAAACAGGAGGAGGTAACTAAGGCATTTTTTTTACTATCAAGCACGAAGAATAGTTCGAGCGTTGCTGTCCTAATCCTTATCATTTATTTACTATAGACCTTTCCAAACATACAACAAGGCAAGTTTTTTACATAAAACTGAGTAGACTGGAGATAAATATGTGAATGATAGTAATTCATAAATAAATACATTAGTACTTCCATAAGACAAAAATTGGTTAGTCGATTATCTTGATGTTCCGATGAAAGTCCTGAATTTTTCCCCTATATATTCTTTATAAAATCCTATATATGAGTCAATATTTTCTGTGTCGATGTTTTCGAAGTGTCAAAGTTGACTCGTGGTCCGTTAGAATAAATCGAGTACAATTTACCATAAATAAGTCAAAGTCCTTGGATTGTGTGACAGCTGTGTGTTCGAACAGCCTTTGTATTTGTTCAAATGTGTGATAAAATGCTCTTAATTGTAATCGTTCAAATTGCCGTAGTTGTATTTAAAAATAAACTTTACAAATTAGTTTTGTTTGAAAACTTCTGTGATCCGGTGTAGCATATTAATCACAAGGGATATACTCAAGGGTGAACTTTTGTGATCACTCTGTGCTTATCTTGTGCCATAGGTCCTTCAAAAAATGGCATAAAAACATGTAAAACAATAACTACTCCTAAACCAATTAGCTGATTTCAAATTAAAACTTCATAATTCCCAACAATGATTAAATTAGACATTAAAGGGCTCCATTGAGGTTTTTTGTCCTGACGGAATAGGAAATATTTTTTTGGAGATTAATATTCCATTCAAAGAAGGTCTTCATAAGTAAACTTGCGTAATTTTTTTTAGATCATTTGATCACTTTGTTTTTCCAGAGTAATAATTCTTATCATGAAAAATTACCCTAAATTGAAAAGCATTACAATGCGTTACAAGGCTTTTCACTCAAATCAGACCAAGAAAAGTTAAAAAATACAATTTTTTATATTTTTCTGAGTAAATTATTAATTATCTTTTGCATATCTTACTGTCTTACGTGTCCCTGTTGATCTATGTAAAAAAATCAAATTTTCTAATTTCAGACTTTTGAGTCTCTGTGGAGTTCCTTTAACAACTGATTTAATGTATAAAAACTTAGATTTGACATAACTGTAAGTCATATTGCATGATATATTTATTTCGTTAGGTATGGACTGCGAGATAGATATACAGAAGACCATACAGATGGTGAGGTCACAAAGGTCAGGTTTAGTTCAGACCGAGGCACAGTACAAGTTTGTCTACTTCGCTGTACAACAGTATATAGAAACAGAGAAAAGAAGGATAGAAGCTGAACAGGTACAGTAATTATTACTTGAAATATTATCAGAAAATCGTTTGTTGTATACATATTGTATAATGCTTGAAATTTTGTGTCATATGAAAGAACTAGATGACTTACAAGATTTTACAGACTTGAAAAGTAACTAAAATTCATTTATTTTTTTTTTAAGAAAAACTTTGTACAGTTGTTGAAGATATTTACCAAACCCAAGATTTTAATTAACCTAGAAATGTATGTTTATTTCATAAACACTAGATTTCTGTCCTTTATGTCTTTTTATCCGCCGAAAAGGCGGCGGGGGATATAGAAATAGTCTCTGTCTATCCGTCCGACTTTCCGTCCATCCTTCCGTCCGACATTTTTGTCCGGAGCATATCTCTAAAAGTATTTGAGTTATCATTTAATCAACTTGAAACTTCATAGGTGGATAGACCTCATTGAGGAGGAGTGCAGTGCACAAGAATGATAACTCTACCCTGCATAATTTTTGAGTTATTGCCCTTTGTTATTTTCCAAAATTGATTTTTGTCCAGAGCATAACTCCAAAAGCATATGAGATTTCAACATGAAACTTCATAGGTGCATAGATCTCACTCAGGAGGTGTGCAGTGCACAAAAATGATAACTCTACCTTTCATAATTTTTGAGTTATTGTCCTTTGTTATTTTTCTTACTTAATTTTTCACCTGAGTGAAGCATAACTCAAAAAGTGTTTGAGATATCAACATGAAATGTCATAGGTGGATAGATCTTATTGAGGAGGAATGTTGTGCGCAAGAATGATAACTCTTCCCTATACAATTTTTGAGTTATTGCCCTTTGTTCTTTTTCATGCTATTTTGTCCAGAGCTTATCTCAAAAAGTATTTGAGGTATCAACTTGAAACTTCATAGGTAGATTGATCTCATTGAGGAGGAGTGCAGTGCACAAGAATGATAACTCTACCCTGCATTATTTTTCAGTTATTGCCCTTTGTTATTTTCAGCCATCAGTATTCACATAGGTTTCAAATCTGTATTTACTATAGCCATCAGTTTTCATTACCAAAAGACCTCTTAAAATGGAATTATTCTGCTTTCTACATATACATTCTTCCAATGAGCAAACACATTCGGCGGGGGATGGCCATGTTGACATGGCTCTTGTCATGATTAAAATTTTAGTGCTGTTTTGTTTAGTATTGAATTATAAACTTTGTATAATATTTATTTTAAGCATTCTTCTAACATACATGTATCACTATTGATCAAATTTGTTTTTCAGCAAAGTCAAGTAGCAGGTAGGGAGTATACAAATATACGATACGCACACAGTATAGACAATAGAAACTCCCTAACACGTGGCTTTCCACCTCCAGTTCATCAACCCCAGATTGCAGAACCACCACACACAACAAAAAGAGCTGCTAAAGATCTGCCGAAGTAAGCATTGTTCTTCCTTTTTTACCCTGCTGACTAGTTCAGCACTTTAAGCATTAAAATCTGCTCAAGTAAGCATTGTTTTTCCTTTTTTACCTTGCTGACAAGCTCAGCACTTTAAGCATTTAACGAAGAAATATATAGAGGATATTTGTTTAGTTCAGTGTAAGATTGGAATATATTTCACCGAGTGAGCACCAAAAGGTATATTTCATGAGTGGCGCAGCCACAAGTGAAATATGAACTTTTGGTGTTCATGAGGTGAAATATATTTCGATCTTACTCTAAACTAAACAAATTTTCTTTTTATCATAATGCAAAGAAACGTTGAAAAAGACGTATAATCCTAATACTTAATGAAAAGCGCGCCAAATAATAATACAATGTGACATCATATATGACGTTACATCAGTAAGTTTCCAGTACAGTTCATGCTGGTATTTCACTGAAATAATGTAACGGGCTTAAATTCAAAACAGTGAAAATTATCAAATTGATAATTTCACTGATTTATACAGTGAATTATCAGTTTTTTACTTCACTGATATATTTCTATAAACTACTGATAGCATGTTATAAAATACAGCATTGTTTGGAAACACACTGTAAATTATGAAATTAAAATCCATAAGGTCACCACTTTAGATAATAAATACTATTTAAGAACATGACTGGTGACATGTCAAGGTTCCGAACTCTCAGTGCCTGAGAGGGGGGTTGCACCCTCATTATGCATAGACTGCTGACCAGTCGTTATCCATAGTTCTTCTTCTGAAGAAGTGAATCGGTCTTTACTGAACTAAACTTGCTGTGAAGTGTCTTTAGTTATACCATATTCTAGATTGTTGAAAGATGATTACTTGGTCCTTATTTAGGTTAATGCTAAAAATAGAGTAAAAAAAATCTCCAATATTTTCAAACTAAGGAATCATAAAACACCTGTTGTGTATTTTAATTGTCATTTTAATATGTAAAAGATGTTCAAGTAACACATGAACAATAATAATTCCATACAATATTAATTCTAGATAACAGTGTAGGTCTGGTAAATGCCCTCTTATTTCTACTGAACAAATCATCACTTCTAATCAAATGATTTTTTTTTTCAGGCTTCCACAAGATGCAGGACAAATATATCAAAATATTGGGACAGTAAAAGAGACACCAGGTCAAAGTGGTCACAATAACCATGCCAGCCATGGTGGACACCATTCAAGTAAACACAAGAAATGATCAACAGAACCAAACAAAACAGAACAGAAAATTTTGTTCAAATGTACCCACCCAGTAAATCTCTGATTTTTAGGTGGCCATATAATATTGATGTGACTCGAGTCAATCTTTTTCTTGTACGTTGCTAGCAGTGTTCATTTTTATTTAGTGCTGATATCATTGGCTTGAACTGTGCTGGACTTCTCGTATACATGGTGCAATGATGAATACAAACAATTAATACATGCTTGCCATGGCTGCATAGAATACTTTTACTTACATTATTTTTGTCATCCTCTCTTCAAGGTAAAGAAGTAGTTTTCATCAGTTTTCTAGCTAATTGTCATCTTATTTTAGAAATAATTGTATGATAATTATGTCCAATTTTATGTTCTGAATTTTTTTCCTAAAAAACTGTATTAGGATACCAACAAATGATCTTGATAAATGGAAATTATTTTGTTTATTTTTAAAATTTAAACTAAAGAATAATTTGGGGTGTATATATGTTTTGTTAGCAGATAAGGTATATCTTGTGTGCAGTTGTTAATAATTTCTATTAAAAATATTTATAGGAGTAAAAATTATGGGGAAAAAATTGTTCTGTTATAATTTTAATGGACTACATTTTTGTTTGTTTTGTTTTGTTGGATTTTAATTTGATACTGATACTGTTTAGGGTCATGTAGGAACTTTTTGGGTTTAACCCTTACTCTGCTGTATTTCTAAAATGGACTTGTCCAGCTTCCATTTTTGGAACTGTCCATTATCAGTTTTAGGAATATTAAAAATTCTAATGAAAGATAAAAGTTATTCAGCCAACAGAGTAGAGCCTGGTCAGACTGTATAGATGTGCAAACTTGTCTTGCTTTAAACTGGGTGGCAAAGACTAATCAGTTACCATTCCATCAGGTTAAGGGAAGGCTCCATGTAGTGCCCCTAGTATTATATAGTTTTGTTGATAGCAGCTATATGGAGAGCAAGGTATACGTGTCTCATTATGTTAATGTGACTGGTATGATGTCAATGTTTCTCTTCTTAATATGGGTATGAATCTTCCTAGCTTTGTTAAAGGCCCATTAAGCCTAAAAATGTTAGTATTTTTTATATATTTTAAAAAGTTATTATTTTTATGTACTGTTATGGTTTCCGAAATTTTACTCATTGTTCATATTACTGAGCCATTTCTTTTGCCTCTTTTTTGTATTGGTAATAAGTTCAGTGATGATGTATTTTGTATAGAAGTCAATATACCTTTTTCTTTACATTTTGCTATCTTTATCACATAATAATTATTATTTTACATTCAGTGCTAATTTCTTCAGGCAACAAGCATCTGACAGTCACATGTTCTTAATCCATTATTACAACATTATAACTCATGTGTTAGCAGCTTCTGTAGAAAGAATCATCATTTTTAGGCTGAATGTGCCTTTAAAGGAAGCTAAGTTACTGTTATAAAACATTTATTTTGATTAAAGTGACATTATGCCCATCCAAAAGTACATAGTGAGTGTTCAGGTAAAATTAAATTGACACTTAAGCATAGAAATTTTGTACAGATATAGCTGGTCTTGTTACATCTTGTTGTAGTGAGCTAGTGCTACTTATAACTGTCACTTATAAACTTGTAATTTTATTGTAAGATACAGATATATCTCACATAGTGAACACCAGATGTAATACTGTATTATAAATGGTGTAACCACTTGTGAAGTTGTTATAATTGGTGTTCACATTTAAGGTATAATTTGAACCAATAAGTAAAACAAACTCTGTATTTGTATCATGCTGGTTTTTTTGTTGATTTTTGTTTGTTCTTTTTTAATTGATGTAATATAATTTTACTGTTATTTATGACATTACATGAAGGCATGGTCGAAGCAGGACATTTGTTTATGTTGAGGCATAATTTGTTTACAAGTTATTTTTTCACCCTCAATATCATGAAATAATGCACTTTTAAGATCATTTTCACAAAAGATGGAACATATTTTTTTTTGTAATTTCCATATAGTTATATACTAAACCCTGTATCAAAATATAATTGTAGTAGGATGAAATTACATTACATCATTCCACTGTGAAAGAAGTAAAAATATCAAGAATAATTTACTGTAATATTTCAGAAATCTATTATTAAACTTGTCAAGTTATTTGAGCTGCGTCACGACAAAACCAACATAGTGCGTTTGCGACTAGCATAGATCCAGACCAGCCTGCCCATCTGCGCAGTCTGATCAGGATCCATGCTGTTCGCTATCAGTTTCTCAATTTGTAATAGAGTTGGTAAGTGAACAGCATGGATCCTGATCAGACTGCGCGGATGCACAGGCTGGTTTGGATCCATTACTGGTCGCAAACGCACTATGTAGGTTTTGTCATGACGCGGCTCAATTTTCATAATTCAATGATATTTATCAAATTGAAGTATATTTTATATATTTTGACAATCTTGTATAAGAAGTGTTATCTGTCAATTTGTAGGTCCAAAAATCTGATCCTGATCTCTGAAGTATTGTGGAACTGTGCCAGTTTTCAACTTTCTAATAATTTCAAGATGATTATTAAAACACTTAACTTGTCTAATTATTTGTGTAATGGAATTGCCTGGCTTTGAATTTAGATCAGTCTATTTTAAGTTTATGTGATTTCATAAAGCAATATAGTTACAAAAGCCTACAATAGTACATGTATTGAGTCTGGTCACACACACTAGCAGATAAACATTTATTACATAATCACCTCACTGTGTTTGTTTCTACTTTATAAACTGCTGAAAAATTTAAGATTATAATCAGCTGAACTTTATCTTGAATTAACTTTATCTAGATTACATTCAAATTAACTACTGGACAAGCTAGTTTTTTATAGTTATTGTCTGTTTCTTTGATGTTGTGCACTTGTTAGTGTATTTTCTTAAAGATAGAAAATTTGTACAGGAAAGTGAACAAGATTATAAACTTTTGAAGGATTTTTCTTAAATGGTTATATAGTAAATTTCACTTGTATTGATGATAAAGTTATTTTGATGTGTCTGCAATGATCGTTGCTAGCTTCTGTTGTGAAGCTCCATCTATGTCAATATTGCATTGATATGTCAAGATTATCAATTCCTACACATATATTAAAGAGATACTCTTGCTGAGATTAACAGTTTTTGTAATGTGTTGTAGCCAATACTGATAAATAAGACTCAGAAATGAAGGCATAATTTTGTTTTTATTAAAAAAATATATATATTTTCCCTTCTTATTGTAATCACTAGATAAGTTGTAGGTGAACATACACTGTTAGTCAGTTTCCAGTGAACATATAGAAAAAAAAAATTTGATTTGAAAACAAAAAATAATTTAGTGGTAATAAATTCAATTCATTTAGTGATTTTCGTACACAGGTAAATATAGGATATTGCCAACAACTGTGCAAGTAAGCAAAAAAGTATGATAAGCTTAGTCTTATTCTGGACCATCTTGTTCAAGCCCAGCTTACAAAAAATATGACATTCCAGTAACAGAGACTTCAAAATGACTTTCTTCTTCGGTACTCAGAATTTGTCATTTGGTTGTTACAAATTTCTGATGTAGTAATATTGTTATATCTGTCCCCTGAATATCATTGCAAGTGAAGTTTACTGTATGTTGTATGTCAGATACTCAGTCCATTTTCAAGTATTAATGTCAAAAGATCTGATTTCCAACTTTAATTATCTGGATTGTGTTTCATAGAAAGTTGTAAGTCTGAAGTCTGTCCTAAGTATAAACGGAAACAATTTAACATTTCAAAGAAAATATCCTTATTTATGACCTTTATGGTATGTGTCTTTTAATTTCTGAAAAGCAATGCTGATGGGGTCATACATTGCATATAAAAGGGCCTGTCTTGTATTTCTTAACTTTTCTCATTTTTTTTCTTATAGTCTATGGTACTAATATGAGGATAAAAATGTTGAGGGAAAGGGTCTCAAGTTGGTCCTGAAGTTGGTTTTATGTCCTAAGACTTGGGATACACTTAGGACTTTCTTTGAAACACAGCCCTGTACTGTAAGTGTACATGTTATTTATTAATGATGTAACAGTTCTCCCTTATTTTTAAATGGCAGGCCATTGTAAATTTTCTATTGTTATATTGGATAATGCAAGTTATATAACATTTTTTCTATAAATTTTTGTACTGTCTATGAAATGATATGTTGAACTGAGATTATAGGGGAGATCATGTAACATATTTGGAGATATTTTTTTAATGAAATATTCTGTTGTTATACATTTGAAATAGTTTCAGAAAAAAATGAGACGAGAAATATTAGATATATCTCACTGCTTCTATGTATATCTATAAGCTCTAGGCCAAAATGAAATAAAATTTTA
Source organism: Ruditapes philippinarum (assembly GCF_026571515.1). Lineage (NCBI taxonomy): Eukaryota > Metazoa > Mollusca > Bivalvia > Venerida > Veneridae > Ruditapes > Ruditapes philippinarum. Next base: position 45,836 of record NW_026861730.1, on the reverse strand, counting down.
CCATGCTGTTGATGACTGGACAGAACCTGTATTTTTCATTCTGACCACAAATCATATTTGCAGGGTGGAAAAAAAATTAAGTAGTCCACATTTGCATTTTAATTGACAATGTATTAATGTACAGAATGTTACCAGTAGTTAAGGAGTCTATTTTGTGTCATATTTTTTCCTGTTTTATATCACATGTACTACACTTAAAGTTATACAAGATATTTTTGTGCAGGTTATATGGTCAAATATAAACAGCTGATAGGCCAGTGTTATATAGCACACAGCTGATTGTTCTAACCATATAACCTGCTAATAGCTTCTTTTTTTGTAAAAAATTATAACTTTATAATACTGCACATAAGCTTCCTTTGCTTCATAAAAAAAGAGAATAAATAATCTTAATTCCTACACATGCTGCAGCTTTGTAAATAGAAGATTTAAACATCACAAATATCCAATGAAAATTGATGTTACAAACGTGCAGTATTATGATATATGTTATGTAAATTATGATCTTTAAATTATTGTGCTCTTTGTTAAACAATAGTGTTGATTATATCATTGTTGCTGTTAATATTTAAACAAGTGTAAGCAGAGTGTGGTTTCTTTCCATGAAATGTGTTGAACAATTATTTTTGTATATAGAAGGGAGTTGCCAATTTTGTAAATATCTATCTGTTTAGAAGAGCAGTAATGATGTATTATATATTACTGAGTAACATGGCAATCAAAAGGATTGCAAAGGCCAATTGTTACAGGGGTGGGGGGGGGGTGAGAACTGAAAACAGATATGAAAGGAGAATACAGGAAAAAGATTGATCTTAACGTTATTATAAAGAAAATATTGACATTATCTGGGGACAAACCAGGCTTTATAAAAGATTATATTTGACACTCTTTTTAATTATTCTGTTTTTTCAATTTTATCCATATAAACAAAAAAGTCTGCCCAGCTAATTCTGAAAGAAGATGTTTAGGTATTGTTTAATTCTAGGCAAGGCATATGTTTTATATGTTCACAATGATTCATATATGTCTACTTGCCTTGCTCACCTGTTGATGTGGCTGGTACACTTGCTGAAAATAGGTTAGTGCCAACAGGTATAGATCTCATCCTGACAGGTTTAGATCTCATCCTACAGCAAAAAGTCAGACAGTAAAATTATATGCTCTGAAAGTTTGAAATTTAGCCAGTTGTTCTGGCACCAAAACAGAGCAGTCAAAGAGAAAGATAAAAGTAGGGTAAAGGTCATTTCTCCTGCAAACCACTGTACCACCACAGGTTTAGGTGACTGGTTTTACTGTTAATGGATGCATTGTTTTGGATTCCTTCAATGTCTGATACAGTATTTCAGGATAATATTGAGTTTAACTTAAGTACGTACACTAATAAGTGATAATTTCATTCAAAGATAAAAATGTACACTAATAAGTGATAATTTCTTTCGAAGATAAATTTGGACACAAACAAGTGATAGTTTCATTTGAAGATAAATATGGACACTTAGAAGTGATAATTTTATTCGAAGATAAATTCGGACGCAAACAAGTGATAATTCCATTTGAAGATAACTATGTACAATAATAAGTGATAATTTCATTGGAAGATAAATATGTATACAAGTATTTGGTTATTTCATTTGATTTATCTACATTTCCTTGACTGTCTTTTACAAAGCAATACTATTACATAATTCAGATTCTATTTTTATATTTCTTTTGTTTTGTTTTTGTTAATTGTTCAGATAAAGATACTGACTGTGTATTTTAGCATGGTACAAGTTTTTCAGTAAATTGTTAAGCTAAATAAACTGTGACTTTAGTATGGTACAAGTTTATCCGTTAATTGTTAAGCTAAATAAACTGTGTTCTTTAGTATGGTATAAGTTTAACAATACAACACATTCAGTTAATTGTTAAGCTAAATAAACTGCTGTGTACTTAAGTATGGTAAAAAAGTTTATCAGTTAAATTGTTAAAAATAAATATTTCCCGAAATGGGGTACTTTTAAATATGGTACAATTCAAAAATAAAAAAGATTTAACTGATAATTGGAGATTTAAATATGAATAAGTTTCATGAATAGTTTTAAAAAATTATTAAATTTTTTATGTATATTTTTAACAAAAAAAAATCTTAAAAGTACCGCCTGGGTTTTTCCCCTACAAAAGGAATTTGTGCATTAAAATTGTAAATTGGAAATGTAAGTAAAGAAATAAAAAAAAAAAAAATTTTTTAAAAAAAATACTTTTTGTAAAACATTGTGGGATTAAACATGCAGACAATTGAAGTGTTGGAAATTTCTTTCCCAATTTTAAATCTGGGGAAGAAAGGGATTTGTTTTTTTTTTAGAAAATGAAATATAAAAATAACATATATATTTCTTTTATTTCACAGTCTTAAGATTTGTTCAGGAGGTTAATGATTTTGCTTTTTTTGTTTCTTTAAAAACTTCAGTTTTAAATTTTGAGGGCTATCATACCCCACCCGTTTTGGGTTTGGGAAAACCTTTTTTTTCTTGTCACTTTTTTTTGTACAAAATTTTTTACCTTGTTAACCACATAAGATAAATGCCTAAAACTTCACATTTGTCTAACTCTTTGAGGTTATAATTGAAGGCCAGTCATTGTCCAAAATCCATAATTCTGCATGGGTTTTAATTGTAATATTGTATACAAAGGACATTTTTTGTTGTTTTGAGCTCACCTGTCACAAAGTGACAGGGTGAGCTTTTGTGATCGCTTTTTGTCTGGCGTCCGTCCGTAAACTTTTACTTTAAATGACATCTCCTCATAAACCACTAAGCCAATTTCATCCAAACTTCACAGGAATGTTCCTTTGGTGGTAACCTTTAAAAATTGTTCAAAGAATTTAATTCCATGCAGAACTCTGGTTGCCATGACCCCGAAAGAAAAAAACTTAAAAAATCTTCTTTTAAAGAACCAAAAGAGCTAGAGCTAAGAAATTTAGCATGAAACATGTTCTAATGAGTGTCTACCAAGTTTTTTCTAATAAAAGCCCTGGGGTCAAAATTGGCCCTGCCATATATATGCATATAGTAAAAACTTAAAAATCTTCTTTTAAAGAACCCAAAGAGCTAGAGCTAAGATATTTTTCATGAAACATCTTCTAGTGAGTGTCTACAAAGTTTGAACAAATAAAAGCCCGGGGGTCAAAATTGGCCCCCAGGGGGTCATTGATTTTCCCTATATATATAGTATAAACTTAAAATATCTTCTTTTAAAGAACTCAAAGAGCTAGAGCTAAGATATTTAATAGCATGAAACATATTCTAATGGTTGTCTACCAAGTTTGTTTAAATAAAAGCTCTGGGGAGGGGGGACATCATTGTTTTTCATTATATGTGTGTAGTAAAAACTTAACTTAATGAAACATCTTCAAATGGGTGTCTTCCATGTTTGTTCAAATAAAAGCCCTGAGGTCTAAACTGGCCCCACTCCACATGTTTTAGTGACTATAATTGTAGAACTATGTCATGTAGTTTGAATGAAATCTTTCTCTTTGTGAATGCCTTAATTATCTTAAGGCTCTGATTTTACTATCAAGCACTGAGAATAGTTGAATCTGTTGTCCTACGTTAAGCTGAACATTGTATTATTCTTATTAATATTATCCTTCCCTGTTCTTAACCTTTTACCGCATGAGCATATTGTGAAAAATGGCCATTTTCATTGAAAAGCCTCCTGTTACAAGTTCAAACTCCTATGAAACTATGAAAAATGCTTCAATACTGATGAAACTTGGCACAAATGTTGACTAGACCATAGCCTCTATAACAGCATGCTCAAACTTTAATTTCCTGTTACCATGGCAACGGGTGACTTCTCAAAATTGCCAAAAATCACTATTTTGTATTGCTTTTTTCCATCAAAACTGATTCCAAAAGTGCTGCAACTTCTCAATGGATTGAGAAAGAGGAAAGGCTTTTCAGCGATGGTTACACGTTACCATAAGATCGACATTAGGCCATTTCTAGTCTGTCACATGTCCAAAATTTTCTTATGGATGGAAAAAAAAACAAAAGGGGGCACATCCTCCTTTTGGCAACCCCTTGATGTATCATTTTGATTGGGGATTGACGAAAAAGTGATCACTTTTTTTAAACAACATTTCTCAAACGAAAAACAGTGTTGAGAGCCTAAATATGTTTTTTTCACTGTTTGATGCCTCAAAAGGCGGGGGGGGGGGACAAAAAGTCGTCAAAGCACGTCTATATAAGGTAAATTGATAGTTTATTACATGTTTTACAGTGTAAAATGAAATTTTATTTGATAATCTTCACAGTGAAATTATATTTGATAAATTTCATTGTAGCCGGACTATATTTTAATGTGGATGAAAATAATACTTCATAACTATAATGGAATTGTCAACGGGAATAAATTCCATTATATGTAATTTTTGCTACTTTAAGAGAAGCAAGTAAATAACTGTATAAATTGTGTTAAAAATGTAACATAAGTCGAAAACTAAACTTACAGAACTTTATTTCAACACTGGTACTTTGACGTCATGATGTTGCGACGTCATGAAGAAAAACGCATTCTTGCATAACAGACAGCATTATATACCGTTTACACCTGTGCAAGAAAAACCTGTATTATGCAAGAAAAAGAAACACCGGCTGCAGGTACAGACCGGAATATCTAGCTCTCGGGTACTGTTTATTATTAACTTGTTTGACACACCTTTCTAGAAATGTTAGACACAAATGAGCGACAAAAATCTTTATGAACATGAATATTAAACTATGCCAAAGGTCAGTTTTATAAATCGTAAAGGCTCACATGGAAATTGCATATACACACTTTTCCTCTATATAGGGTGCTAAATTTCAAACACTACTGAAGACTTGCTAGCAAGTTGTATGCAATGGTTCTACAAGGAAATAACCGCTGGGTAGATTTAGCACAGATTCAGTCTGGTCTATCTTACAAAGCGCCAACCGTTTTGGTGTCCATCTGTCCACAATTTCTCGGCTTCACCAGCGTTTTCGCACTACACTACAGGCCGAATGGCGTCAGATTCCACAGGCGACAATCCGAACCTTAAGGTCTATGAGGCGACGATGCACATCTGTAAGAGACGCTGATGGAGGGCATTGTCGTTTCTAAAGATCCCGACGGTGATATTACGAATAGACATTTATGAGTAACTTTGTTTTGGATTTTCATTTTGGTTTTTGCCTTTGTTAAGATGAAAAAGTGTGATTTTGGGGTTTTCACCTTAGGTTCTTCGTTTTACTGGTGTTCATTTGATTTTATACATTTTGAATTATTTTCAGTTATTAAGTTTGCGTTTTGTATTAAAGTTATGATATATATCTAATGGAGTCGTTATTGTTTTTTTTTTTCATGTAATAAAATGCATATAGTGCGGGCGTGCGTTTTCATTGTCCTTAAGTATATGAGCTCTTTAAATTGGCTCCAGATATTTACTTGATATAAGATATGTACAATAACGGTAGTGACACGGGGGCCAAACCGGCCAATTTGATTAGTGAATAGAACCCATCTAAGAATAGGATATCAACTTACGATTTCTTTTAGCAAAAATCAGTCAAAAACTAATGTAAATCAGCAAAAGTTTGACTCGTGACCCTTTCTGGAAAACTAGTGAAACTTTTTTATGTTTAACATTTAGTTTGAAGTCGATGGAGCCGTTGTTTTAACTATTATGATTATAAGAATGTGAGTTTTGACTAGATACGGAACGACATAATTATTCCCGCGTCATTTTTTTCCGTCTAATCCGGCAAGCCAATTTTTCATGTTTGAGTGTTGTATATGGGAATATTTTTAGTCGTTGTAAATAACAGCCAACTGGTATAAGAATGTAATGGTCTTTAAGTATTATAATGGACTTAAGAATATTATGAAATTGATCAATGTAATTTTTAATAAGAAACCCATTAATTACTATATCTTCCTTTACTTTCTCGTTATATCCATGGATTTACAATAAACCCTACAATTAGAAATTAAATACAGATTATTATTTAAATGTAACTGCTACCTATAACTGTACCTGCGAAAACGCGATAGTACGACAAAGTCACGGGGGAGGGGAATCACGTGACTTTGTATAGTAATACCCACGAGAAAATGGCGACTGCTGAGCCCCGGTAAGTTCCTTATTATGTTAAATTAATGTGACAAACGTTTCTTAAATCAAAACAAAACCTAGCGTATCATATGCGCGGTAATTTTCCTCAAATGACACTATAAAGGGCATTATCCTACGTTTTGTGGCTTTTGAGAACATTGTTTGAATAGTGTGAAAATTGCACATTCAGCGATAGTAATTCGCACGAAGCGATATAACTTGGTACCAAAATAAATGAAAATAAGCCTTATTTTTGCACTTAAGACAGCAAATCAATCATTTTATTGACATCTGTTCTTGTAGAATTCCATATTAAATTTTGTTCGAAGGTCTGTAGCCTACAAATGTTCTTTGCAAGTGTTTAGTAAGTAAAACGAACAATTTCTGGATAGTAAGTTGCACGAAAACAAAATAGCAAGTTTCACGCACAGTTTCCAACAGCTTACTAAAATGTGACGAAACTATCTTATAATTCTTTTGGTTACTAATTTGCAATTGTGTTCCGTCTACGGTGACAGAGAAACAAATATCGAGAAATTATTTTAATAATAAATAAAAATCATATTATTTCATAATACATGTATTCATATATTCATATAATTTCATAAAAGATTAATTTAAAAAAAAAATTAAATGTGACATTGACATTGTTTCTCAAGAATTTACGTTACACTTGGCCCTTTTTCACGTTTGACTGAACCCACATCCGTTATCTGTAGAACTAGATATATAAAGAAATAACTGTGCAGAAGGAAATATTACAACACCATCATTTACTTTTCAGTATCTGCAATTTGGACCAATAACGCAAAGGAGAAGACACTCGCCATATCACATTGATACTTAATGCCATCATAGAACTGGTATACAAAAGTTTTATTAAATTTATTCTTTTATACACTGGCAGATTTTATTTATGTTTTGTCCATTTAGAGAAAGTCACAAAAGGTCACACTTGTATGGATGAAGTGAAAACACAACTCTAGTATTTGAATGAAAATAGGGCATTTATTAAATGCCATAAAATATATAGCAACTAAAAAACGTTTTCACAAAAACATAACTGGGTGGAAAAAACCGCCCGTCTCAATACTAACAGATAAAGTTGATAATATACAAAGAAAATAGATTTTTCGAACACAACCTCATGAATATGTTGATCGAAAGTAACGGCGTCATTGTTAACATATAATACTGTAACATATAATGTTCATTGTTAACATATAATACTGTAACATATGTTTGAAACAAAGGCGAAATAATTCAGTAATATAAAACGTTGAACAATGCGAATGTAACAAAGGTGAAAACAATAAATTGAAAATAAACATGACAAAGTTTAGAGGAGGAGGCGATGGGAGGAGGTGGTTTTCCAAAATTATGAGACAAATTTTAGCGAGCGTTTCACGCACGCAAAGTAAACAAAGACTAATGGCTTGTTAATTTTGATTGGTTAATCAGACCAACGTGATAAAACCTGGTTTGTTGATTGGCTAAAAAGACTTCCTAAAAAAGTCTGTTCCTTAAGTCGTACTACATTCCGTAAAACAATAAAGAATGCATGCACAAAGACATAAAAAACTTTATGTCACCATAAACTTCTATATATAAACCCCAGACGTTTTGTTAAAACGTTATGTATTACTATTCGCTTATTTTCTTACCATGTGCAAATGTGTTGCCTCGTAAACTCTTACTTTTTCTTTGTGATAGAGTAAGTAAATAAGATATTCAGAGCGTCCGTGGCCGAGTGGTTAAAATCCCTGATTTTTATACACATGCTTCTCACTGCTATGGATTCTAGTCCCACCAGAGTCCTTGAATTCTTTCATCAAACTAAACGTCAGTGCTTTAACTCAGGTGTCCTGACATTGACGGTGTGATTTGAAACACAGCATCTAAGATTGTTTTATGTAAATATTTTTTTACTCCACTTGCCTTCACTTTAAAAAGTATAAATACCTTTGACCGTTTGATTTCAAATATTCGTTTTTCTTTAAAGGTCCATTATCCCTCTGAAATTCTATCATTTTTATTTAAAAAAACTGTTTATTTTTGGTATCTTGTTATAGTTTCCGAAAACATACTCATTTGCTAGATACTCAAACTATCTTTTGCATATTTGGTTCTGTTGGCAATTGGTGTACCTTTAGTGATTAGTATTTTGCATGGAAGTGAAATTGAAAATACTACTTTGCTTATATTTTGCTACCTTTACGACACATCACTTAATGTTCAGCGCTACCTTTTTCAGTTGTAATAAAATGTTATCATGCGTTTTATCCATTATTTAAACATTATCAAACACATGTTTACATTTCTAAAGAATTAAAACAATATGGATTTCAGAGGCACAATGTGCCTTTAATCATAACTTGAATCACTGTATCATTGTTGTTTTTGCTTTTTGTTTTTTGTTGTTGTGTTTTTTTTGTTGTTTTTTTTGTAAGAAGTTATTTTGTTCTTGCGAATTCTTCAATATATTTTCATAAATTAAGTAACATAGCGACTAAATGTAACAAATACCGGCATAGAAAAACATCAGCATTCAGTTAATTATCATCACCATACCAAATAACGAGCAATTATATTTGTTTATCTTTTTCTAATTACATTTGTACTGTAAAATGAGGACCAAGACACACCAGACACTGCAGAGGTCAAAGAACTACTATCGGCTTTCGCAACAGAAAAACAAGAGCACCGCTAGGCGGAGGATTATATGCCCTAAAGTGTTTTTGTTTTGTTAGTAAGGATGAAGACATGGGAATTATCTGTTCATCCTATAAAATTTTACATCTGTAGGTTGATTAATACTTAAGTTATTAAAATTGACCTTAACCTTTGACCTTGTGACCCCAAAATCAATAGGAGTCTTCTACCTTATATGGACAATCATCCTAAGAAGTTTGAATATTGTGGGCCAATTGGAACTTTAATTATGCTCTAGAAACTGTTTTAACTATCAAGGTAATAGTGACCTTGACCTTTGACCTTGTGACCCCAAAATCAATAGGGTTCTTCTACCCAATATGGACAATCATCCTATGAAGTTTGAACATTGTGGGCCTATTGGAACTTAAGTTATGCTCCGGAAACTGTTTTCAGTATCAAGGTAATAGTGACCTTGACCTTGTGACCCCAAAATCAATAGGGGTCTTCTACCCAATATGGACAATCATCCTATGAAGTTTGAACATTGTGGGTCGAATGGAACTTAAGTTATGCTCCGGAAACTGTTTTCAGTTTTAAGGTAATAGTGACCTTGACCTTTGACCTTTTGACCCCAAAATCATTAGGGTTCTTCTACCCAATATGGACAATCATCTTATGAAATTTGAAAATTGTTGGCCAAATGGAACTTAAGTTATGCTCTGGAAACCAAATTGCTAACGGACGGACGGACGGAAGTTCTAACAGGAGAGTAATTATGTGGCTAATCTATTGTTCTCTCTATTGTTCTTTTTAGCCACACAAAAGAAAATAGCCACATAAAAGCATTACGGAATGAATGACATCAAAGAGAAAGAACAGTTACCTATTGTCCCTCTAGCCACATAATTACTCTCCTGTGAGTGCGGACGGACAGACAGACGGACGCCAGGGGGTATAACATAATATGCCCTTTCGGGCATATAATAACACTTAGCTGTGTAATATCAAATCCCATCAAAAGTTCAGTTGATATATTATAAAAACAACCAATTAAGCATTCGTCCTATAGACAAAAAGTGAAATATTGGATCTTGAATAATTGAGATAAGTATTTTCTATCTCTTTACATATGAACTTTAACTTTCTTTTAATGTATATGTATGCTAATAGAAACTGTGCGTGAAACTTACTATTTTGTTTTCGTGCAACTTACTATCCAGAAATTGTTCGTTTTACTTACTATACACTTGCAATGAACATTTGTAGCCTACAGACCTTCGAAAATATATTTTATATGGAATTCTACGATGATAGATGTCAATAAAATGATTGATTTTTTGTCTAAGCTTATTTTCATTTATTTTGGTACCAAATTATATCGCTTCGTGCAAATTACTATCGCTGAATGTGCAATTTTCACACAATTCAAACAATGTTCTCAAAAGCCACAAAACGTAGGATAATGCACCTTGTATTGTCATTTGAAGAAAATTACCGCGAATATGATACACTAGGTTTTGTTCTGATTTAAGAAACGTTTGTCACCTTAATTTAACACAAGTAGAGTTTTTGATGCTAAAGCATCAAGTCGCCGGATAGAAATATGATTGTATTATCATAAATAAAAGAAAATTTCAGTTAAATGGTTTGAGTATAAAGAAAGGAGGAACAATAAGTTGAGAAATGTTTATTCATAAACACGTTTTCATGTACTTGCCACAATTATATCTTTCTTGCTATAAACTTTGTAAAAGAGTTTTATGCACTAAATTGATGTTATGTTATAATGAAACATCATATTTGAAGCAAAATTTGTCAAGAAACTGTTATCATTATTAAATAAGCAAGTATTGTTTAGCAATATTTACCCGAGACTCATTAATTTCCGGGAGGTGTTTCGTTAGTTTTCATAACTTATTAACGACTTTATTGTAAGTATAATTACATGTATATATCAATTAATTCTGCTCGCTGGCCTTGTGGTAAGTATGACGAAGTTGCATGTAACCTAGTAGGGGCAAGTTCGAATCTTGGACAAATCCTGTTTGTAGTTTTCATAAATTGATTTTTATTTTATTTTTTAACTGTATGAAACATAAGTTGATAAATCGTGTGTTTCATTTCTAGCACTTTTTTATTTCATAATTTTGATTAATGGTAAAGTTTTGCAAAATACAAAAAATATCATAAAAGAAAACATAATAAATCACTTTATCGAACATGCAGTCTTCAATTTGAAACTAAATGAAAATCTAACACCTTGTCATCGAGGCTTTTAAAGCAAGTGATATGCTTGTAATTGTACTTGTAATTCTACGTTATACATATACCGTTGTACCATACATCGAAATCCGTATGGTTTACTTCAGAATCCGATAATTACCGACCATCGAATATTTGCAAAGTGAATATGAAAATATATATGCTTAATTATTGCATAAAACAATGCAATTCTACTGTAAGAGTGGTGTCTGCATAAAAAATATTCTTCTCGAAAATATATATAATTTAGTTGAAATCAATATTCCCGTCGTTACATTCGATGTAGTTAACGTTTAATTGCCTTTCAGTGCAATAAACTATCAACAAAAAGATAGTTTATTAGTTTTCTCTGTGTATCCAATACGATTCCGGCCCCTACAGTCATACCGAGATTTTGTAATTAGTCATACATAATTACTTTGATTTGCACTTTATCAGCTTCTATACCTTGTGTCAACCATTCATAAATTAAGTTACCTGTATGTCTGTCTTATCAGCCATTTGTTACTATTAATAGATTTTATAACAATAACATACAACGTGTAGTCACGTGATTCTAACAAAGAAATAGGGAGAAATAGTTAATAACTAAATAAAATAATAAAAAAGAATAGGTCTCAGAAGATATAAACACCCAGATAATTTAAAGTCTCATTTCAAATATCATGCATGATGTCTTTATCATAACATAGCAACGCTTGACACTTTGAAATAAGTAAAAGTATCCCTATTTTCAATGACTTATCCATAGGGATACATCATTAATTCATTTTATAAAAATTGTAATGTTGCTTTTTAAGATGTCAATATTTGAATATTTCATTTCATTGAGCAACGTTATTGTATGTTTGAATTTTTGAGATTACTGAAAACAATTATAATCTTTAATTGTTCAGTAATTGATATGCTTTTATTTACAGATTTTAAGGCCTTCTCCTATCATAGGTATAATTAAGAAATAACATCGGCCTGAGAGGTGTATATCGGCTATTTAACACCGGTTTGATGTTTTGATGCGCAGGAATTGACCACTAAGGCCGTATAGGCCTGAGTGGTTAATTCTTTCGTATCAAAACGACAAAACCGGTGTTAAATAGCCGATATACACCTCTCAGGTCGATGTTATTCGATTCTAACACGATGAAATAAGGAAAATCACTAATGCTATTTTTTAAGGGGAAATAACTTCCGGTGCTGATATTCGTATAATGCTGTTCGATTTTCGCACCCTACTGTTGCGAAGATATAGAAATTATTAAACAAATGAAATAATAAGAAAAAAACGTTACTTTATCAAGTTTTCAACAATAAAAACTTACGTCGTATTGTGTTTACATCAGTGCCCCATTTATCATTCTTGTATGTATGAAATAACGTCAGCTTGTTTATGAATGAGTTGTTTACTTAGGATGACGTCATTACGCTGCTTACGGATTGGCGCCGTTTTGTCAAAATATGTATTAACTGATATGAATCTAATATGTGGCGTTAGTGTATGTGAGATATTATTTCGGTATTATATGAAAAGAAAACATTATACGAACTGAAAATATAAAAAAAATGCTTTTTATTGTTGCTTTAAAATGCTTTGTAAACTATACAATCGAGGGTGAAAACATAACAGCGCATATAACAAGTAGTCCCTAACCGGTGTTTATTGGCAGTTTAACACCAGTTTTTTTCTTCTTTGTCTATAGTGGCAAAATCACGTGAGTGTTAGAATATTAAACTGTTACAAATATAGTCGCCGGTTTCTACCGGCGACTAATAATGCCGGCTCGCCACGGCGAGCCGGTATTACGGTAGGATTTTACTGAGAAACAACCTAAAACTCCGAAGCTATCCAAAAATTTAATCGAAGCTTGGCTTCCAGCTTTCTACAAAATTTATCTATCAGGGCTAGGATCCAAAATTATTTAGCCAATCAAATTTTAATCTTACATAGCGTCAAAAAACCTTCAATTTTCACGCCATTTTTAAAAAATCAGCAAGTATTGTTTTTGAGCGCAAAGATATAATGATGATTAAAATGTTTGTCTTTATGAATTCTTTTTAATAAATCATATTTACACTGGACTTCTGATTTAGCTATTTCACATGTTTTCTCTGTAGTAAGTTTTCATTTGGTTAATTAACATAAGTGTACATCTGGTTCTGTGCATTTTTTATTTTTCCTTTTTTCGGTCATTTTATCCTTTCCGGTATTTAGTGTATGTATTTACTGGCCGGGATCCGGGACGCCCGGGTCCGGGATCGTATAAGATATGGAGGAAAAACCTAATGAACTTTATTTGTGTTGATTGTTGTCGTAATGAAAAGCCATTAAACGTTAATTTTTTTATTGTATATAATGAACGTTAAATTAAATTAACTTAGAATATAGATATATTTAGAGCTATTAATTAACAAACTTAAAATGCGGAAATCACAATACTAATAATAATATGCCTAATTAATTGGAAAAATCAATCTATTTTCTTGAATTGGTCAAATCCCGGGATCCCTATATGTTTTAAAACGATCCCAGCTTTTCTGAAAAACTATATACTTGAACTGGCCAATCCGTGAGATCTATTTACATTTTAATACGATCCCGGCTTTTCTGAAAACTATATTATTGAACTGGTCAATTCCCGGGATCCCTATATGTTTTAATAGGATCCCGGCTTATCTGAAAAACATCTTCTTAGACTGGTCAATTTCCGGGATCCCTATATTTTTTAATTAGGATCCCGGCTTTTCTGGCTGAATTGATTGACAACTTGTGTTTAACTTTAGGACTTGTGCCTCTCATTCCAATACTAAATAACATACATGTATTACAACTTAATTTTGTATAAAGAGACATCTTTATGAAATCTACCTATCTAACATTTTGTGGTCAAGGTCAACAGGCCATATAGTAAATGTGCATAGACATAGGTTCTTCATTCTATCTGTTTACATGCACCTTTATATATACTCATACTCATCTTGGTTAAACTGAGAAAACTTTATATGTCACTTTCAGTCAATGAGTTTAAGATTTTGAATTTACTGGCCCGAATTCCAGTTTTGAATTTATTCTACTAAATAATTAACAATTTTTTTTTAAATTTACACTGGCCTGAACTTATATACACTGGCCATCAGGCACCGGGCCAGTGTTGACTTCACTTTTATTTTGATGTTCGCTGAAGTCTCTTCAGCTAACAGAACTGTCATTTTTACATTTAAACACACCCCTTGAAAAAAGTTACGAAGCGAGTCGCTACTAGCTTTTTTAAAAGCTAACCTTGTAAGGTACTTACCGGGGCTCAGCAGTCGCCATTTTCTCGTGGGTATTACTATACAAAGTCACGTGATTCCCCCCCCCCCCCGTGAGACTGAGGCATACATAATGTGCTGTCAAAGAGTAAATAAACCCCTATACATGTATATAAACCTTAAATGTAGAGCACATCTCATACAGTATTATTTATAGAATCTATATCATATGCATGGTCAGTCATACATGTACATACAGTGTATTGTATACACGGATATATGTAAACAAACATGTACACGTGCAATTCATAACATAAGAAAAAAGAACAAGTTTACAGTACAATATTTAAAACCGTCTGAGCTACAGCAAAGGTGCTAGTGGCATTGATTTGACCTAAAATGTGTTTAACCTTGTTATTTATGCACTAAAACATCAATATACTAAAAAAAAGTAATTAATATTTATTCAATAAACGATATGTAAAATGTATCAACTTATGAGTACTTATTCCACACTGGATAGTATACCTTAATAAGAGACTCCAATTCATACCTTCATATATATCTAGTCGCCTAGATACGTCATAGAAATTTGCGCAAACGTAAAACCTTTTACACATGCATTTTCTATATATAGACAAAAATCTATAAATACTTGTGTTTCGGCCATACGTCATAAAATTATAGCCAATCAAGGTATTCCAATGTAATTGTGTTGTTATAAATGTAAACAAAAGCACGTGGTATCTGTCAAAGTTTATTTAGCTTTACTGTGGTCGTTGTAGTTCTGTTCGCGGGATAAATGGGCGTGATAAATCTGAATAAATGTCTAATCTGATTTTCTTCCCATTGTGTAGCAAGGCTATGATTTTTCCTTCATCGGACCAGGCATTCTTTACTCCGTCCGTAGCCGAAGCGTTCTCCAAAAGTTTGGCATTTTTGGCTGTGAGGTCCTCTCTGATAACGATAGCGGTTCCTTTTAATTGTCTTCTTTGCCGCACAACTTTCCTCTTAATTTCTTTTGACACAAATTTGCATATTATTGGCCGGTTTCCGTCAGCTCTGAATTGACCAATTCTATGAGCGATGTCAACATCCGCCGGTTTTATATTAATGTTTA
This sequence comes from Ruditapes philippinarum, assembly GCF_026571515.1. Taxonomy (NCBI): domain Eukaryota; kingdom Metazoa; phylum Mollusca; class Bivalvia; order Venerida; family Veneridae; genus Ruditapes; species Ruditapes philippinarum. Next base: position 30,435 of record NW_026861730.1, on the reverse strand, counting down.
GTTTGTCATTTAGTTTGTTAATAACTAATGAACAACTTGTCTCCTCGGACTCGTTTTTATCTCTGTCATCTATACCATAAATTCTGACGCTACTGTTGCGACTGTATTGTTCCAAGTTATTTATCTCTGATTCATGTTTTCTTATTGTCGATTGCTTTTCATGTAAAGTTTCATTCATTTTGTCAACATGACTTTTAAGCCTTTTATTTTCATCTTTCATTGATGCAAGTTCATGTGATATATCACTTACTTCATTTTTCAACGTATTTATTTCACTCTTTTGTTCAGAGATTTTTGATTCTAACTTTTGAATTTTCTCATAGATTTTGTTTGTTTCCTTTTTAATTTCATGCTTTATTTTGTCCACACTTCTATCTATCACGCTTTCCATATAATCTTTCGAGGCTAGTTTATCAATCTTCGTTTCAAATGAGTTCATGAGTTCTATCACATCTTTCAATTGTAATTCTTGTTGTTCTTCTGATTGTTGAAGTTTTGCTGCTTTACTCTTCGGTCTACCCGACATTTTGACGACTTTCTAGTAAATATTTACACTCAATATTTATATTTACACACAAGATAGTTCTGTGTAACGCCTGTGTGATGATGGCGCCGGTAAAACCGGTTTTGTCAGTTTATGGTCAGATAATAACTCACAAAATTTAAACTTCAAAATATACCTCAATTTGCATGCTGCATATTTTTACAGTTCCATTGCGTATTTTCAAATGTTTTCCTTAAGTATACGTGTGTTTTTTCTGCTTTAAATCCGTTGTTTTTATTGAAAAACTGTCGATGAAAAACAAGCGATAAAAACACGTCTTCCTCCATTGACTAACATTGACCTTGCATGTTTGTACATACGTTTTTTCTTACGGAGCATTCGTTTTGCATCTTTATGCAACCATGGAATATCTTGTTTATTTTTCGTTTTTTAGTTGGATTACATGTGTCCATGTTTCTAAAAAGTGTATCTTTAAAGTTGACCCAGTTTGTATCTACACTGTTTTTCTGATTGTTAGCTAAATAGTCCGATTTAAATTCATTTGTCATATCTTTAAGTTTTTGCCAATCTGCCTTTTTATAATTATAAACAGCTCGATTTTGTTTCTTGTTGGTAACTGCACGTAATTTTGATGTGACGAACAAGCAATCATGATCACTTAAACCGAGTGGAAGTCATGTGGAACATTTTTCAATCAAAGTTGGTTGTGATGTTATAAAGAGATTCAAAGTTCTGTTCATTCTTGTAGGTAACAAATTCACTTGTCTATAAAGTGCAAATATTAAACACATTTTTTCACAACGTGATTTATCTTTAGCACCAGTTGTAGGATTACCATACTCCTAGTCAATATCTCCTTGATTAAAGTCTCCGCCAAGGAAAATTTTACAGTTCCGATATTTTCACTACTTCCTATTTTTCCAAGCGAGATATAAAGTTCATCAGCGTTTCGATTGAGACTTGGGTTCACAATAAAATGCACCAACTAGCATATTTCAATGTTTTGAAGTTGTGACTTTCACCCATTTAATTTCACAGTAACTGCCTAAATCTGGACAGTCTTTACAGTGTAAAACCGGTTTAGCTAAAACCATGACTCCGCCTCCACTTTTCCAAGTTCTTTGCGATCTTTTCGAAAATTTCTCAATACGAGTGTTCAGGCGGTAAATTGTAAGGTATAATTTCAGCGTCAATAACGGCTGGATGTAAATGAGTTTAATTGCCGAGGATCAGGCTCATTACTAACTATAAGATTATGTTATTTGGTCTTGTTATGTCTAATACTTTGAAAGTTTAAAACACAAAAATTAAGTGGTGTTCGCCCCTGCGTACCAGGAAATGAAACTAAATAGATGTCGTATATTTATCAATAGAGACGCACCAAGAAGATTGTAAACTTGATTCTGGGTCGGACGTAACTCTGTTTTCGTGAGATGAAACAATATGTCACAGGGTCATTTGTCATTATATATACATGTTTATACTTTACCATTATTATATCCTATATGATATATAGTGCATTTCTTATAAATATATTCTTCCTTTTCCATCCACTCTTCATCTCATATTTACTCCCATAGCCTTTCATTATTATCATTCATCATATATCGTACACTAACTATGTAGTAACTGGTGACGGGCCTCATTTTTTCGCTCATCATTTACGCCACGCATGCGCACGGCAGATTTTGAATTACAGTTGTAGACGTGAGAACGGAAACTTAGATATATTTATTTTGCTGCTCTGTTGTGTTTTTTACAGGGTAATTAAATGTGATGATAATATTCATTCTTCAGTTTTCTCATTCATCGTTTGTTTCATGATTTTGACGGTTTTGTATATTTATGAAATGCACTGCAGATTTGAATTACAGTTGTAGACGTGAGAACGAAACTTCTGACTTTCTTGTTTATTTATTTATTTTGCTGTCTCTGTGTGTTTTTACAGTCTCAATCACAAGAGAGAACTTTATAAAACCCTTAGACCATTATAGAAGCCAGAAGGTAACAAATACATTAATTTTACCGGTTTAATTCAACTAGATATCATCATATTTAACGCGTCTTCAAATAATTATAGTGCACTTTGTTTACATCAGGAATTTCGTCGTTGGAATAAGTGATAAGTTAGACTTCTTAACAAACAGAGTGAAAATAGCTGTTTTTTCTAGTACACATTTTGTAACAGTATATCATGTAGTTATATATATTTCATCTTCATATAGTTTTTACTGAATTGGATGTAGTTGAAAACATTTCATTTATACTTGAGTTACTGGTTTGTTTACATTTTTATCATACATGTACATTGTGTAATTGTTTACCATTATTTTTCCGTAGAGAACTTGAATTCATTGATTTGTCAGCTGCATTCACAGTAACAGGACTCACAGTAAAGCAATGTAGCATTTCACAGCAATTGGTATTGGTGAGCATTAATATTAACAATATAATATATCCCTTGTGAGCCCTATATCTTTGTAAACTTTGATGATTTTTACTACGTATCTACATAATCATACTGTATTTTGTCCCTTTTGGTATTTTTTGGCATACTTATTAACATTTTGGCTTAATAGTTTCGCATAGCGACAGCTGGTTTTTTAAAAAAAAAAAAAAAAAAAAAAAAAAAAAAAAAGAAGTGGTCTGTCAAATTCATTTAATTTAACTGTAGGTATAATATAGTCATAAATAGTATTTTTAAACAGCCTGTGGACAATATTGACAAATTGACTTTGACGGTTGACATTATTATTTTGTAATGGATATTTTCTATAACCGGTTAGTACTTTAGGTGTTGAACAGGAATGAGTTAGTTAAATGCTGTAGTGGCAGAAGATGGTCACAGTTATTTCACCAACAGCTATGAATATAAATCAGTGTGAAGAATATTTTAGTTTGAGCTAAATATTTGTTCAAATAATGAAATTGTAAATTGGTTTAATTGATTGATACAAGTTACTGAAACCAGTGATAGTTTTAACTAGTATATGTTATAAATTATTTAGTTTTGAGAAGATATTATACTTGAAAGCAGATCTTGTTTGATATCGAGTCAGATAAGTGCTGCTAGCAAGACAGTTTGCGCGAAATTTTTGTGGAAGTTGTTTCATGTTTTTGTCGGATGGAAGTATTTTATTTGGAGCTGCTGGCGAAATACTGTAAGGAAAGGTATTGTGAAATGTGAAATGTTGTTGTTATATTAAAGCAAAATAGAAACTGAAGTTGGTTTTGTGTTTTATTTTGGTAAATGTTGATATAGTTTTGACCTTGAGGAGAAGTTGTGCTACAGTGTTTATCTAAAGGGTAAGATATACTAGTGGTGTCAAAAGTCTGTCGCCTAATAGTTTTGAGCTGAATTTGTTGTTGCACTTGTTTGTTATACAGGTACTTTTAAAAAGAGTTCTACCAGATAGTGGAAATTTCTTTGAAATTTATTGAAAGTATGGTGTACCAGTAGGATCAAAAGAATTTGATTCTTGTTTGTTATTGCAATTGTTTTATTATACAGTTACAATACTTTAACCTGAGATAGAGTTCTACCTGTATAGTTGATATTTCTTTTTATTTTTTAAAAAAGAAATATATATGGTGTACAAGGGGAGACATAACATTTTTTTTGAAATGTAAAGTAACTACACCTAGTACTGGGTATTAAAAGTATATAACTTTTAAGAGGTATTTGTTTGAAAAATCATTTTTGTACATTGTATAGAAGTGAATATTATTTGATTGAATTGTGTGATTTTTATTTTTGCACAATTCTACCTAGTTGTCACCTTGTTTGTCAATTTTTGTCGTCATGGATTTGAAATAATACTGCATCAGGCTATTACTGACCGTGAACTTGAAACATTACTGCTGATATTATCCGACGCCCGGGGAAATTTCCTTTCTTTATTTTTGGGGAAATCTAGCAACCACCCCCTCTACTTTGCCGGGGAAACCTTCTCAAAACCCCTGATTAGGGGAATTTCTGCTAGAAAATTACACTGGAACCCCAAGGAAACCTGGGCTTTTTGGAAAGGAAAATTTTCCGGGGGAATTATTAAATTTTCAAAAACTTAAAACAACTTTTTATAATAACCCATTTCCTCCACCCAAACCCTTTTTTCCCCCCATACGGGTTTTTTCTCACTTAATGGTTTCAGCAACCCAAAGGGTCCCTTTAAGGGGGGTTTTTTGTTGAGGACCCCTATATTTGGCTTTTGAGTTAGGAAAGGTTTTAAATAAAACTGTTTGATCAGGAATGGGGGTTTTTCCTGAACATTTTTTTGGCTCGAATCCTTTTAAAGGAAGAGTTTAAAAGGGTAAACCCCTTACATTTTTTTTACATTTTGGAAGGAGTGCTTTCTGTTCAGGATATTTTGTCTGAATTAGAGGGTATATATGGTAATGTCTCCAGTGGTGAGAAGCTGAAGGAGAAGTTTTATTGTGCTCAGCAACTCAAGGGGGTTAATCCATGCGCGCGCATCCTTAAAGTTCTGATACCGCGAACACTTCATCGGCCGGTATTTCGAAGAAAAAACGGGTGGCGTGAAGAAATAGAAAAAGGTATGAATTTAATTTTGTTTTTGCCAAAGAAGATGTCCTAACTTCCTAGTTTTTATATACAAAAATGTTTTGAAGTAACTCTTTCCTGTTTTGTCAGTATTTCGCGTTGGAATGCGATTTTGATTCTTGATAGTGGTACACCCGGCGTTGAAATGTTACAGAAAAATGAGCAAATATCGATTAAAAAACTGGCCGTTTTAAAAACGGCTGGAAGTTATTCTGTTGTAGAATCCTTTTCAAAAATATATTTTCAACCTTCGTTCCAATTCATTTGTACTAAAAAAAGTATTTAAACGCACTATTTACAGAAAACAGAGATTTATGATATTGCGTACACTCTAAAAAAATCCAGATACTGCGTTTACACATTAACTATGCAATGGATAGAAAGTACATTTTATTCGAAGCAGTCTAAGGTTTATAAAGATGATAAAGCGGATTGAATGGGTGTCCCATTTGAAGATTTTTTTTAAAAATCTACCATCCAGAAAAGAATTAAACATTTATTTTATGCAATTTGTTTAGGTATTTATGTAAAACTGGTGAATAATTGTCTATATTGATAATGTGTTTGATACACTTTTTTAAAATTCTACATCCTAACGAAAAGAATTAAAACCCATTTATTTATTGCAATTTTTTGTTTAGGTTTATTTTTTAATGTAAAAAACCTGGGTGAATAATTGTCTATATTGATAATGTTTTGATACTCTAACATTTCAAAAAAATAAATTACTTCTTACAGTCATATTTTATATCTTATTTCAGAAAATGAATGTGTGTCGATTTTTGTGGTGAATTCTTTGCCAGTGAATCTTCTCTCAGACAGCAATGAGCCACGACATCGGCAAGATGGCCCCTACAATGTGATATATGTAGTCAAATGGCTTTTTTCTTAGGAGTACCATTACAAAACACACATGCAGCGTCATTCCTCTGAACGCAAGTAACGAATGTAAATGCGGCAAATCGTTCTAGACATTTCTCATGATTTAAAACGCCATGAACAAAGAAAGGGCCAAAAATGGTAATTTCAAATGTGATGAATGTGGCTTGGCCGTTCTTCTAATAAAATAAAGATCTTAGTGACCACAAAGATAAGCACGAGAGTAGAAAACGTCATAAATGTGGAAAATGTGGCAAAGCATTCAGGTATAAATGCAATCTTTACAGACACTTCATGGGAAAAAACATGGTAAATTAAATTGCACAAAAAATAGCATATATTTGTAACTTGAACTAAAAACGCTTGCAGCAAGTTATTTCTTTGGAATGCGTTCATGATCCACGAACTTTTAACTGTGTTTCCTTTTCATGTGTTCCTTAAGAGTTTTGGTATGACTGGATGTTTTTTTTTACAAATACTGCACTTGAGAGGATCTTTAATTGCATATGAGAGATGGGACGAAATAGCTGCTTTGCTTGAATAAATTTAACCTCAATGTTCACATGTAAATTCATTCCCTTCGTGCAGTTTGGAGTGTCTGTAAAGATTGCATTTATACCTGAATGCTTTGCCACACTTTCCACATTTATGACGTTTTCTATTGTCGTGCTTGATTGTCGATTGCTCATTTTCTGTAACATTTCAACGCCGGGTGTACGCACTATCCAGAATCAAAATCGCATTCAACGCGAAATACTGACAAAACAGGAAAGAGTTACTTCAAGACATTTTGTATATAAAAACTAGAAGTTAGGACATCTTCTTTGCAATACAAATTAAATTCATACCTTTTCTGATTTCTTCACACCACTCGTTTTTCTTCGAAATACCGGCCGATGAAGTGTTCGCGGTATCAGAACTTTAAGGATGCGCGCGCATGGATTAACCCCCTTGCAACTACCTGCTGAATCTATTGCAGATTATAGCCTTAGATTGGAACAGCTTTTGTCCAAGTCTAATATTAGGTTTGAGCAGTCCACCAAGAATGAGATGTTATGTAATAGGTTGTGGTCTGGGTTGTATGACCAACATCTCAGAAGTGTATCTAGGTATAAGTTTGAAAGTATCCATGATTATGGAGTACTTAGGAAGGAGCTCAGACAGATGGAGCAGGACTTAGAGTTAAACAAGAAGAGTCCATCTTCTCTCACACTTCCAGTGAGTAAGCCTAAGTCCTCCCAGGTTATTCAATCCCCTGAGGGAAAGAAAACTCCAGATGTCAAGGTTGAACCTGCTTCCCTGTTAATGTCATCTGTTGAGAATAAGATTCTTCAACAGTTACAGGATTTGACCAACCAGATGAAGCAGCTGAATTCCAGGGTTGGCACTGTTGAGAAGGAACTTCAGGGTTTGAAGAAGTCCAGAAGCTACCAGGGTGGATACCAAGATAGGAGCAGATGGAGTGATAAGAGTAAGGAGCAGGGTCCAGCCAAAGAAACACCTAAGGCTACGGACAGGTCTGTTACAGATAAGATTCCAGAGAATACTTTAAACCGGAAGTGACCTTCTCAACAGGGCCAACAGGAGGTCAGCCATTTTTTAAAGGCCCATATATTGCACCTTTGGTAGGTCATGCAATGAGGTTGAAGTTCTCATTTGTGACACTTCATGTAAAGGTCTTCTTGATTCTGGAGCATGGTTTCTTCTATTAGTGAATCTTTTTATTCATCTTTAGTTCCTAGACCAGAACTTACACAGCCTTACAGATTTTAGTTTGGATATTTCCAGTGCTAATGGTTCTTCTGTTCCTTACATTGGTTATATTATTGTTGATATTGGTATTCCAAAGGTTGATTTTAACCCTGTTTCTGTGCCATTGTTAGTGTTTCAGGGATACCAAGTATTTCTTTTTCAGTTCTTTAATTGTAGGTACCAATGTTTTAAATTTTTAAAAAACTTTGGCCCCTACCTGTCAGTACCAGCTGAATGGAGTGATGTTTTTACTGTTTTATCTTCTGTAAATTGTCTTCCTGTCAGAAGTCTTAGTGATATCAGTGTTCAGATCCCACCTTTTGAGACCAAGACTGTTATTGGCAAGGTTCGCAATGTTTGTAATATGTCTGAAGCTGTTACTGAGATATTGACAATAATGTATCAGTACCTGTTTGTCCAAACCTTGTTCATGTGAAACCTACAATTTTCTTTTTGTAGGATACCTGTGAGAATGTGTAATATGTCTGCCCATCCTGTGGTCATTAAACCCAATTCTCTTCTTTGTTCGTCTTCAAGATGTAGATGTCGTTAGAAGAATAGATCCTTTTGAAGGTTTACTGCCAAGATGAACAATGCAGACAAGTCACTTGAGGATTTGGGTATTTCTGTTCCTACTGATATTCTTACAGTAGATGAACATGTTAAGGCCAATGAATTTTTCTCAAGTTGGAAACATATCTTTTCATCTGGCCCAACAGATCTTGGATGTACCAATATTGTAGAACATGGTATTGAACTTTCAGATCCTACCCCTTTCAAGGACCATTATCGGCGTATTCCACCGGGTATGTATGTTGAAGTCAGGGAACATCTGAAAGATATGTTAGCTGCTGGTGCCATTAGAGAATCTAATAGTCCCTTCTCTTCGAATGTAGTCCTTGTACGTAAGAAGGATGGGTCTTTAAGATTCTGTATTGACTACCGTCGGCTCAACAGTAGAACCATCAAGGATGCATATGCCTTGCCCAGGATAGACGAGACCATAGATAGCTTAGTTGGTGCCAAATTCTTTTCTAAGCTTGACCTACGATCAGGTTACTGGCCAAGTTGCCATGAAGGAGGCCGACAAGTATAAGACAGCCTTTTCGGTTGGTCCACTCGGTTTTTACGAGTGTAACCGTATGGGTTTTGGGCTAACCAATGCCCCTGCTACTTTCCAGCGTCTGATGGAACGTGCTATGGGTGATCTTAACCTTACTGAATGTCTCATCTATTTAGATGACATTATCATCTTTTCTAAATCCAAAGAAGAGCATTTTCAGCGTCTTAATTCTGTTTTTCAGCGTTTGGAGAAAGCTGGTCTCAAGCTTAAAGGTTCTAAATGTGATTTCTTTCGAACCAGTGTGAAGTATTTAGGCCATATTGTCAGTAAACATGGTGTCGAAACCGATCCCGACAAAATTGCTGTTTTAAAGAATTGGCCTGTCCCAAAATCTATCAAGGAGTTAAGGAGCTTTATTGGTTTTGCTGGTTACTACAGGCGGTACATCAAAGGATTTTCTCAGATAACCAAACCACTGAACGATTTGCTGATTGGTCATCCTATCAACAAAGCCAGCAAATCCAAGAATAAAGCTACACCTTGGAAATGGGGTCCTGATCAACAATCTGCCTTTGACTTACTACTTAAGTGTCTTAGTACCCCACCCATCTTGGCATATGCTGATTTCAGCAAACCATTTCTTTTGAATATCGATGCCAGTGGAGTTGGTCTTGGTGCCGTTTTATACCAGGTGCATGATGGTAAAGAGAGAGCTGTTGCTTTTGCAAGTCGTGGGTTAAAACCAAATGAACGGAATTATCCCGCTCATAAATTAGAGTTTCTTGCTCTAAAGTGGGCTGTGAGTGATAAGTTTAAGGATTATCTGTATGGTAACTCTTTCCAAGTCCGTACTGATAATAATCCTTTGACTTATGTTCTTTCCACTGCGAAACTTGATGCAACGTCTCACCGTTGGTTAGCTTCTTTAGCTAATTTTGATTTTACAATCAGTTATCGCAGTGGTAAGTCGAACGTTGATGCAGACGCACTTTCACGATTACCTACATCTTCTTGTCCTGGTACTGTTATATTTTCAGATGTAGTAAATGCACTTTGCCTTGGTACTTTAGTTGATCCCCAGGAATCCCCTCTCTTTGAGTGTAATTCTTTTTCTCAGGCTGTGTTAGACCATGCCGATGCAGATGGTGATGAACCGTTAGACACCAATTTTAGTGATATTGATTGGGCTGAAGAACAGGGAAAAGATGTAGCCATAGCACGCATCCGACATTTAGTCCAGGCAGGTCGAAAACCAACTAGACGTCTTTGTTCTTTAGAAGACCCACTTGTAAGACCATATTTTAGGGAATGGTCATCTCTTTTTATCAAAGACCATATTCTTTTTCGTAAAGGAACTGTTTCTGGCCATTTTGTTAATCAACTTGTTCTTCCAGAAGTTTTCCGTGATATTGTGTTTACAGGCCTTCATGATGATGCCGGACATCAAGGTCGAGAGAGAACTTGTAGTCTGTTAAAGTCGAGGTTTTACTGGCCTGGTTTAGAACAGTTTGTTGAACATCGTGTCAAAAACTGCCCCCGCTGTATTTGTCGGAAAACACCATGCAAAGTTTCTGCTGGTTTAGTTCCCATTGAATCTTCATATCCCCTTGAATTAGTCTGTATGGACTTTCTATCTTTAGAAATGTCTGCAGGCGGTTATGAAAATATACTTGTGATTACTGATCACTTTACCCGCTTTGCACAGGCCATACCTACTAAAAACCAAACGGCCCGTACAACAGCCAAAGTCCTTTTTGAGTCCTTTATATGTCACTATGGCTTTCCAGCCCGTTTACATAGTGACCAGGGTCGAAATTTCGAAAGTGCGGTGATAAGCGAACTGTGCAAGATTGCCAATATTGACAAGTCTCGCACAACTCCTTATCACCCACAAGGAAATGGAATGGCCGAAAGGTTTAATCAGACCCTTTTGAATATGTTGGGGACCCTGGAAACTAAGCAAAAGCAGAATTGGAAGGCTCATATACCCACTTTAGTCCATGCTTACAATTCTACGAGGCATGAGACCACTGGGCTCACCCCTCATTTTTTGATGTTTGGGAGGCATCCTAGGTTATCCATTGATGCTTTTCTTGGAATCGAACCTGATTCAACATCAGCCAAGAAAAGTCCCTCGGAGTACATTTCTTCTTTAAAGAAACGTCTCCATTTTGCTTATAAGGTTGCCAACCGTGAGTCCAGGCGTCAAAATAAACGACATAAGCGTCGTTATGATTTTAGGGTTAGGGACGCTAAAGTTCAGCGCGGGGATAGAGTTTTAATTAGAAACGTAGGCCTGAAAGGGAAGAACAAGTTGGCTGATAGGTGGGATAAGGAAGTTTATATTGTGACATCCCAACCTAATCCTTCTATACCTGTTTTTCAGGTTAGAAGAGAGCATGGTCGGGGTGGCATAAAAACCCTTCACAGAAATCTTTTGTTGCCTTTTATGGGTTTGCCTGTACGGAAAGCTCAGTTAAACCCCTCTCATGAGAATGATGGACCTGAGCTTCTTGTACAGACCGAGCCCATAACTGATTCTTCTTTTAACATTTCAGATAATACACCAGAAAATACAGATGTTCCCAAATATGTCATTCCACAGAGAAGAACATCTACGTTAAATCCCAAAGCTGAAGAATTCGTTCCCAAAAGATCTTCCCGTACAAGACTGAAGCCTGCCTGGTTACGTGACAAACACTGGATTACTTGATATTGATGATTTTACATGTTTTAATTTTGTTATCTTTTATCTACATGATTGGTGGTTTTACTAAAATCTTCACGAATTCCAGTGTTATATTTGCCAGTATATGTAGCATCAATTTTGCATTATTATCTTGCATTTATTGTGATAATTGTTGCATTATGAATAAATAAAATTTGAACATGTCGGATTATTTGAAACAAATGTCTGATACAGTGTTTATTTATTTTCTATGTGTATAACTACACAAGAAAGGTATATAATTTATTGTAATTTTTGTATTTAGATAGAACTGCAGTCTATCTTAAATACTTTATGCCGGCTCGCCACGGCGAGCCGGTATTACGGTAGGATTTTACTGAGAAACAACCTAAAACTCCGAAGCTATCCAAAAATTTAATCGAAGCTTGGCTTCCAGCTTTCTACAAAATTTATCTATCAGGGCTAGGATCCAAAATTATTGACCCAATCAAATTTAATCTTACATAGCGTCAAAAAACCTTCAATTTTCACGCCATTTTTAAAAATCAGCAAGTATTGTTTTGAGCGCAAAAATATAATGATGATTAAAATGATTGTCTTTATGAATTCTTTTCAATAAATCATATTTACACTGACTTCTGATTTAGCGATTTCACCTGTTTTCTCTGTAGTAAGTTTTCGTTTGGTTAATTAACATAAGTGTACATCTGGTTCTGTGCATTTTTTATTTTTCCTTTTTTCCGGTCATTTTATCCTTTCCGGTATTTAGTGTATGTATTTACTGGCCGGGATCCGGGGCGCCCGGGATCCGGGATCGTATAAGATATGGAGGAAAAACCTTTATGAACTATATTTGTGTTGATTGTTGTCGTAATGAAAGGCCATTAAACGTTATTTTTTTTTATTGTATATAATGAACGTTAAATTAATTTAACTTATAATATAGATATATTTAGAGCTATTTATTAACAAACTTAAAATGCGGAAATCACAATATTTATAATTATATGCCTAATTAATTGGAAAAATCAAAGACTATTTTCTTGAATTGGTCAAATCCCGGGATCCCTATATGTTTTAAAACGATCCCAACTTTTCTGAAAACTTTATACTTGAACTGGCCAATCCGTGAGATCTATTTACATTTTAATACGATCCCGGCTTTTCTGAAAACTATATTCTTGAACTGGTCAATTCCCGGGATCCCTATATGTTTTAATAGGATCCCGGCTTATCTGTAAAACATTTTCTTAGACTGGTCAATTTCCGGGATCCCTATATTTTTTTAATAGGATCCCGGCTTTTCTGGCTGAATTGATTGACAACTTGTGTTTACTTTAGGACTTGTGCCTCTCATTCCAATACTAAATAACATACATGTATTACAACTTAATTTTGTATAAAGAGACATCTTTATGAAATCTACCTATCTAACATTTTGTGGTCAAGGTCAACAGGCCATATAGTAAATGTGCATAGACATAGGTTCTTCATTCAATCTGTTTACATGCACCTTAATATATACTCATACTCATCTTGGTTAAACTGAGAGAACTTTATATGTCACTTTCAGTCAATGAGTTTAAGATTTTGAATTTACTGGCCGGAATTCCAGTTTTGAATTTATTCTACTAAATAATTAACAAAATTTTCTTAAATTTACACTGGCCTGAACTTATATACACTGGCCATCGGGCACCGGACCAGTGTTGACTTCACTTTTATTTTGATGTTCGCTGAAGTCTCTTCAGCTAACAGAACTGTCATTTTTACATTTAAACACACCCCTTGAAAAAAATTACGAAGCGAGTCGCTACTAGCTTTTTTAAAAGCTAACCTTGTGAAACATTCCATTGGAATGTATGAAATCATCTTTATTATTAACGTTTCTTTTGATAGAACGTTAATGTAAACTAAATATTCATTAGAACCTAAACAACATAGCTGTTGGTGGAATATTTTGTGACTGCTTTGTAAAAAGTAGTTGTATATAGACTTCTGACCCTAGGTATGTAGTTGTATTTATTTTAGATGTATGTAAGATATGGAAATGTCGGGACGACATTTGACTGAGCGGGGAAGGATGTCACAGGGTCATTTGTCATTATATATACATGTATATACTTTACCATTATTATATCCAATATGATATATAGTGCATTTCTTATAAATATATTCTTCCTTTTCCATCCACTCTTCATCTCATATTTACTCCCATAGCCTCATTATATCATTCATCATATATCGTACACTAACTATAGTAACTGGTGACGGGCCTCATTTTTTCGCTCATGATTTACCGCCACGCATGCGCACGGCAGATTTGAATTACAGTTGTAGACGTGAGAACGAAACTTCTGACTTTCTTGTTTATTTATTTATTTTGCTGTCTCTGTGTGTTTTTACAGGTAATTTACTTATATATGTGTATTGATATATATTCATTCTTCATTTTCTCATTCATCGTTTGTTTCATGATTTTGACGGTTTTGTATATTTATGGAATGCACTGCAGATTTGAATTACAGTTGTAGAGTGAAAACCTAACTTCTGTCTTTATGTTGATTATTTATTTATTTTGCTGCCTCTGTGTGTTTTTACAGTCTCAACCACAAGAGAGAACTTTATAAAACCCTTCGACCAATATAGAAGGTAACAAATACCAGTCTTAAAAAATACCAGTTAAATTTAAGTTTGTAGATTTGTTTCGAGTTAGTATTTCTTAATGGAGTATATGTATATGCATTCTTACCAATTCCAGTACATTCAATGCTTAAGTTTGATAATTCATCGAATGTATTTGTTGTATTATTAGAGTCTAAATCTATAAATGTGAATGTAGCAACATTTGGGAGTCCAATCGTGCTACAAAGTCATACAACACTGTCTCTACCTATGTCACGGTATGTTTTTGGGCCAATGTTTAAGCAAGCACTGTGAAACCAGACTTCACAGTGAACTGCTTTAGCATTCAAAGTAACTCTCTTGTGACACACACGGCATAGGTATTTTCCCGGACCAGGTTGAATTTCTATGTGTTCACATTGCATAATAATAAGATACATAAATATATTTGCCATTAAATTATAACAGGAAAGTTTGTGTAACTTTTGATTTATAGCAAAATTTATGGCTAAGCTCGACGTAAAGTCATCACCAGCTGTAAAAAGTTTTACAAATATTGTTTCATCATTCAAAGTCTGATGTGTGGGATGTTCCTTCACACCATAACAACCAAAAATCGTCAAGATTGTTAGAATTACAGCACACGAAAACAGGTGAATATTTTTCCGGGTGCAAACATCCGCCCTGCGCTGACTTGGTGCGCAGACGGTCATTGTAAAGGCGGTGGATGGGTACCGCGTTAAGATTCTCCAAGAATAATGGCTCTTGCGATGAAATACTGGTTTCCCATGTTCCTATGCTTCTTCTGGAAGCTGTAGGGTCTAATAATACAAACGCTTTTAGGCCTGAATATATAAAAATAATTATTTTCCCTCGCCGATCTCGGAACACGCCACTCTACAAAGGGGCCTTGTTACATAATTGATGGTTGATTTCATATGAATAGTAAAATAATATCGTCTTCTTTGAGATAAAATAATACAAAATATATATTAATGTTACAAACGGAAATGCATATAGCCACCCCCGCCACTCCGCCCGTCGTTCCGTCTGGCCGTCCCAACATTATGTCTAACCACTGAGTTTAAAGGAAGCTTCAATATCATGATAATATATGCATTTTAACAGCTTTTCCGACGCACTCATCTTTTTTTTCGCAACGTTATTCCCCTTTAGTGCATCTTTAGCATCTATCTCTGTATGTTGAATGGATTGCAACTACATATGAAAGTATACTACTTAAATGAAGTATTCAAGTTAGCAGAATGTTCCAGTTTGATGATTGCAAGCAAATTTGTGTGATCTTTTGGTGAATATTTAGCTGTTTATAAACTTTATACAATACTTAGTTTACTGAATATTTGACTGGATTTAACTTTTTTGTTCACAAAAAAATTCAATAGAACAGAGATCAGTATGTAGGTATGCACATATTTAGCAACATTTTTCAGTTCAATGATTATTGGCAAATTTATTCCCCTTTAATTCAGTAACAGTTTTTCAGTTACACTTAATATTTTCTCAAGCTATTTATTAATTATCACTGTCGTCTAGATAGGAATTTTGGCAGGAAGAGAAGTTCTTACTAGTATATTTATGTACTAGTACTGTATGGTCCATAATGTTATCATTTCAATGTTAATCTATACTCGTCTATAGTCGTCATTTTGTTTGTGCGTTTGTGCTTTCTGTGAGCTTAGTAGAACCACCAACGTCCCGAACGCTAGCTTGATAGCTTTACAACATGAAAGAATCCGAAGACTCTTTAAAAAATAGTGGCTCTGGCCTACAGCGGTGAGAGGCAGGTAGTTTGATGTCAACTACCTTAACCATTTACTGATTTATAGGCAGGAGGTAAAAACATTACTGTGACGTGTAATTGTGATTTGTTAATGTTTTGATTATATGATAAAAGTTAAATGCACGTTTTGTTACAGTACATAAGGTAAAGATTGAGTTCTCTTAAAAAGTAAACTAGATTAAATGTATTCTTTATTTATGTGCCTTCTAGATAAATACATCAATGGGCATTAAATAGGAAAGAGTTACATTCTTTACATTTGGTGTTACGTACGTACGAAAAATATTAATACAACTAGACACAAAAAGAAAGTTTTTTTTCCATAATATAATATTATAAATGTGTTACCCTAACCAAGATGCCTAACCGAGACGAATTATATCCTCATGGAAACATAAACGATTAGGAATGTGTTAATTATTGTTGCAATTAAACACTTTAATTAAGGCTCATTATGCCTCGGCAATATTTTTTTTTATTTCTCAAAAGCTTTTCTATATTTGTGTATACTGTGTCGGTGTGACGTAAAACCAAATCAAACAAACAAACAATATTTGTGTAGTAAAAACGCAACTAGTTGGCCAATTATCTGAAACATTTTTACATCTGTTGCCTTTTAGTAATAAGATATAGTGAATAAGATTATTATATGGAAGTCAAAATACTTCTTTGTTTTCATTTTGCTACTTTATTGACAAATTATTTCTTATTTCTTGTAACTTTCTTGAGGTAATAAGTATCTGACATTCTCACAACAATTTATTTCCTTCTGAGGCATAATGTACCATTAAGAGTGTCAAACAAGTCATGCAGTAATTAACATTTCAAGGTTTTTTTTTAAGGAGTGGTTAAGGTGTCTGCCTCTCAACCCATGGATCATAGGATCGAGCTCTAAGTTGGGCACGACCATCTTTCTTCGAATGACAAATTAAGATATGATGCCTTTCATTAATAAAATCTACTGTAAAATTAAGGAAAATATCGGTCTGAGCGGTGTTTATCGGCTATTTATAACAGCGGTTTGGAGTTTTGATGCATAAGAATTGACCATGAAGACCGAAGGCCTGAGGGGTTAATAATTTCGCATCAAAACGACAAAACCGGTGTTCAATAGCCGATAAACATAGCTCAGACAGATATTATTTCGATTCTAACAAAATAAAATAAGAAGGACCACTAATTTTTTTTTTCAAGCAGAAATAACTTCCGGTGCCGGTTTTCGTTTTCGCAACTTTCTGTTGCTAAGATACAGAAATTATTTAAAAAAAAAGAAATAATAAAAAAATATTTTATCAAGTTTTCAACAATACAAACTTACGTTTTAGAATGGATTGTATTGTGCTTACATCAGTGCCCAATTTATCATTCTTGTATGTTTGAAATGACGTCAGCGTTTATGAATGAAATGTATACTTAGGATGACGTCATTACGCTGCTTTAAGATTGGCACCGTGTTGTCAAACTATTTATAATTATTAACTGATATGGATAAAATCTGTGGCGTTAGTGTATGTGAGATATTATTTCGGTATTGCATGAAAAGAAAACATTAATAAGAAATGATAATATCAATTAAAATTGTATTTTTATTGATGCTTTAACCTTTTCCCATATATAAGCGTGTTTCGACGGCTTTTTGCCCCCCCCTTTTTTGAGGCCTCAAGCCAAACTCCTCGCAGCGGTTACTTCCCCTGATCTGTACAGTAACCACTGCCACCACAAGTAAATTCGGTCGAATATAGCCGGATATATTTTTTTCACTTTTAATCTTAAAATAGAATACTTAATATCATTTTAGTTTTCTTTCGTTAAATAGTTATGCTTAATGTACAAGAAAGTAAAAAATTATACGTTTAAAAATTATTTTGTAAACATAACGAAAGATATTTTCACTGTGACACCGTATGCATAGTAACAACCAGTAAACAATGGCAGAATATAAACAGTTATTGAACGATTGCACAAAAAGATTTGATCCGGCACTTGTTTTAAAGTGATAACAAATTGTGTGTCTTGAACTTATTTTGTCTGGTTAGGATGTAATTATAAATCTGCCAGTTTGATATGGGATCCTTGGCGTTCTGAAACTGGCCGCCATGTTTTTGTCACATGATACAACTATCATCACGTGATTTCAGTGGTGGCAGTGGTTAAAGTAGCAAAGCGTGACGTAACCGCTGTGAGGAGTTTGGCCTCAAGCAGTGAAAAAATGCCCTATTTAGGCCCCAAACAGTTTTTCCTTTGAGAAATGTTGTTAAAAAAAGTGACCACTTTTTCGGCGCCGTCCCCCATCCAAATATTACATCAGGGGGTTGCCAGAAGGGGGATGTGCCCCCTTCTGTTTGGGGGGATTTGAAGGGGGGCGGAGACTCCCTCATCTCCAAGAAAATTTTGGACATGTGACAGGCTAAAAATGGCCTCAGGTCGATCTTAGGGTAGCTAGTAACCGAAGCTGAAAAGCCTTTTACTCTATCTCAATTCATTGAGAAGTTGCAGCACTTTGAAATCAGATTTGATGGAAAAAAAACAATGCAAAATAGTGATTTTTGGCAATTTTGAGACGTCCCTCCGTTGCCATGGTAACAGGAAATTTACCATTGAGCATGCTGTTACAGAGGCTTTGGTGTAGTCAACATTTGTGCCAAGTTTCATCAGTATTGAAGTATTTTTCATACTTTCATAGCAGTTTGAACTTGTTACAGGAGGCTTTTCAGTGAAAATGGCTATTTTTCGCAATATGCTCATGGGGTAAAAGGTTAAAGGGACTCCACTGAGGTTTTTTTGACATGATGGGACTGAAAATATTTTTTCCAGATAAATGTTCCATTTGATTTAGGTGTAGACCACGAATCTTTGTGCAAACTTTCAGATCATTCGCGCACTTCGTTTTTCAATAATAATTATTCAAATTGTAAAAAAATGACCCAAAATGAAAAGCGTTTAAACGCTTTTCACTCAAATTAGGCTAATAAAAGCATAAAACTGCGATTTTTGATTTATTTTAAAGCATATTTCTTAACTATCTTTGCATATATTTCTGTTTAAAGCTCCCAAGTTCATTTATGTAAGAAATTCTAATGTAATGTTTTTAGGCTTTTAAACCTCAGTGGAGTCCCTTTAATTAAAAAAATAAAATGTCAAAAAACAACAATTTTTCACCAAATTTCGGTGTTAGGGCATGTGTTAACATGGAAAATCTAGTTTTTGTGTAATTCCAAGATTTTTCATCATTTTTTGTTAACCTTTTCCCTTATATAAGCGTGTTTCGACGGCTTTTTGCCCCCCCCCCTTTTTGAGGCCTCAAGCAGTGAAAAAATGCCCTTTTCAGGCCCCAAATGTCACCGGCCTGTTAGCTTCCGTATAAGGTTTGTAGGTTTGGGTAATGACAAAACTTTTTTATAAGTTTATAATAGGGGTTTATTATATTTACTTTATCAGTTAATATGTTAAAGAATAAAACAAATCTGAATAAATATTTAATATATCCAGAGATATTTGGTATTTTAATTTGCACTATAAAAAGCGTATACAATTTGAAAAACGGGTTTGACTAGAAAAGTAAATTATGATTGGTTGAAAAGTGTCACGTGTATAAACAGATCAAAGATTAGTTATTGAAAATATCGGGAAAAACTACGGAGTACAAGTCGGGTCATGATTTACAAATAAACAAAAACAACGGAATACATTTATGATATTTTTACCCTACGACATACTCCCCCTGCTTCGGAAATGGCGTCCCGACATTTAATACGCGAAATGAATTATAGCATTTTGCATTAATAAAAACAACGAATAATTTAAAAAAAATATAATATAATATAATACGAAGAAATATCACTCATATATAAATTTATATATATATAGTATATAGTATATTCTCATCAGATAATAAGTGAGTATTTGTGAATAGTGTTAAATGTTTGAGGAGAAATGTATATGAGGGCTTAAATTATGTAATAGTTGTAATGTTGTGTAAATCAACATGACATAATCTTTGCCAAGTTTCCTCTTGCATGTGTATTCACATAATCATCTGGTTTACAATTCTCAATATGAGTGTCAATAATCTTCTACAATCTAATATAAATTTTCATCTATCATTGTCACACAATTTATGTCACGAAAACCTCTCATTCTATTTCAGATGTAATTATTTACACTATGTACATTTGTGGTCCAATATCCAGTCACCTGACCGTTGCCATCTTGGGGTTATTCTAGTTCTTATTGGTCGGCCTTTTAAAGCTTTATCATCAGCTGATGTTAAACATTTATTTTTATTATTTGGTTTGCATCTTCTGGCCGGAATAATATATTTGTCACTTGTATTTTCTAGAACGTTATCAGGACGAGAATCTTTTCCTTGTTGATTTTCAAGGTAGGTATCTTTTTTAAAGGATGCACTTGTATCAAATTTCATTTCAGGTTCAAGGTAAGTTATATTTCTTTCTATTTCAGGATCTTCGTTGTTGTGTTTTGTTTCCAGGTAAGGGTCTTTAACCTTTTTACTTAACGGTAGAAGTAGATTCCTATGTAATGTCCGTGTCTTGTTTGATCTTGGACTATCTTTTTTAACAACAAAAACAGGTATGTTTTGATTTGGCTGTTCCATAACAATGTAAGGGGTATCTTCCCATTTGTCGGCTAATTTATTTTTTCCACGAAGTTTTACATTTCGAACTAAAACTAGGTCACCTTTATTTATTGTAGCGGCTTTTGCTCTGATATCATATCTTGTTTTATATTTATCAGCTGAATGTTTTGCATTGTCTTCGGCTTTTTTATAAGCAATAGATAGACGTTCTTTGAGTTTTCTAACGTATTCAGTTTGTGTGTTGTTGTTGTTTTCATCTGTTGGTAATCCTAGAAATGCATCTATTGCTAATTTTGGATGTCTACCAAACATTAAAAAGTATGGGGAATATCCAGTGCCAGTATGAATGGTGACATTGTATGCATGTACGAGTGGGGCATGATTTTAATTCTTTCTTCTTCATCCTCTTTCCTCCTATGTCTTTCTTTCAACCTTAATTCTCGTTCTGACATATACTCCGCCATTATATCTCCACAAAATATAGATATTAGATAATATCAGATTGATGTACACAATTAGCACTTTATTCCACAATTTCACTCACACTTATCTTAATTCCACAAGATATTCCACAATTCTCAACTTCTATTCACTGTCGCTTCACAATGTATCTGTATTTGTCTTTTCAAAACGATTTCATGTTAACAAGTTCAACTATAATCCTTTATGTACTCCATACTTTTTTTTATTTCATGTTCATTCAATTCAATTCAATTCAATTCACATATGTTATATTTATTGTATGTCACATTGAACTTTGTACATTCAATAATTTTTTAATTCATATTTATTCATTTCATTTCATCACAGGCTAAATTCGATTTCATAATGTCTGTCATTCCATTTCAGCCGTTTCATATCATCAGATATGTTTCAATTAATTGCGTAATATCAGTAATGAATGATATATGCACTTTTTGTACCTCTATAATATTTATATATTATCACAATGTACACTCAGTTTTATTATGTCATATTCATGTGTATTTTATTCACATCCGGTTTATACACTTTCACTATTCAAATACACGATTGATATATTTCATGTTATTCCATTTTGATTTTACATTATTAATTCATTTACGTGAAATTCATAATTTTTGATGTTTCACACTTTTGATTATGTTCCACCATGTACACCATACATTTAATTATTATTTCACTAACAATCTCTTCAATCCATTTATTCCCATGGTAAGCACTTTATATACATTCACGTATCTTCCAGTAAATTTACGTTCTCTAAGTGTCTTTTACTATTTCTCTTTATCACTTCAATAAAGTCTAATTGTTTCATCAACATTTATTTCTATATCTTTAATTCCACATTTTGTACGAATTCGTTTTCAAGAAAGTCACTTTCATATATATATTTTTTTTCTTTATAATATCAAGCGCTTTTTATGAGTACATGTATTTGTATCATGTGTTTTGTGTATGTGTATGTATATATATATTGTTTTATTTATTTATGTAAATGTGAATAGATTCGATATGTAATATATATATATACAACTGTATATGAAATATATTTTGATATAAAACGATATTCTTATAAACTTTATAAATTTATAAGAAAAAAAAATATGTCGACAATACGGAGCGAACCGGGGTCCTCTCGCTGACTACGCGATCATCTAATCCAATATGCTACGCAGCCTTATGATAATGAAAGGTTATAAAATACGTAGTGATCAATAGAACATCGAAGCACGGGAAAAAGCTTATTGATTTTTTCGGTGAATCAAAAATTTACGCAAAATTATTAATGTAAGTATTCAGTTAAAAACTTCAACTGGATACTAACAAACAAGAAAATAGGAATAAGAAAAGGGATATTTATATCTTTGCACAACAGAAAATTTTCTATTAGCGCACGGATATAAAATATATAACAACGCTGACTCGATATTACGAATACAATAAAAATCAGCAATACTCAAAGTTAATTCGGAAAATAAACTTTTATCTTTTATAAATGGCAAAAGTGTGCACACAAAAATTTAATGCCTTTAAAAAAAAAAATTAAATTTCACTAAGACAATGATGATATCAAAAATTTAAATCAAAAAGACAAACAACAATAAATTCACTCACCACACATTGAATGACATAAATAATCCAAAAGCACAATATCACAATCACACAAAAACATATAATAAATCCAATCCAATGTTCCATACACTTATACACTCACAATTGATAAATATCCTTTCAACTAATCAAATGGTATCCTCCGATTATGAATGTTCCTATCCTCCGTTTATGAATGTTTCTATCCTCCGTTCATGAATGTTCCTATCCTCCGTTTATGAATGTTTATATCCTCCGTTGATGAATGTCACTATGTATATCCTCTATTCCTAGTATTGTAGAATCGTCAGTTGATCACTGTTGAATAATAGGTACCGTCAAAATAATTTCAAATTTAAACTTTAGAAGAAAATCTTCTATAGATGTAAAATTGCTTTACTGCATTTTAATCCAAATAACCCCATAAACACCGTTGGGCGCCATTTGTCACCGGCCTCTTAGCTTCCGTATAAGGTTTGTAGGTTTGGGTAATGACAAAACTTTTTTATAAGTTTATAATAGGGGTTTATTATATTTACTTTATCAGTTAATATGTTTAAGAATAAAACAAATCTGAATAAATATTTAATATATCCAGAGATATTGGTATTTTAATTTGCACTATAAAAAGCGTATACAATTTGAAAAACGGGTTTGACAAGAAAAATAAATTATGATTGGTTGAAAAGTATCACGTGTATAAACAGATCAAATATTAGTTATTGAAAATATCGGGAAAAACTACGGAGTACAAGTCGGGTCATGATTTACAAATAAATAAAAACAACGGAATACATTTATGATATTTTTACCCTACGACATACTCCCCCTGCTTCGGAAATGGCGTCCCGACATTTAATACGCGAAATGAATTATAGCATTTTGCATTAATAAAAACAACGGAATACATTTATGATATTTTTACCCTACGACACAAACACTGTTTTTCCTTTGAGAAATGTTGTTAAAAAAAGTGACCACTTTTTCGGCGCCGTCCCCCATCCAAATATTACATCAGAGGGTTGCCAGAAGGGGGACGTGCCCCCTTCTGTTTGGGGGGTTTGAAGGGGGGCGGAGTCCCCCTCATCTCCAAGAAAATTTTGGACATGTGACAGGCTAAAAATGGCCTCAGGTCGATCTTAGGGTAGCTAGTAACCGAAGCTGAAAAGCCTTTTACTCTATCTCAATTCATTGAGAAGTTGCAGCACTTTGAAATTAGTTTTGATGGAAAAAAACAAAATAGTGATTTTTGGCAATTTTGAGACGTCCCCCCGTTGCCATGGTAACAGGAAATTTACCATTGAGCATGATGTTACAGAGGCTTTGGTGTAGTCAACATTTGTGCCAAGTTTCATCAGTATTGAAGTATTTTTCATACTTTCATAGCAGTTTGAACTTGTTACAGGAGGCTTTTCAGTGAAAATGGCCATTTTTCGCAAAATGCTCATGGGGTAAAAGGTTAAAAGACTTTGTAAAACTATATAATCAAGGGAGAAAACATAATGTTCAGCTGCATGTATAAGTAGTCCCTAACCAGTCTTTATTGGCAGTTTAACACCGGGTTTTCTCTTCTTTGTCTATAGTGACAAAATCACGAGAAGTGTTACAATGTAAGTTAAAACATATTACATCGATAGTTGCTTCTGTCTATGTAAAATATGACACTTACATAAAAAATCAACCGCAAATGTAAAATTTGATAACTTACATTAATATGATTTACTGAAAAGAACAGAACAGAACATTTTTATTCTTTATTTGGAAGACACAGATTACAAAATATTAAATTCTGCAATAACATGAGTGCAAATTTATTAACAAAATTGTAAGCAGTGGATAGGGTCAATACATAACTGAATAACTGAATACATAAAATAATATGCATACAAACAAAGTAATTATACAATGGATATTGCTTGACTAAATCTAAGCTGATCTTACATTCAAAAATAGTGTTTCAATTTCTTTTCTTTGTATGAATGGTGTTTTTCTTAAAAAATATTTTCTTTTAGCAATGTGATTCGATTGAAATAAAAGTTGTCATTGGATGGACGTGAAAAGGGAAAATGAATATGCGTACTTATTAAATCGACATTTCAATAGTCATATAAGCATTTCAAACATAGAACACAATATCATGGTGCATGAAAAGTATTGAACTGATTTCAGTTAACAAAGTATAAAGTATAAATGGACAACAATAAAAAAAGTTAGGGAATAAAAAAAGAAATTCCACGAAAGCTTGAATACCCTCAAATGTAATAAAGTGCACAGATGAGGGGAGATAATAAAAATGGCTTTACTTGACATATATAGTTGCATTTACTTCCCTTTAATTAAGAAAGCTAAACTGTTTCTAGCGGTTTATTGTGAAAGACAATTGAATGTATTTTGTAATATATTTTACATAAATGTTCTTAGATTGGAGGCAACTCGTGGTCTGCGCCTACTCTATCGTGGCCCTGGACTCAATCAGAGCACAACCTTGGGCACAGAAGCTCCAAATAGGTATTCCTGTGATGACACGCACCCCAGGCCGTGCCAGGTGCACTCCCGACCCTCGACTTCCCAGTGGCGGTCGGGAGTCAGGAGTACCCCCGACATCACGATGAGCCCTATGTAAAGGTGGCGGAGGTCACAGTTCCCACCATCTCATATAATTGTATAAGCGAATGGCGGTATCTACAATTAGCCGTAACAGCATTATCAACGGGAACGGTGAATTCATTGTTTCTAATAAAATCAGGACACTCACCATCTGTAGCGTCTTTTTGAAGATTACAAAATCGATTCGGATTAATACTGTTTCTATTGTTAATATTAAAGTGTTGTTGAACACTTGGATTCTCTTTGATTTGATCACATACGGTAAAGTTTGAGCAACTTGGTAATTGTAAACAATTGTCACATAGGTAAAGATAAGCGCCTCCCTAGGTATCTCCGTTAGCTGACTCAGGGGCGTCTTCTATAATCGTGTTATCAAGTTGTTGCAGAGGGGCATGAACGTTTAATAGGTAACCTTCATCAGAAATCGGAACAGGGTTCTTATGTGAGTGACGTCAGTGATGTTATGTGACGTTTCCGTTATGGGGGATTTTGCCATCGTTTTTCGAGGGCTCAAACCTTTGTCCTCATCCGATTTGTGGGCCTCGACCGTCGATTCTTCGTTAATTACATGTATATAAAAATGCTGTACATCTGAATCGAGCGTGTCAGATGTAACAATCCATGCCTCTAATGACTCGCGTATACGTGACTGAACATCTGAGTTGCGAGATCCGCGTAAGATTTGGTGCCAGTCGGGAAAAATATTTCTTACTGTTTTCCCCTTAACAACCACAGCCGCTAGAAACGTAAGTTTAACTTGATGCTTTCCGTATTATGCTCTCGCAGATTTAAACTCTGGCCATAATTCCTGTCTAGCCTTGCGGAGCGGATTTCTCTGGATAATCTCGTGATATGCCAAAAGTCGTGTTTTTCAGGCGAAATGCATTTTCTAGGATGATATCAGTGCAAGTTGAATCACAAAAAAATACCAATAGTGCACGATTATGACGTTTGACAATGGCGGCGTAAGAACGATACCCGTGCTTCTTTCCGATACGTTAGGCTTTGGTTATTTGAACTCCGTTTATATCCAAGTTTATAGTGGTTTTCAAAAAAATTGAAGCAACTGACACAGTTTTCGTCGGGCATTTCTTGCAGGCAAGTAAACGGGCCTCCATTTCGATACTCTTGTATTCAAGATGTCGAATTCTAGCCTCGTTGACATCATGAACTGCCGATGAATAATATAGATTTTGTGTAAGACAGTCAATTTTCTTGGTTATTGGGCTAAAATTCACTATCATATCAAAAATACATTTGTACTTGTCATTTTGTCGTCCATTGACATCTTCATACATTACTCTTTTGGTGGATTTGTTGTTATGTGTTCATGATATGGGTGGGGTATACCTGATGACGTTGTGCTTTGAAAACCAAAAACACAATTATTCTTTAGATCTAAAACCTGAATGTGGAGCAATTACAAAACATGACCGCCATTGACCACTTCCCATAATCCTCTTTTGTCGATTTAAAATGTGTTACATTACATAAACGATATCTATTGCCAATGAAAATTATACCTAACATAAACAATATATACTGCCAATGAAAATTTACATCAACGGTATCTACTCTCAATGTTAATTATGATTCCTTATATTTGATATGGTATTTCTGTGCTTGGTGTCAGCGGACCATTATGTAGTTTAATATTGATCAAGATGTCGGCGGTCGAACAAAAATTAGCGCTAGTGTGGGCATCATTATGTTCTTTTGGATTTCTAAGATTAAGTGGTCCATTATCGTGTGAAGGATTTTATGAAACGCACATTATGCAATGACTGTAAATATTATTGCTTAATGCAAAATGGATCAATTAGCCTAATTTATCCTTTTAACGTAGGGTATTATGTACGCATTACTTCTGACCTCGTTAAATACTGACTTTCTAGTCAGCGCCAGCTCTGAACACGTTAATTGTTTGCGCAATGTCTGATTGGTCGCTATAATGCATGGAGGTCTTCCGTTGTGTACACTTTTTCTAAATGAGAGTTTATTTAAATGGGCTGTTTCACAGAAAGATTTAATCGTAATAATCATTATTTTCCCTATATTTTTCACTTATCTTACAGTACATTTATTGGTTTGGCATCTGGCTAGAATGCACCCCCATTGGCCCCCAATATGTTATTTGTCATTTCAAGTTCTCGTCCATTTCATTTTCGTCTAGACAATAACGTTTCTATCTACTATTATAATGTTTATTTTTCTGGATGTAATATTATGCATTTCATTTCTCATGTATATCATGTAATTTATTAAAAATGTATATTATGTAATTGTTTACAACTTCACTTCAGACGACTGTTTTAAATGAAACATTGTATTTGTGTTTTTATCATTTCAACTGCTTTATAGTACTTGTATTAGATACTGGTCTAATTCATATTAATTCATAAAAGTGCAGATAATTATATTATACTGGTCTAATTAATATTACTTCCTAAAAGTAGAGATAATTATATATTTTTCACTATACAAGTTTTAGATTTTCAACTGCAATTCCAAATTATTATTTTAAGAATTATATAAAACAAGATTAGAATCTAAAAAGGTAGATAAGTGGTAAGATTTCTTACAACTTGTCAATGTTACTCTAAGGTGACACTGATAGGTGATAATTGATCTTAAAAGCTCTTGGCCAAAATTAATAAGTAATAAATCCTGTACAGGAAGCCTGAGGTGTTAAGTTGACGGACATGCCAGAAAAGATCAAATACAAAGGTGATAACTGATAATTTATGCTTTCAAATTTGAGTGACAAGATATCCTGCTCGTATTTCACGGCTTTTGAGCACTAAATCGCAGATTCTGTATATAAGTAACCCAGAGCTTTTCATGGTCAACATTCACCATCAGACTATTATACAAGTAATAAAGTTGTTATTTAAAAATTATTTGGATTTAGGATTTTTATAAATGTATTTGGATTGCAGTTCTTTTTGCCTTTAATATACTATAAAATAATATCATGTAAGATTTTATCTTTAGGTTTCATACTGTATAATGTTATTAAGTAAATCTAATTCTGAATCTTGTAATATACATATATATTACTTGTAAAGCATGATGTTTTGAGATCTTGCTTATTGATTTTTTTTGTACATTTTCCACTTTGATTTAAAGTAATTAATTTATGCATTAATTAAGTAAAATTTTAAGTAATTTAAGTTAGTAATATAAGTTCATAACATAAAAATTTAGATAATTCTTACCAGTTGTAATATATCAATTTAACATTTTTAAATTATTTTTATAATGTTTTTCGTTGTTTTATTTTTACGAAAAGCATCATTTAAACTTATTTCTGTACCGTTATTGTAGATTAAGCTAAAGTATTAAATAAGTATATAATGGCACGTTTATAAGAATAGAATGTTAACTGAGATTGCTTCATTTTTAATTGTGTTATTCTGTTAGCTAGGGTTATATGTCGACCAAGATCTCGGTACAATTCTCTCACTGCCAAGCAAGTGAATCTATCAATTGTTAAATCAACTTTGCTTTTCCCCAATGTTTTATGTAGCAAGCTTCATCTGAAACACAGACATATGTCAGACTTCAAGATGTTAAAACTCTTGAAGAAGCTAGAAAGAAAGCCGTTGCTCATGAGGAAGCAACGTTTCATCAAACTCCGAATGTAGCTTCTGTAACTACACCCCCAGTTGACCATCAACGATTGGTTGAAGAGGTGAGCACTAAAGTGTTTGAAAAATTGGCTACACAAATGGAACACATGTATCGTTCAAAAGACCGCCAACTCTCAAACAATACATATCGTCATCGAAGTCAAGGACCAATTCGTGGAAGGGGACGCGGATATCAAAACCATTCCCGTGAACAGCAACATACTACACAACAAACGTATATTCCAACCCAACCACAACAGCAGCAACAGCAACCACAGCAACAGCAACCGCCCCAACAGCAACAGCAACCACAGCAGCAACATCAACCATACAAATGTCCGACATGTGAAGGTATGGCTAGAAATTGTAGCTATTTTTATAATCAATATTGTCCCGGCAAAACCTTGACTTGTCTCCGTTGTGGAAAATATGGTCACATGTCCTATGTTTGTCATTAGGAAAACGCGCCTACTTACAGGAGACCTGTGGGTAGGCATAGAGGTAAAAACTTTAAGACAAGCCAGTATGTATATAGAAATAAAGCTGCTGCCCAGTCTAAAACAAATAATAGTGCTTCTTGTTCTAAGCCTCCTCTTATAGCAATCATGTCCGGTTTAAATAGAAATACTGTCATAAGTACGGTTGGGGGTAAGAAAACTCAATGCTTACTTGATACGGGAGCAGACATATGTTGCATTTCTAAATCATTTTTAGATGTATCCACTTTGAAAAATGTCCAGTTGCAAAATTCTGAATTTCCGGAAGTTTCAGGTGTGGGTGGTACAAAACATAGAATTCTGGGAAAATTTGAAACAAATATTTCTATAGCAAAAAAACACAGTTTATCGTTACATTTCACGTAGTACCTGGCATTCAGTACCCTGTAATTTTGGGCTGTGACTTTATGCAGCAACATGGTGTAACAGTTAATTTTGCAGAAAATTTGGTTTCCTTGAAAAACAAAAATGACAATTTAGTAGGTGTAAAGCTTTCCAGATCTGATGCTGGCCTGGCCCGAATTAATCAAAGTACTAATATTCCTGCAAATTCTAGAAAATGTGTTAAAGTTAAGGTTTCTCGCAGTAAAACTAATGGCACCTTTTTAATCGAACCAACAGACTCCCTTTACAAAAAGAACCTGGCTGGTGCTAAATGTTTGGTCAATATTAAGAAACGTAGAGCTTTTATTAGTATAATGAATGTATCAAATGACTCTGTTTTCCTTCCTGTTAATACTGTTGTCGGAATATTGACGGCTGTTGATAAAGAAAATGTACTTAAAATTGAAGATACTGATACTAATAATTTTAACATGTACAATAACTTGGCTAAACAATCAACAATCAACAATCGACATTCAATGTCTAGCTAGACAATCAACATTCGGCTCAACATTCGATCTATAATAATAATCAAACAATTCTCAAAGTGAATGTTGAGCTAGACAATCAACAATCAGCTAGACATTCGAAAAGTTCTTATGTCGAGCTAGACAATCAACATTCAGTTCAACATTCGACCTGTAATAATTATCAAAGTATCCTCAAAGTGAATGTTGAGCTAGACAATCAACAATCAGCTAGACATTCGATAATTTCTCATGTCGAGCTAGACAATCGACATTCAGCTCAACATTCGATCTATAATAAAA